>NC_089750.1:36367552-36540052 GCF_040412425.1 Macrobrachium rosenbergii | reverse complement strand
TCAATTCGTGATATGTACTCTTTATATTGTTTTAGGGTCGGTTTTAACATTGCATAATAAATTACAACTTATCATCTTTACATGACATCAAATTCCTTAATGTAAAATTAAATATAAAGTTACAAGGATCATTAGAAAAAATTACCACGATGCATGTCCGTACGGTATCTATAAACTCTGTCAATTCGTACCCATGGTAATAATGTAATTATGAATCAACAAAATCTTTCCCATCTTGGAAGAATGTTAGGCAACCGGTTATTTATTATTTTGAATAAATATGCTTTGATAAAAGATAGAAATGAATATGTATCATTCTAATATATAACCATAAACAATAATTTAATTTTCCTAAATGACGGGAATACTATTCCTTACTGTGTATGATTCCCTCAGCAAAAGGTATGAATTGTCGTGTTGTGCAAACTGTGAGCACTTCGACGTTCAAGTGCAGTAGTTTCCATTTCTTATCGTATTCATTTAGCCTCCATAAACGTAGATTCTGCAAGGCTTTTCGGAAAAGATTTCCAAATGTAATGATCTACATTCCTGTAAAGTTTTAATCTAGAATTTTCAGTCATTATCTTCCTAGTAATCAGTACCAAGCAATGTGAAAAGAGATTCGTGTTCTGTATGCAATGAAGTGTTTTGCCAATTCGCACGATAATTAATTCCAACTGCCAACCGCTAGAGTGTCTAAGCGTAATATTTCGATTATTCCGGACCTCATTTAAACAGTCTTTATGACGAAATACGTCACCGTAACGTCACGCAGCAGTCGCTATAGTGAATTCCGAAGGTAAAAACGAAGAAGAAACTAACGAATTAATGAGGAAATTCGCATTTGTCGGGCTACCATAGTCTGAGGGTTTGCAGTGGGAGGAGTTTAATGACGTCACCAGAAAACTTGGAGCTTTCCACCCAAGCTACTCGTGACTCCCAGAACGTTACTGAAGAAAAGGTGGACTAAAAACAAAAATTTCATTTGTTTTGTCGTGTTTGTATGCTTGTCGCGGGGTAAGGGTTTGATTTTGAGTTATAAACCTTCCTGGGGTAACATAGAAGCCATGTGCAAAATTTTTTCTAGGTCTGTCAAGCGGTTCGGATTTCTATAGTGGACAAGCAAATATATAAACATTCACTTTTACATATATATATATATATATATATATATATATATATATATATATATATATATATATATATATATATATATAGATAGATAGATAGATAGATAGATAGATAGATAGATATATACATGTATATAGAATCTACAGGTCACATTTTTACCAGATACATAAATAACTGCAATAACCACAATTAACTCTTTAACTACACTACAAAGTCTTAGTCCAGTTGCATGACTATGAAGTAATTCTGATGCATGGTAGTAGGATTCGAACTCATATCCGGAGTTTCAGGACAAGGTCACGTTGCCGATCTAAGCACGATGCGGATTCGAATCCTGCTACTGGCATCAGACTTACTTCATATTCTTGCATATGGATTATTACTATTACACATATACCTGGTAAAAGTGATCATTTTATATATATATATATATATATATATATATATATATATATATGTGTGTGTGTGTGTGTGTGTGTGTGTGTGTGTATAATATATATATGTGTGTATATATACACCTTGATGAGGGTGAGGCTGTTAATGGCTAAAACTCTCCTCTCGCTCCTCGGTCTGTGGGTACACCACTCTCTTACTTTTCGGTATTTTTCCCCACAAGTTCTTTATATATACTCCTAAGAACTTGTGGGGAAAATACCAGACAGTAAGAGAGAGAGGTATACCCAGAGACCAAGGAGCGAGAGGAGAGTTAGCCATTAACAGCCACACCCTCATCAAGGATCAAGGGATGGGTTTAATGCATCCCAAAGGAACACACGTGGGGGTAGATAGCCGTTTCCTTGTCTTAATCCTCAGATTCAGTTTCCCTCCCACTGAGTTTTTCCATCTTGTACAGGTACAGGCCGATGCTGCAGCCCAAAGCAATGCCCCCAGCAACAATTGAGACTTTATAACGCTGGGTCACCGCCAAGTTCAGTTCAGTTCAGCTCAGACTAGTCTGGTCGATACTCAGTATGGGTGACCTCTGTCCATACACCCCCGAACCGGGGTGACTGTGGAACTCACATTTTCTCACACCGGATTGATAGTGCCATTCTCAAATGTCTCCACTAACTCGGGTCACATCGACATAACGTTGTGTGAAAGCAAAACCAGAAAGCAACAAAGGTACATGCCCAAGAAGGGAAATTGGTTATCCAGTGTCTTTTTTCTTTGACTCGTTTTTATCATCTTGTGCAACTTTTATCGCTTCAGTAACTTCTTGTTTCTTCAACTTAACCATCAATCTACCATCCCATGTGTAAACACCTTGACTGTACATAACGTAATTCTCACTACTTGCTAGCAAGTGAGTAGAGTAAAGGGTCTCCCTCCAATTCTTGCATTTATTCCATTTTAGAGAGAGTATAATCTCAGTGTTGATCTTACCTGGAATTGTCTCATTTCCAGGAGTGTTATCAGCGCTGTTACCAGCCGCCGTGCTTCTGTGTTCCCAATTGCCTGAAGAAGCTGCCTCTACTGGGGCTGATAGGAATTCTTGCCTAATTGGCTTAAGGGACCATTTGCACCTGGCCAGTATTCATAATTGCTGTTGTGTCAATACCCAGTTGATTAATTTAGCGAAAGTGTCCCATTTCCCTTGGTAATATCTTCCATGTTGTGAATGTAAATAATAAATTATAGTTAAGAAAACAACTTTCACTTGGTGACCTACCACTTATTAGTTATTCTTGCAATTTTTATTAGTTTATGGGATTATGGGATTTTGTAAGGCCAACATTATTAACTTAAAATACAACATGCAGTCATCCCCTCGTAATCTGAAAGAGTGGCGACTGTGCCAGAACATTGCTAATTATTGGGAGTGGTCCACGCCCCCTAATTTTAGCAATTGAAATGAACCTGATAGAAATTTCTTCTAAAGGCAATTTGGAACCAGAAACGGAAGGTAACATGGTATTAGAACTGGAGTGTTTAAAGTGCTCTATCATGTTGTCGATAGGTAGGAAATTAGTGATTAAATGCAAGCTGTATTCTGATTTGTGATTAGGAAATGAATTCAAATTGAAAGTGAGAGTGAAAGCGAAAAGCAGTGGAACAGTTTTAATTTTAGTGACATGTGACAAATAAGCTGCAAACTTCCAAAAGTTGGCAGGAGAGTACGCAGCCAGGAACAGTGAGTTAGCAAGTTAGGGTTTCCTGCCATTTGCATGTCGGCAACCTTGGCATAGAAATAGCTAGCTGTCAGGTAGTAGTGAACCCGTAGCCAGGTGAGCTTAGTGCATGAAATTCAAGAGAAAAGTGCGCAATTTCTCTGAGCAGGGCAGCAGAATTTGATAACCACGGACGTAAAATATACCAGGATTGGCAACTTGCTCCCTTGTCTGGTTAGCCAGCTCCGTCTGCTGGGTACAACTTTCAGAGCGGGCGCCAGTCGATTTCATTCACCAGACAGTCTCACCCAATTTCACAGTTTTTAGTCTTAGGATAAGAGCTGTGTTATTTGCGCATCATTTACCTAATATTTGTTTAGATTTAACTCACACAAGGTAGATCATTACACATAAATTTATGTCTCACAAATAATAAAGATTTTCCTTAATCTTAGTGTAGGCATGCATTTTCGTATATGCGATGAGCATCATTCGAGTCCTCGCCCCACCGCACCCAATCACGTGTGTATGTTTGGCCTTGAAGTGTGATATTAGATGGCCATCTTGAAATCACTGACCTGTCAAATGCATTACTGCGCTATCATTACACACATATGCACTTTAATTATTTGCACAAGTTTTGATATCAATGTTAGGGAAGTAATTTTATAATTCTTTTAACTTAGTGACACGAAAACACCCTTATTATCATTATTGTTGTTTTCGGAGCATCGTAGCCCTTCATTTGAAAAAATACAAACATTACATACCTCTACTTTTAAAGAGCATTTGATCACTGTCACATTTTTAACTGTAGCGCAAGAAAGAATGTTACCACCTTTATTAACTCTGCTAATATCTTTATCATGCATTCTTAAGTTAAATTTTTGTTTATTCCATTCGAGAGAGCTTTTTTACCTTAAGTTATTCCTTGTAACCCATATTATTGGGAACATGTATCAATATACTCGGTATATGAATTGATTAAAATACGACATTGCCTTTACAATAATCGAGTCATTCGAATTAGCAAACCTCAATTTTACGTGTCAGATATTAATCTCTGGAGTCACGTCTTTTGTTAAAGCCACTGTCGCCGTGAGTGTTATTTTTCTGCTGCACCTTGGACAAGCAAATCTAATTAATGTTTAAAGTAAAGCAAACCCATTCTACGTACTAGGCAGCCTGTACTTATCAGTTTGCATATTATGCTAATTTTATATTTTTGTGTGTGTTCCACTGGGCTCATTCGCATGCCATTGTTGTACTGCATGTTATTTAATTAAGCTGTTCTAATTGAACCCCACCTCTGCTCCCTGTTACCAATGTGTCCGTGGGCAAGTTAAGCATTTCCTGTGTTCTTGTACACAAATTTATGTTAGTGCCATCGTCCACTACAGTAACTTGCCTTGAGTTCAAATAATTGTACCTTTGCATTTGTAGGTCTTGACCTGTGCTTTGTGTTACAGTAATTATACCTTTGCATTGTAGGCTTTGACCCATACCTTGAGTCCAAATAATCATACCTTTGTATTTGTAGGCTTGACCCTTGCATTGTGTTATAATCACACCCTTGAATTTGTAGGCTTTGACCCCGTGCAGCATGTTACAATAATTATACCCGTGCATTGTGTTCCAAATACTCACAAGTCTGCATTGTAGGCTATGACCCATGCATTGTGTTAATCCTCAAATTTTTTTAGTGTCTTCCTTATCATAGGGGCACTCTTATTGTAGTTGGAGCCTTATACTGGCCCACTCTCTTATTTTGTTTGTATTACACTCTGCCCAGTTCATTGTGCCATTTCCATTCCACACTAATGTTTGTGTGGCTATCCTAAGATATTAGCATTTCTGGGGAAGATCAGGCCCTGCTCTCAGCATCAGCAACATGTCTGCCACTGAGGAAATCAAAACCTTCATACAGGCAGGTAAACTTCTGGGACTGAAGGAGACAGATCTGGCAAATTGGGTTCAAGCCCAGATTGATGCTGCTAAGGAAGAGAGAGAGAGAGAGAGAGAGAGAGAGAGAGAGAGAGAGAGAGAAGCAGTGACAGCATGAGCTAGCCTAGGCACAAAGGAAGGAGGAAGAGTGACAAGAGAAGGAGCAAAAAAGGAAGCCAAGATTGAGGAAGACAAGCAGGGCAGTGCCATGGCACTGGCTCAACACCGAGCCGAAAATCCAGTCTTGGTCTCTGCTCCTTCTGTTATCTCAAACATCAGCCACCTCATGCCGAAGTGGAATGAAGCCGAGCCAGAAACATGGCTAGACCACTTAGAAAACCTCCTCTCTGAATACAAGCCGGCTGACACTGAGAAGGCCATGATTCTTGCAAAACACATGGCTGGAAAGAGTCAGGACGCCTTAAATTTCAGAGAGAATGGCAACAAAGGAAGCCTTGACGAGGTCAGGAAGGCCATAGCAACTGCATATGAAATTACGCCTGAGCGCTGGAGGCAAAGATGGCAAGGTTTTCCCAAGGAGATCAGTGAAACATAGTCTAACTGGTCTTACAAAAAGAACCAAGCCCTGCGACAGTGGATCAATACCATGGAGTGCCAAGACGTCGAGGATATATTGAATAGAATGCAACTGGAGGACTTCCTCTATTATGCCCCGGACCCTTGGCCCTATACATTGGCGAGAAGCAGCCAAAATCATTCACTGAGTGCTGCCGCCTGGCCGATGTGTACAAGATGTACCACCCAGCCTACAGGACTTCAAACAGACGCATAGTGCCTCAAGACCCCACTGCCTTATCAGTCTGACCAAAAAACAGACCATTTTATAATGTACCTGTATATGCTAATTGTAAAAAGGTAGGGCATTTAACAGCCCAGTGCAAAGCTAAAGGGGGAGCCATAACAAAGCCCCCTTTAATCAGAACTCCCAGCCTACTCACACCATGACCTCTCCTCATAGAGATTACAGTAAGGTTTATTGCTACACCTGTCAGAAATACGGGCATTCCTTGAACTTCGAGAATTGTCCCAGAAATAAAACACTCACAATTGTCGCTCTAGCAGCCACACATTCCTCATCCTTAGGACCCCCACCTGCGGGCCCCATTTATGTTGCACCTTCTTGAGGTCGCTATCTCACTAAACAGGTCTCAGCTTTTGAAGACACTGGCGTTCAGATCTCCCTCATAAGGCGAGATAAAGTACCCTAAGGTGCCATCATTCAAGAAAATAAGCCTGTAACTGTTGTAGGTATAGTTACAGTAATTGGAGGCTGACACTCCCAGCAGTACGATTTAGGGTCACTAGACCTCACGAAAGTAGGATCTGTAAGCTTGCAGGCGAATTGTACATATTGCATATTTTGAATTTTATTTCTTATTAGTATAATCATATTTAAAACATAAAATAAAATAAAAAATTGGATGTGTGTGAAATGCACGAATATAGTCTCAAAAAAGGACTTGAATTTTATTTATTGAACGCAAGCCTTAAGTATGATTTGTAGAGAATTGTCAGAGCTGTCGGAATTAAAATAACAGGCTTACGTAAAATCGGATACCGCTTAATATGCGTTTGAATTTCCTTGCTCACATAAATAGTCACAGTGCCTGAATATATGCTTATGCTGGCGTCGCAGCAAAAAATATAAAATTGCTCTGGACAAAAGGGGAAGCGGTACTTCAAGAAATATACGCAATCAAATGCGTGAATGAATGATTATGCTGGCAGTTCAGCAAATAATATAAAATTGTATTGCTCTAGGCAAATAGGAAAAGTTACTTCAAAATATACGCAATTACATGCGAAAAACAATGTAGCTGGCACCTCAGCTAAGAGAGAGAGAGAGAGAGAGAGAAGATATGCATGAAATGCGATGAGAAAGGACGTGCTTATTTCAAAAGTGCGAAATTAAAACTCGTAGAATATGACGAATGCACATAAAAAAAAAAAAAATCTTAGTTTACCGTGTATGGTCAAACTTTCTTTTAACGATTTTTTCACGTGCTTAAGGGAAAAGGAAAAGGGAATATTTACTTTATTCTAGAGACATGATTTTGTTTACTCTAGCGATCCCATTAGACAGGGGACAGTTCAGCATTGGTGCACGACGAGGAACAACAAACAAATACCGTGAACAAATACAACGCAGTTTCGGCTTAGGTGACACCTGGCCGAGCGAAGCTTTGGGCAAATTTTAATGAGACGGCCGATAAATTTCGGAAGATTTCCCCCACTTCAGGGGAATGAATGAATGGAAAGGAATTTACCATGTGCGTTTCTTTTATAGGGAATTTAAACAAATGCAAGTACTAACTACGATTTTCGGCTCGCATAGCCTGAACAAATTTTTACGGATTTATGAGATTTATTCAACAAGGAAGAATAATATCTTTGCCTAGCGAATTCCTAGCCTCTACGAGAGAGAGAGAGAGAGAGAGAGAGAGAGAGAGAAAGAGAGAGAGAGTAAAAATATCCTATCTCCAGCGATACGAAAATTGCCGGACTGGGCTAGCCACGTGGCTGTGCTTAGCTAGTATTTCGGGACTTTCAAATTGTCCTTATCAAATGGATGAAGCAATAAGGGTACTATTCCTTTAATTAACTCTTCACTGAGTGTCGCTCCCTATCTTCCTAGTTTTAAAACATGCAGCTAACATGCGACAGCACAAAATCTTGTGTAAAGGTTGATAACTCTCTCTTCATTATAAATGGGATGCATGCACATGTTCTAACAATTCCTAACTCTATTTCAGCCACGATTTTGTTCGTGCCTAAGAAAAAATAAACACAATAACACGATACTTATTGTGGAAATGGATCACTTGTGCACTTATAGGGGAATTTACTCTAATTAAGAAGGTTCGTTTCTAATTATGCAGACCAGCTTAGTAGTTGCTATTCCTCTGATAAAAGCAATTGCATACTCGGCAAATAGGTCTCCAGTGTTGTCATTTTAAAGCTGGGATCTTCCTAGATCAATGGGATATACTAGGATGATACACAACTTACCTTAATTACCACAAAAAATCTGGACTCTGGCCTTGGGGACAGCTAAAATTACAAACAACAAGATACGCCTGGAAGGCTACTTCAAGGGGGAAGAGATTAGATAAACTCTGGACTTTAACTTAATTCATTATATTTACAAAATAAACACCTCAGAAGAATGGTAGCGTAATTCTGGAGAAATGAAGCTAAGCAAATTACGGGAAATTCCAGGAAGGAATACAAGTGGGTTGCCTACTTCAAAGTTGTTGAAACGAAGTAAGGAGGGCTGCTAAGCACACAGTTGATACGCAAGTCCACAGTGAAAACTCCTAACCTGTAATTAAAACACTTATGGTTAGTTAACCAGGGCTCACACTATAATGAGGGAATCGGGGAATTACATAGAAGATGCCTAAACTGAACTCAATTCCCGTGACTCGGACATCAAACGATTACGTTACCCGTTCCGTAACTGCTTTGCAAATTGGACTGCACAAAATATAAGCAGTGCAGGTCTCACTGTAATTATATTGCACTATGAAAGGAAAGGAAACACAGCTGGAGAATAACAGGGAACGTGGCTGACGAAAAACTTAAATCCTGGTACATTACCTTTCTTTAGGAGCTGAAGTTCTCTTCTTATGGGGGGCCAGCGAAGGAGCGAATTAATTCACATCAAAAGTTACTTTTTCTGCCAGCCACGTGGTTGAAATAGGCAGTGGCTAGAGCAAGGAACGGAGCTTTGGCGACCGTGGTGCCGCCGACAAGCGGCGGAGGTTACAACTTTTCCTCCTAGATGGCGTTGTGATCACTGCCCACATGAGAACTGCGGGGCCGCATGGTTTCAAATTCAAAATGGCAGAACGCACTTGGTCCGCCCGCCAGCTGACCTGCTTCGGGCGAAGATTAGCTCTTGGCAGGAATCCGCACCTGGAATTAAGAGATTTCCGACAGCGCTTCGGCCAAGAAAGGATTTAAAGGAGTTTCCCCCCAAAAAAGGCAGTGGGGAGAGGTTTTTAAAGGTGACTTTCTCACAATGAATCATACTAAATTTGCCTTATTTAATCATTTAGTCCTTTTACTTTAAACTTAGTGCAAAAAAACGTGGCATTGGCGGGAATATTCTTTATATATATATATATATATATATATATATATATATATATATATATATATATATATATATATATATATATATATATATATATATATATATATATATATATATATATATATATATATATATATATATATATATATATATATATATAAATATATATATATATATATATATATATTTTGTAACGAACCCTATTTATGTGGGGTCGTCAGGTTCTTTAAAATAGATCTTAAGTATTGGGGACTAGGAGAGGTCTGAAGGACTGTGACAATCTCAAGGAGAAGGGTGCCAAAGTGTCGTGCCCAACATATTATTTTCCCTTCTTACCTGCATATTTCTTCTAAGTTGCAGAAACAGTCGTCCACAGCGTCTCTTCCGTAGTCAGCCACCTACGAGTCGGTTATTTGGAAGGAAATTAGATTAAAGTAATTATATCTCTCAGAAAAGCGTGATGGAGACGAACTGGTAGTTCTTTACTTTAATGATGAAAGTTAACTACAAACTCAGGTACAATTTACGGTTACAGTTACTATCTTGAAATCACTCTTGCTAGACAGTTCAGTTAAGTCTGTTTGGGACCACGAAAGCAAGGGAAAGCTGTCTTCCCTTATGGGTGGACTGAGACTCGAATGCTCTCCTTCTTCTTCTGGCTTCTCTGGAACCCCTCGTTTTTCTTGTTATCTTCCAACTCTTCCTTTTCTGTGCCCCATTGGAAGATTTTATCTGCAAGGCCTCCCCTCAAACAACTTGATTGGGAAGGACGGTGGTGGGTACTGAACTACATCACTTTGTCCAGCCCCTTTTCCATGGAATTTCCATTTAAACACCTCCTGTTGAAGGTGGGGTTATAGATATGGCTGGAATGTTAGCTTCTGACGAGGTGCTGAGTGATCCTTAGTCAGCTAAATCGCGAGGGCATAGTTTCCAGATTTTATGATCAGTTTTATGGCCCTGGCTGCGATATACTTGCTCACTGTTTTGAGTTCGTGCAAGACGGTTTCTCGCGGTTTGATTACTCAACACTTCTAGCCTTGCAATACATAACAACCAAGGCTTAATTATTGTTCTCTCTCTCTCTTCTCTCTCTTTATTCTTTCTCTCTCTGTCTCTCTCTCTCTCTATTCTCTCTCTATTCTCTCTCTTTCTCTTTATGCTTTCCTATCCAATTTTTCCCTATACCTTTGCAAAAGAAAATGCTCAAATTACCTTAAAACTAATTTATTATAAATAAATGCACATATTTACAACTGAGTACACATGAGTACAGATTTCAGACAGCACAGCAAATCAAAAATAACCAACAATAACTTTAAACACCACAATAAATGGCTCAATAACCCTTACATAAAGAAAATTCACAGCAGCGGTAAAACGGTCAATAATAATAGACATACATAACAACACACAATAATAACATGAGTCACACTTGCTTCATCAACAATAACAATAACCTTGTCATATATTAATAACAACCATTACAGTCATATATTAATTACCATAATAATAACCTTGTCATATATTAATGACAACCATAAGAATCACAAAAGATCCACTCTTCAGACACGTGGAGAGAGAGTCACTTTAAGAACCTCGAGGACGACTATCGAACACTTCCATGCCAACCACAGCTTCTAAGCTGCCACAGAAGAACACCCTCTGGAAAAACCGGGGATTACACACAAGTCTCCCACTCCTCTGCAGGAACAAAATCCTCAGGAGCCACTCCTTTTCGGGAACAAAATCCTCAGGAGCCTCCACCTCACACTTCCATGCCTACACCATCTCCTCAGGAACTAGGTCAAGGTCCTCCTCCACTGTCCTCAGAAAACCATCGCCAACTGCTTCCAAAACCATCATTGGCGAACAACCTCTGCTGCTAGAGCCATCACCAACAGCAAGTTGATACTCAAAATCCACCGCTGCTGAGTTCTCCTCTGAGAACTAGACAGTGTGCTGCCTGAAATCTGACTGCATCCTAAAAAAAAACAGAGACGAACGACACCTCGCCTCCCCAACACAAAACACCAGAGAGCAGGTAAACAATTCAAACAAGGTAGTTTAAAAAACTATCAGAAAACCTGATAATATATATATAGAAATATATATATGTAAATATATATATACACAGTATATATATATATATAGTATATATATATATATATATATATATATATATATATATATATATATATATATATAATATATCAGATAGTCTTTATCATTTATTAACTGAATTTGATGTGTCTTTAAGATATCCTAAGATATCCTTAAAGACACATCCAAATAAGTTATGTGATAAAGACATCATCAAATATATATATATATATATATATATAATATGTGATAAAGACTATCGCTTGATATATATATATATATATATATATATATATATATATATATATATATATATATATATATATATATATATATATATATGTATATATATATATATATATATATATATATATATATATATATATATATATATATATATATATATATATATATATATATATATATATATATATATATATATGTATATATATATATATATATATATATATATATATATATATATATATATATATATATATATATATATATATATATATATATATATATATATATATACATATATATACATATATATATATATATATATATATATATATATATATATATATATATATATATATATATATATATATATATATATATATATATATATATATATATACTAGCTAACCAACCCAGCACTGTCCGAAAAAAACTCTGAAGGGCTGAGATCATCAATAACTTTCTTTTTCATGCGCTACCATCGTTAGTTTACAGTTCTTCGCTTTATGACTTACTGTAAAAACAAATGTATCACTATTGTTATATTATTATTTATTATTATTATTATTATTATTATTATTATTATTATTATTATTATTATTATTATAAGTCATGTCATTCAAGTAACTGTGCAGTTTTTTTATAACTGTGCTAACTGACCAACCCGGCACAGCCCGAGAAATCTCTGAATGACAACTGATAAACTCTCTCTCTCTCTCTCTCTCTCTCTCTCTCTCTCTCTCTCTCTCTCATTCCTGTTAAGATACTTGCTTCAGTTACATTGACCAGCATTATTGACATTTTATATTTCGCCACTTCTGACCCCCAATTCTTATCAGGGCTGAACTTGGACTTGAATGGCATAGGGAGTGTCTCTTTTCATCCCAGCGATCTCGAAAACTATGGATTAGACTCAATATCTGTAATTTTTTACATTTTATCTTTCACCCTTTCTCACCCCCATCCCTTCCTATGCTGAACTTGGACTTAAAGGGCATTGAAAGTTTCACTATTCATCTCAGCGACCTCAAAAACTATCGATTAAATACTAATATCAGTAGTTTTCGGTTATTTTTACATGTCACCCCCTTCCCACCCCTGCTTCCTATCAAAGCGGAACTTGGACTTGAAGACCATCAGGTGTGTCACTATTAATCTCAGCGATCTCGAAAGCTATGGATAAGGCACTAATATCTGTCGTTTTCACTTATTTTTACATGTCACTCCCTTCCCATCCCTGCTTCCTATCAGGGTTGAACCTGGATTTGGAGGGCATTGGGAGTGTCACTATTCTTCTCAGTGGCCTCGAAAACTATGGCTTAGACACTAATATCTATTGTTTTTGGTTATTTTTACATGTCACCCCCTTTCCACCCACCCCGCTCCTATAAGGGCTGAACTTGGGCTTGAAAGGCATCGGGAGTGTTACTATTCATCTCAGCAATCTCAAAAACTATGGATTAGACACTAATATCTGCGGTTTTCGGTAATTTTTACATGCCATTCCCTTCCCACCCTTCTCACCCCCCTCCCTATTGGGGCTGAACTTCGACTTACAGGGCATCGGGAGTGTCATTATTTGTCTCAGGGACCTTGAAAACTATGGATTAGACACTAATATCCATCATTTCAGTTATTTTTACATGTTACCACCTTCCCACCCCCTTCTCACCCCCCTTCCTATCAGGGCTGAGCAGTTCCTCATTGGGAAAGTCAGTAGAGTTCTTAGCCAGCACTCTGGTAGTCCCGAGTTCGAGTCTCCATCCGGGCAATGAAGAATTAGAGGGGTTTATTTCTGGTGATAGAAATTCATTTCTCGATATAACGTGGTTCGGATTCCACAATAAGCTGTAGGTCCTATTGCTAGTTAACCAATTCGTTCTTAGCCACGTAAAATAAGTCTAATCCTTCGGGCCAGCCCTAGGAGAGCTGTTAATCAGCTCAGTGGTCTGGTTAAACTAAGTTATACTTAAATTAATCAGGGCTGAGCTTGGACTTGAAGGGCATCGGGAGTGTCACTATTAATCTCAGCAACCCCGAAAACTGTGGATTAGACATTAATATCTGTCATTTTCCGTAATTTTTATATTTCACCCCTTCCCACACCCCCATCTTTGGTGCCAGTATTGTCTTATAGAAACAGTGTTCTTTCCCAGACAGTAAGTCATATGTATGCTAAGTTTGGTTGAAATTGCTCAATACGTTTCAAAGTGTATGTGGAACATACACACACACACATACATACATACATCCATTTATATATAATAATAATATCATTGGTAATTTTAAGTCAATCTATATATATATATATATATATATATATATATATATATATATATATATATATATATATATATATATATATATATATATATATATAGATTGACTTAAAATTACTGATGATATTATTATTATTATTATTATTATTATTATTATTATTATTATTATTATTATTATTATCATTATTATTATTATGCAAATCCACCCTAAAGAAATACATATGACACTGGGCTCTGCTACCCTCCAGTCTCCTACCCAACCCGACCCAACCAAAGGTGATCATGAATACCAGGCATGTAGTGAAGCGTTGTTGCCAAACACTTCATTTGAACCGTCTTTGCAACGAAATACGTCACCGTAACGTAACAAAGCAGTCGTTATAACGAACTCAGAAGGTAAAAACGAAGAAGGAACGAACGAATTAATGAGGAAAATTGCATTTGAACGAATAAAAAAAGGAAATACCCATACACCTTGCACGTTGGCCTTAGTCAGGAGATAACACACATGTGTGGTTGGGGAAGGCTTTTCTTCTCTCCTGGTTCTACTTATAGAAATTATCGATATATGTTTTCAATGTTGATTTTATCGAGGAAATACATACAATATATATATATATATATATATATATATATATATATATATATATATATATATATATATATATATATATATATATATATATATATATATATATATATTAAGAATATAAGTTCCTATGCCACATTCTTTTTTGCACTAAATTTAAAGTAAAAGGACTAAGTAATTAAACCACGCAAATTTAGTATGATTCATTGAGAAATTCGCCCCAAAAACCTCTCCCCTACTGCCTTTCTCTAGGGAAACCCTTTAAATCCTTCCTTGTCCACTATGCTGTAGAAATCCCTTAATTCCAGGTGCGGATTCCTGCCATGAGCTAATCGGCGCCTGAGGCAGGCCAGCTGGCGGACGGACCGCGTGTGTTCTGCCATTTTGAATTCAAAACCACGCAGCCCCACAGTTCCCATGTGGGCAGAGTGATCACAACTCCACCTAGGAGGAAAAGCTGTAACCTCCACCGCTATAAAAGAGCCCTGGACGCTACGCCCATCCTTAGAATTTTGTTGGCGGTGCCACGGACACCAGCACTTCGTCCCTTGCTCCATCCACTGCCATTTTTTAACACGTGACTGGCAGGTAAGTAACTTTTGAAGTGAATTAATTCCCTCCCTAACTGGCCCCCCCGTAAGAAGAGAACTTCAGCTCTTAAAAGAAAGGTAATGTATCAGGATTTAAGGTTTTCGTCAGCCACGTCCCCTGTTATTCTCCGACCGTGTTTCCCTTCACCTCATAGTGCAATATAATCACAGTGAGACCTGTATTGCTTATACTTTGTGCTGTTTAATTTGCAAAGCATTTACAAGAAGAATAATGTAATCGTTTGATGTCCAAGTCATGGGAATCGAGTTCAGTTTAGGCATCTTTTATGAGATTCCTCGATTCCTTCATTACATTGCTAGAGCCGGTTAACTGACAGTAAGTGTTTTAATTACAGATTAGGAGTTTTCACTGTGGACTTGCGTATCATCTGTGTGCTTAGCGGCCCTCCTTACTCTGTTTCAACAACTTTGAAGCAGGCAACCCATTTGTATCCCCTCCTGGAATTTCCCTTCATTAGCTTAACCTCATTTCTCGAGAATTACGTTATCATTCTTCTGATGTGTTTCTTTTGTAAATATAATGAATTAAGTTAGAACCCCAGAGTTTATCTAATCACTTCCTCCCTGAAGTAGCCTTTCAGGCATTTTTTGTTGTTTGCAATTTTAGCTATCCCCAAGGCCAGAGTCCAGATTTTTGTGGTAATTAAGGTAAGTTACGTATTATCCTAGTATACCCCAGTTATCTAACAAGACCCCAGATTTAAAATTACAACAATATATATATATATATATATATATATATATATATATATATATATATATATATATATATATATATATATATATTTATATATATATATATATATATATATATATATATATATATATATATATATATATATATATATATATATATATATATATATATATTCCTTCGTCACAGTGCTAGAGCCGGTTAACTAACTGTAAGTGTTTTAATTACAGATTAGGAGTTCTCACTGTGGACTTGCGTATCATCTGTGTGCTTAGTGGCCCTCCTTACTCCATTTCAGCAACTTTGGAGCAGGCAACCCATTTGTATCCCCTCCTGGAATTTCCCTTCATTTGCTTCCCCTCATTTCTCTAGAATTATGCTACCATTCTTCTGGTGTGTTTCTTTTGTAAATGTAATGAATTAAGTTAGAACCCAAGAGTTTATCTAATCACTTCCCCCTTGAAGTAGCCTTTCAGGCATTTTTTGTTGTTTGTAATTTTAGCTATCACCAAGGCCAGAGTCCAGATTTTTGTGGTAATTAAGGCAAGTTACACATTATCCTAGTATACCCCATTTATCTAACAAGACCCCAGCTTTAAAATTACAACGATATATAAATATAAATATATATATATATATATATATATATATATATATATATATATATATATATATATATATATATATATATATATATGTGTGTGTGTGTGTGTGTAGTATTAAGCTACAAATGTCTTTAAGATCCAATTGCTTCTGCCTAAGAAATAATATATTTTCATATATGTCAACCTAACAGGAATTTTTTTTTAGTTGATAATAAGTTCGTCGTTCAGTGGGCTCGAACCACGGAAGACAAGAACTCAGGACTACAGTCACGCGCCTTAAACCACACGGTTTAAGGAGCGTCGCTGTAGTCCTGAGTTCTTGTCTTCCGTGGTTCGAGCCCCCGAGACGGCGAACTTATTATCAATTAAAAAAAAATTCCCATTCAGTTAACATATATAAAAATATATTATTTCAGAGGCAGAGCGAATTGGATAGTAAAGGACATTTGTAGCTTAATGCTTGTATATGAATCACGGTGATGTGATAAAATTCATTCATATATATATATATATATATATATATATATATATATATATATATATATATATATATATATATATATATATATATATATATATATGAAAAGTCTATGGGTCACAAGTATGTTATGAATTACAATACACAGTGAATGTTTTATTAACAAGTGGGGAGGAAAACTATTCCAAAATCTTGGAGAGAATGTTTAGCTATCATCTGACGCATTTCTGAACTAGGTAAAATTGTGGCGTCAGGTTTCTTGAGGCGTGGGAACAGGTCACATAACTCCGTAGGTGGGTTTGTCAGAAGTGTCCAGGTTCTGGTGGGAAACGTGTGTACATTCATTTCTTTTGGGCAGAGTCCCTGGGTGTGAAGGGTTTAGATATGGGAAAAAGAATCATTTGAAGAACAACATTGAACATTATTAGAAGTCCTCAAGTGAAGACTCGGTGGTTCGTGATTTATCGTTCAAGACTGTGAACATTGCTGTTTGGAGGTGGAACCACATTCAGTTTCCCAAACTGTAGACTGTTTTTCTCCATTTTTATCTTTTTTTTTCAAGCATTTATTGTATGACATATATCTTATGAGTAACATGGGAGGAATTCCCATATTAATTTTATGCCCTTTGATTTAATGAGGAATTCATTTGACTTCTTCATATGTTTCGCTGAGAAAGAGGTTGAAGATGTACTCATTGGAAATGTACTGGAATTTGACTCATTTTGACCTATTGCAAGTTACAGTGCAAGACTATAACGTGAATGATCTTTTGGGAGCTTCAGTATTCCATTTTATTCCATCTCTTATTTCTTGCAATCTGGTTATGTTTGATTTTGTCAAATAAATGATTTTTGAGTGAGTGAGAGAGAGAGAGAGAGAGAGAGAGAGAGAGAGAGAGAGAGAGAGAGAGAGAGAGAATGCAAAGTGAGTGGGTACTGAGATGCACTACCAGCAGCCTTTGTGTGGCCACTACCAAGGGTACCAATAGATGGGACGTCTCGACTTTGTAGTAACAGGTAAACGATGAACTTACCTCTCAAATGGGCTACAGTAATTTGGTGGCAGCTCACTAGGAACCTCTAAAAGTCTCTGAGAGAGACTGGTGACATGAAAATTAGATCATCTAGGACGTAATAGGGCGTGTTCCAATGATCTGGGAAGAGTTAGGATGGTAGCATGTGTTTGTTGACTAAAATATTTTCAATCCGCTTGGGGGAGACACGGCAACGCACGATCAGTTACTAATGGCCATGTGTGATAAGTGGGTGTGTTTATGGACCGTAAGACGTGTGTGTGTGTATTTTTTCTATTTCAGATTGGGAATTGTCTCTAAGTACTTTTGCAGAGCAGGTTATTGAAGACAGAGAGGGTTTGTTATGTAAGTGTCCTCTTTGTTTGGGTTGTAGGGAGGAATTAGAGGGGAACAAGCCAGTTCAAGGGCAGTCGAGTGTTTTTTTTTTATTGCATGTGCTTGTTAGTCAGAGCTTTGGTGACATAGAGGGTGACTACACTTGGTAAAATAGAGTATAGGTACGCTCCAAAGAGACTTATATTACAAGGAAATTTAGATTGTTAACAGATAGGGTGTGTCTTTTTGGTTGGTATATGTGTTCTCCTTGATGACGTAAGCAGTTTTTTTGTGCAGTCTAAATGATTACCCACTCTTATGGAGATTTGTATATGGGAGCCGATATCCACTTATACCTCACTTGCTAGCTGTGTGGGTTAAGCGTCCACTGTAGTCCTGAGTTCTTGTCCGTCGCTGGTTCGAGCCCACAGGACAACGAACTTATTATCAACTAAAAAATTCCCCTTCGGTAACATATATGAAAATATATTATTTCCGAAGTAGAGCGAATTGGATATTAAAGGACGTTTGTAGCTTACTGACTGTATATGAATCACGGTGATATGATAAAAAGTCATAATATGGCTGCGTGCGACAAACGCACTACACAGTTAACATTGCAGAGGTGGGTGGATATCGTCTCTAAATACAAACACCTGAGTTCGACGGGAGATTTGTATATGGGAGCCGATATCCACTTATACCTCACTTGCTAGCCATGTGGGTTAAGCGTCCACTGTAGTCCTGAGTTCTTGTCCGTCGCTGGTTCGAGCCCACAGGACGACGAACTTATTATCAACTAAAAAATTCCCCTTCGGTAACATATATGAAAATATATTATTTCCGAAGTAGAGCGAATTGGATATTAAAGGACGTTTGTAGCTTACTGACTGTATATGAATCACAGGTGATATGATAAAAGTCATAATATGGCTGCGCAAGACAAACGCACTACACAGTTAACATTGCAGAGGTGGGTGGATATCGTCTCTAAATACAAACACCTGAGTTCGACGGGAGATTTGTATATGGGGAGCCGATATCCACTTATACCCTCACTTGCTAGCCATGTGGGTTAAGCGTCCACTGTAGTCCTGAGTTCTTGTCCGTCGCTGGTTCGAGCCCACAGGACAACGAACTTATTATCAACTAAAAATTCCCTTCGGTAACATATATGAAAATATATTATTTCCGAAGTAGAGCAAATTGATATTAAAGGACGTTTGTAGCTTACTGACTATATATAATAAATATGATATGATAAAAGTATATATATATATATATATAAACGCATATATTAACATTGTATATATATATAAATACAAACACCTGAGTTCGATAGATTTGTATATATATATATCCATTATACCTCACTTGCTATATATAAATTTCTGACTCCACTGTAGTCCTGAGTTCTTGTCCTCAGGTGGAAAGCACAGGACAACGATCCCTTATCAACTTTCCACCATGAGTATGAAAATTTATTTCTGTTCCAGCAATTGATTGTGACGTTGATGATTTGACTATATATATAATATATGATATGATAAAAGTCATATATATGGCTGCGCAAGACAAACGCACTATATATATTAACATATATATATCGTAAATACAAACACCTGAGTTCGACGGGTTTGTGTGTGTGTGTATATCCACTATATATATATATATATATATACTATAGTCCTGAGTTCTTGTCCGTATGGTATATATACGATAACTTATTATCAACTATATATATATATATAACATATATATAAATATATTATTTCCGATAGCGATATATTAAAGGACGTTTGGGTCATTCAACTGTAATGAGTTTAATGATTAGTTAAATGGATTTATATTGCTTTGTTTGACCTAAAACCCACACAGTTAACATTCTGTCAATTATCGCTAAAATTACAAACACTAAAGGATAGATACTGAATAGATGAGGTCTATCCAGCTGAAAACTAGTTTAACAAAGAAAAGAGGTTCATTTCAGTCCCAGTTCTGTCCGTCGCTAATTCAGCAAACTTACTGGAAAACTAGTTTCAACATATATGAAACTATATAAAATCAAATTTAATGTGTTATTTACAAGAGCTATATATATATATATATATAGCTATAGAATATTAGTCCCAATATATATATAATATATCCTATCAATGCTACATAGAATTGAATATATATTTATATATTATATATATCTCAAATGCTTTATAAGGCATCTAACTGCAAGGAATGTCCCTGAATTGACCTGAGAGACTTCTTGTACTGATGATGTCAGAAATTCTTTCTGTTCCAAGAAAGATTGTGTGTTGATGATTTATATATATATATACTTATGGAAAAGACATTTCAGATAATATATCTTGCACTACAGAAATTATATCACTATCATTACTTAATCCCAATATATGATGACTTATTTCAAGAGTAATACTTTTAACGCCATGGAGATATATTATATATGATTTCACTAGCCAACAATAATTGTACTTATAGATGATTTCAAAATGGGATTAATGTTTAGTTAAATGGATTTCTTATTGCAGCGTTTGACCTAAAACCCAAGAAATTTTTCAATTAAGGAAAATTAAGTTTCAGTTGGAGAAAGAGAACTGGGAGTAGGTCTGCAGCTGAAAACAGACTTTAACTGGAAAAGAGCTTGCATTGATCAGATGCATGAATTAATTGGTCCATTTGGAAAACAATTTTCTCCTCATAAAAACAAATTTAATGGGGATTTACAAGAGCTAAGGGCCTCAAAGAAAGAATATTAGTCCCAACCTGCTCTTCAATGCTGGTAGAATTGAACGCAATATATTTATGCGGCTCTCAAATGCTTTATAAGGCATCTAACTGCAAGGAATGTCGAATTGAAGCTTCTTGTACTGATGATGCAGATTCTTCTCCAAGAAAGAAGGCCCAAGGTGTACACACTTCTGGAAAAGACATTTCCAGATAATAATCTTGCACTACAGAAATTCTCACTCGTCATTACTTAATCCCAAGGGATGACTTATTTCAAGAGTAATACTTTTAACGCCATGGAGATAAGTTATGTGATTTCACTAGCCAACAATAATTGTACTTATAGATGATTTCAAACAAATGAATATTTGTAATATTTATAGTCAGCGACTGTTTAAGAGAGGAAAATTTAACAAGGAAAATGAGAGTTTATTGAGGGAAAGAGAACTGGGAGTAATTGTCAAAATATACTTACCACTATGAGCTAATGCAGTGATAGATGCATAAGATAATGGTCCATTTGGAATAACAATTTTCTCCTATATTGAACAAATAGAGATAAAGGGGCTAGAGAAAGAGTGCTATATATATATATATTTTAAGATATATATATATATATATATATATATATATATATATATATATATATATATATTATATATAGTGTATATATATTTGAATATATATATATATATATATATATATATATATATATATATATATATATATATATATATATATATATATATATATGTGTGTGGTCAAACAGTGAATATTTGTATATATATATATATATATATATATATATATATATATATATATATATATATATATATATATATATATATATATATTATAAATATTCACTGTTTGACCTCCCTTCCTTGCTTCTTAATCGAATAATAAAATTTACCTTTATTAATGTAAGAGGGCAGACAATGTAGGCTGTTTGCATGCAAAGAATTTAGGCAGGAATCCAGGGGTTCTTTTCAAAATAAGTACACTCCTGGCCAACGGGCAACAATTTTAGCTTAGAGAGTCCTAGAGGGGATACAGTTTTGTTAGGCCAGACCATAGTTATACTGTTCTTAAAACCCACTTTTCTGTGACCTGATATATATATATATATATATATATATATATATATATATATATATATATATATATATATATATATATATATATATATATATATATATATATGACTCTACTGGTCACTTTTCACCAGAGACGTATATAATTAATTATAGTAACCACAATTCACTCTTTAACTACATTACAAAGCATTAGATCCAAATGCGAGAGTATGAAGTAATTCTGATGCCCAGTAGCAGGACTCAAACTAAAGTTGACGACCTAACCACAATGAGGGTTCCAATCCTGCTACAGACTTGAGAATTACTTATGCTTTGCATATATATATATATATATATATATATATATATATATATATATATATATATATATATATATATATATATATATATATATATATATATATATATATATATATATAATATATATATATATAAGTGCTTATGTGTACGGGTGAGTGGGTGTTTTTGAAAGTGTTAATTTATCTCAAGTAGGGTAAAAGGTGCCATTTAGCATCCTGGTGTCCTGAACATTTGGCGTCCTCAAGAAAGGGTGTCATTTTTCATCTCAATTATTATTATTATATTATTTATTTTATTTTTATATTTTTCCTGAAGAAAATAACATGAGTTGAACCAATATAAACTATCTGTTATTAATCCCGCTTTATCGATAAGAGTCTGATTAGGAGGAGTAGACACCTGCTGAACTGATCTGAACTGATATTAGAGAGACCCACTGCTTGACTCGAGAACAGCTGTGTGACTGAGTAGAGTTGAACCAATATAAACTATCTGTTATTAATCCCACTTTATCGATAAGAGTCTGATTAGGTATCTGCTGCTGATATGATTTAGACCCACTGCGTGACTCATGAACAGGTGTATGACTGATAAGAGTTGAACCATTATAAACTATCCGTTATTAATCCCACTCTATCGATAAGAGTCTGATTAGGTATCTGCTGCTGATATGATTTAGACCCACTGCATGACTCATGAACATCTGTATGACTTCATACGGATATTACAATGTACATCTCTCTGAGATATACAGCTCTAACTCTCCACCCAATTGTTAAAAGTCACACTTTTTAACATGCTTTTGATTGCGCTCATTGTCAGTGTCACTTAACCTATGTATGGGATAATAAAAACCGATTCTACCCATCCACTCATTTTATTACATAAAGCGGTATACATTAACAAGTATATGAATCTTGGGGTTCTCCGGACACACATTCCAATACAATACCACCATGAGTTGTTATAACCAACCTTAAACCTCTAAATAATTTTACAATAAATGACCATAGGCTTCCAAATCTAGTATGTCATACAGCCTGACATTCCTCCCCCTCCCCCTTCTTCTCCCCCTCTTCCGTTAGTGTTCTGCATAGAAGAACTCGTCTTCCTCCTCCTCCTCCTTGACCATTTATCCTAAGGAAGAAAAATAAAATGTCTTAGAAAAACCGAACGTCTGCAAAATTAATTATGTGATGTATATTAGCAACGTTTTTTAAAAATGGAATTAATCATTACCTTTTATTTAAAGAATGCACGCACTCCTTGTATGTAAGAGCTCATTTAACTCCAGTGTGAACATCGCACTCTCTTGAAAAATTTGAAATAGTATTCCGTCACCCATCTGTCATTACTTTTCAAACGACTCGGGGAAAGGACGACACTCATTAACGACAAAACCGATTTTAACCCTCTATGACTCGTACAGTGAACAAAGAAAACGCAGTAAAGACCGTACTTGTAAGAATTATCAGGCTGTATCTACCTTACGGACTGGCGAAGGGTAAAATCCGAATGAGCCTCGAGAAAAGATGAGAAGATACCCAAATAAATTTGTGGGTTTATACCGTAACTGTCAAAAAAGTAGATTGTATCATTAGGCGAAAAGTCTATATAAAAACACACCCAATGTCCGACAAGGTCAATACTAGAAGTTGAAGGTCGAGTATTAGATATAAAAACTAGAGGCTTAATTCTATTCGTGGGTATTTTAAATGCACCCACTTCATCTGAAGCGAACACACCTAAATATTTAATAAGACTCCCTAGCGAACCCTGTAAAACTGTCTCGATTTCTTTCATATCCATCACACCTAGCCCCTAACATTGCACTGAACGACTCTATCCGAATAGATGGTTAAAATACCTTTCGTGTCACCAAACAGTAAAATCATGCAAGGGTGTGGTGCGACCGTGCCCAGCTTTATAGATATTCTCAAACTGGCTGAAATTTCAACGGGCATGGAATCTTCCACCTCTTCCGTAATGAAGCTGAAACAATAGATGGCTCTCCCATTTTTAAAACTATTATAGGTTATGAGGGTATCATGTCCCCCTCCTATCGACTTTTGAGTCTCATGATACAATTGCGTGATAGTATTAGGAAAATTACAGTTGATGTGATACACCGTATTCCATTAACTGTGATGTGCACATTATTCAAGTTGTAAGCTCCAAAATATAAACTAATGGCCGCGTAATTCCCCGAAAATGTTTGCATGCTTATCATGGCCGGTGTAATCTTTTCAGGTATACAGGTATTGAAAGGTTGATCTATTAAAATGGAATCCTCGTTCTGCCCTATAACATACGTTTTATATAAAGTCTTATCAAATATATATTGTATCGGGGTAACTGCTAGAGCGGTGTTTAAAGCGGACATGGCGTTATAATGAGGGGTAACCCGATCAATCCACAACTTGGCCTTTTCTATATCCAGATCATTTAAGTGTCCGTCTGTGTGTGCACCCATCACCCAGTCGTTATTCTCCATTCCAAGTCTTATTCTGAAATCCACGGAATCCAGCAAATACATGTCTATACTCGCCAGATCTATAAGGAGTGGAAAGTACGTGTGAATTCCCCCGCCTTAACAGAGCTCATCACCCGAGATTCCCACCTACTGAGCTGTCCGAAAGTAGTGGCGGTATAAGTCTGTGTAACACCATGTGTAAAGTTAAAGTCATTGTGGAAAAACCCACTTATACCAACTGTCGGTAGTGAGCTGGTTTTAACGCTCTTGAGCATTTTTATGTATGATTGATAGTTAAAAACGAGACATGATTCCACCAACTTTTCATTCAAGAAAACAGAGATGGATTTAAAAAGTGTATTACTTATACCATTAACCAGTGCAATATGTACATTGTCTGCTAGCCACATGCCGCCCCTGGCCACTGTAATGTATACTTCCAAAGCTATACTCGATAAATCCAAGAAGGAACCAGTAATACCATTAATACGAAACTCGATATAGCTGTCAGTCAGGATTCGATTTACTGAATTACTGAATTGTTACTTGGTGTGAAATCCAACCTTTCCTTCGAATTAATTGAGCTTTCTATAATCCTACGTCTGTTCACATTCGGGAACAATTCTGAAATACCCGTGATATAGGAGGAGACAGGAACTTTGTTTCCCGTCCCTGGCACGTTAGGAACAATGCCCGCCATTCCTGAAAAAAAAAATACAAGAGGAGAGAGAATGTGTGCGTGCACGCCAACGGGCAAAAGGTTAATGAAGTAAAGAAAATCGTACACACCCTTGTTATATTTACTTCTCGATTTAACCCTTCGATTTGTCTTTCTCTTCTTCTTATTCTTCTTATTCCCTCTCCCCGCGGCCGAGCTAGGGAGTGTTCGACGTGCCCTACCTCCCACCTTTTTCCTGACGACCCTCCCACTTCCATTTAAAATTTCTCGGCCTGTGCTTTTGAGAGCTGTCACTCCATGTCTTTTTAAAGATTCCTGCAAGGGTAACCGATCATTCACTACATCGGAAAGTACCGCTCTGCCAAACTCTTTAACAGAAGGTTTAGCAACATTCATCAAAAAAGGGAGTACCCTGCGTGCAGTGCCGGCAATTGCCGAAAATACACTTCCGCCTCTCCTATGAGTCGGATAGAAAACTGAAATGTCTTCTAAACCCCCTTCCTTCCTTAAAGGTTCAGACAGGAATAATGTTTTAAATTCCACCTCAGAGGGTGGAGCGAAGACAACCCTCATACCTGAAAACTTAAAAAAAAAACTTTCAATCTCCTGCCCTGTTTTTTGTTAAGCAGAGCGTGCGTTTGAACGTTCCTAATTACGCGAGGTTGCGAAAGTAAATAATGAAAAAGACTGGGTCTTATATGATGCACGCAGGTGACACTCGAACCATTATTGAAATGGATACGCCTCCCATTCTGGTCCGTGATAACGATCGAAATCTGTTCCAGGATGTTCGTGTTCAATGCTTTGTATATCGTATTGTGTATCCCCTTCCCTTTACCACTCTCTAATGTGAAACAATCCAATATATATTACTAGTTCACATCCAAAAACAGTTGGATGAACGATATTTGTGTACACATACATATAATCTACACCACAATTATCGGGTAAGGAATCGTCAGAGAGGTGCGCATTCAATGCCTCGAGGCCTTAAACTTTGTACGCTGTATTATTTTTAAAACCTAACAACCCGGCAGTTTTACCGCTGAATTTGATAGTCACACTTCTAATATCCCCCGCCTTAATGTTCCTCCTCCTAACATAAGGGATTATAACTCTCCTGCTATCTTCATCCCAACCGAATATATCATTGCTGTTGAAAACGTTTTTGTATTCAGTGTCAAAATAGACTTTTAAATGTTCAAAAACATCTTTGTTAAGCGTCCTCATCAACCTTTTCATATCCCCCGCTAACATAGCTGTCGTTGGTCTATAGCTATAGGCATGCTTATCATTTTTACCACAATCAGTAACAAAGGAGAGGGTGAATTCTTCATCTCTCGATAATACAGCATAATAAACGCCCGGAAACATGATCGAAGCAAGACCTACCATTCGGCAGGAATATAGGAGTGCGTAACCTATTCACAAACCCTGATGGGGAGTTATTTTCATACTTGTCCAGGCTGCTGAGACTGCTCGCATATATAATGTGTTCACCTGCCATACTGATAATGTACTGCGCACAATTTCCTTCATCTAGGTCTTATATGAAGGGTGCATGACACGGTTTTACCTTTAATAAACTTGACGTCTTCCCCCTTTTGATTCGTTACATCAATCGCGATGTAATCCACCACATTCACGTTTAAAGGTTTATAAACAACATTATGTACACCTCCACTCGATGCACATTCCAACGCGAAACAATCCAGGATGTTTGCAGTTTTATCACCCAGCGTTGAAGGTTGAATAATGTTGGAATATAAGTACACACAGTCAATACTGTGATCGTAGAGATAAGAAATTCTGGAGCGATGATTCCTCATTGCCCCTGAACCATAAATCGTATATGTCAATTCTGTGTTAAATCCTAATACTCATGCTGCTCTAACACTAAACTTTACAGTGACTGAAACAATTCCTTCTACTTTTGCCACCTCGGCATTCACGTATGTGAGACTCATCCTCTTCAAATCATCGTTCCATGAAAATAGTCCTTCCCTACGCATATCACCTAGAATTTATGCACTGTAAAATGTTTCCAACTGTTCTGTAACGTCCGTATTTAGTGCTCTAATCAATCTATTCATATCTCCCGCTAATAATCCAACGGCGGGAACATACGTGAAACTATACGAGCGAGGTGCCAAACTCTGATTTAAGGTTGCTTTAAAATGAATTGTGAAATCTCTATCTTCAGGTGTGACAATGTAGTATTCATTTGGGAGTGTAACCCCTATAACACCCATTTCATATTCCACCTCTTTTGATAGAGTTATGGGAGTGGACAATTTGTTTGTAAATTTACAGGGCTGGTTTTTGAGAAATAAATCTAGACACAGCCCACTATTCACATATACAATGTAATCACTACACATGTTGAATGTGCAATGCTGGTAATACACACGATTGCATACATATATATACCTCACAACATAGAATGGATGAATAAAAAATTTATAAAATAAAAAACTGTTTTATGATACAAAATGTTGGAACATACATACATACATACATACATACAGACATACACATATTAAAATACACATATTAAATTACAGACTTTGGTAATAATTTTTACACTGGTGTCACATAACTTGCCTTGTTGAACGCCAAAGTTTAATTTCTCTGCGTTCACAATTTCCAAACATTTCAATTTGGGAGAGACATCCATGTTTTGTTCAACCTCTAAACATAATTTATCCACGTCCATTATTTCCAAACGTTTCAATTTGGATGGTGCGTCTTTCAACTTCACATAGTCCGCACACCTTTCTTCAAGGTGTGATAAAACAATTTCCGTGATAGCTATGCAAGTGACTTTTCCGTGCCGTTTCATCTCCTCACCAAAGGAGACAATTGCAGGCAGGTAATGGTTTAACCAATCACAGTTCACATGACCACTTAGTCCTATCCCCGCAGTGAATAGAATATATTTCACATCTTCATTCAGCACTTTCATTAACTGCGATTTCAAACTCTTCAATGATGCGTAGAAGTGATTGTATCTCATTTCTCTCATATCGTTTCACAACCTTTCTGCATGGTCTTCATCCTTGGAATACATTATACTCGTTTTGGCGAATTCGTTCTCTTCCACAGAAGCGCCAATTCCATACTGGGTTAACAACGTAGCAATGATGGGTAGGCCGGGTTCTTCCGCATCAAGTGTATTCTCTCCCTCAGGCACTCTCAAAACGGCGGTACCTTCTATCTCACGGTGGTGGAACACAGCGTAACTCGTCCCAGCTCTGTTGTAACGGAGACCTGCAACGTCAGCGTAGGGGTAAACTCTCACAATGTCTTGAGCAATGCCATAATTCCAGCATGTTACACAGTTAGTAGCTATAACCAGGCAACACTCCTTCTTCTTGAACTTGGTCTCGGATAATCTCCCGAAAACCAACTTGCAAGGTGATGAAGCCATCTCTGAACTGAGAAAATTGGAAGGGTGCACACGTTAACGATACACGAGCTGGAATACTAATGCCTGCATAAACTCCCTCTGTTTTCCACACCCCTTCGTCTTCCCCTCCGTGATTCATCACGCTAGGCTCTGGCCCCCCACCCTCTTGATTGAACAGTTTTATCTCCGAGCCCACCCCCATGACCAAACATGATTGAGCGGGTTTTAAACCTCGCGATAAGGGAAGGATTCATCGCAGATAATTTGTGATATGCGTCAGAACAGTCACTCACCTGTGAAAAAGTTTATCGCTGCTGCTGCTGCTGCTGGGATTGAACACGTTAATTTCTTAACTCATCAATATGGTTGCCACACATTCACCTTTTTCTTCGCCACCTTGTTTTTCATTATTCTCCTCCCTTCTCCTCCTCCTCATCCTCCTCTCCTAGGTGAATTGAGCCATGCTTCTATCTGATTTTTATAGCTGTGTTTCTCACCATCTGATCTCTAATACCACCCTGTTCAATTATATAGTTATAACTGGGCACGTTGTTATCATCAGTCTTCTTATTCACTTGAAATTCTCTTGCCACATCTAAAATGTTATATAAGCGGGTGGGACAAGTCCCCTTCGTCATTCCATTCAATTGCACCTGAATTTTGCAAGTGGTTAACTAAGACTGTCACATATGGTATTTGATGATCTTTGAATAATAAAGGAATAATACCAGTCAGGTCACGATTAACTCTTTTGAGGGTAACTCCGCGGTTGAGCACATTTAAAATTAGCTGTTCTCCCTTCTTCACACGATCGTCCTCGACAGGAGGTATAGGAGGTGGAAGTGTAACTGTTTTGGCATTTGCTGGAAAATTCACATTTCTCTGCACGTTAAGAGGAATAGGTGCAACACCCGCCCCCGCATTAACCCGCCCTCCCCCCCTCCTCCTCCTCCTCCTCCTCCTCCGCCACCAGCGCCGTCTTCGCCGTCAGAATTGATGTTAACGTTATTACTATGGTTATTAACATTATTGCAGTTGACGTATGTTTCCCGACCTTTTGTTAACCTCTCATATGTGATAGTTGGTACAACGTAGAATTCCTTCATTTTGTTTTAGTTTTTTCCTATTCTAAAAAAGACTGCCTACCAAACTAGCCGCTAAAGGAAGTAATACGGACAGAATGGCGCCACCTTTGCGACTCTTCAATATCTTCTTAGTTAATGATGTAGATTTCAAGGATATTTGACGGATCTCTCTCTTACACCTCCCTAGTTTTTTAATAAATGTTTTTTCTCTGGTCAGATTACCGTGAAGAAAATTTCTGAAAATTTCAGATATGGTGGCAATAAATGCTTTGCTTAATGTTGGAATTACTCTACTCCTCTCAGAGGGGGATAAACGAGAGATGAATAAAATAAAATCTTTGTTTTTACTTATTAAAACCTCCTTTTTACAACTCATGTCCGCACAATTTGCGATTTGTCAACCCACGAATTAAATTGTGTAGGATAACCTTTCCAATTGACATAATACTGCGTTTTGCTGCCTCTCCTCCTCCTGTCTAAGATGGTGATGTCATAGGTTTCGGGTAATTCGGTAGGTATTAATTCTTCTCTGTAGAATGTGCCTTTTATTTCTTCTCCTGCTAAATCTTCTAAGATGTAAACTGTGGGATTTTGCAGAGTGACGAGCTTCTTGATTTTAAAAATTTCTAGAGTGTTTTGAACAGTATAACCCCTCCTGAAAACCGCGTTCTGGTTTTCGTCAGCTATACGTACAGTGTCTCCAACGTTCAAGTGACAAGATCTGTTGTGGGAAAAGCGTTTTTATACACTCTTGAGAATTGATTTTTAATGTCCGCTTCGCTTCTCATAGCGTGCACCTCCTTGGGCGTGAGCCCCTGCCCCAAACTCTTGTGTGATGAGTTGTTATAACTGTTAACTATGTCTCGCAGAACGTCGATATATTTCAACGTGTTGTTGTGTGTGAGGTATCTGTATGTGAGTTTTTTAATAGTTCTTATCACCCTTTCAGCTGTATAAGCTTTAATTTCCCGCGAATAGACGCTATATAACAATACATTTTTACTTTTCAGATATTTCCTTAAATGCTGGTTAATAAATTCCCTACCTTCATCACTGTTCAGGCAAGACAGACCTGAAAAATCTGTAGATTCTATAATCGTTTTTAGCGCATTGCAAACAGTAAAACCATCCCTCTTTTTCAAGGGGAGAATGCGTAAAAACCTCGAAAATTGATCAATGAAAATTAGGAGATATTTATAACCTTCATTGTGTCGAGCCAGTTTCGACATGTCCGCCAAATCCGTGCTGGCTGTTGCTCGAGGTTTAGTTGATATGATTTTCTTTCATGTGCTCTTGTGCAAGGTATATGAAGGTGGACTCTAAAGAATTAACGATGTTCGCTCTAGTCACGTTTTTGTCTACCATCCTTGCAAATTTGAGTAGTGCATTCACACTGCTGGAACATGATGGATGTGTCACATTGCCATATAAATCCCTAAGCAGTCGTAACTGTTCTTCAGTCATATTTGAACACGATTTGATGTTCGGTCTCTCCGAGAATATTCGTTCTGAGCTGCAACAATTCAGGTGTTGACGGTGCGAAGTCTACTAATAGATAACTGCATCGGTTATGCGTTAAAGCTTTTTTGTATATGTCAGAAAATTCCACACCTCTCCGCCGACCGAACAATTGCCTACCCAAAGTTTCAATTTGACCAATGTCGTGATTCTTCATGAGGATGTAATGGGAGCAATTGAGACTGATGCTCCTACTGAATTTACCCGAATGAAACACGTTCTGGGTTATGAGGAGCACCGATATATTCGAATGTCGTCCGGCGGTAAATGCTTTGGTCACGAATTTATTGTCACTAGCTTCGAGAAAACAATCAACAAGTACAAATAACAGTCCTTTACTACCACCTCCACTCCTTTTTCCGTGTAATCGAAAGGGTTCAATATCTCTTTGGATACTTTTAATTTGGTGCTTATGGTGTGATGACTTTCCAGAGGGTGGTCACTCACCCCACAATATAAAATACAGTGAAAGTTAGCCTCATACATTTCTATTATGTTTTGACACAACACAGATTTGCCACTATTGCTGAAACCCGCTACGATAATCCACGCAGGAACAGCGAAAAGGTTTAAGATTTCTCCTTGGAAAGGACCAGTTTCCATGTTTAAAGTTCAAGGTGTACAGAGAGGATGCGATGATCTGCGTGTTGTTATATATTAAAGTGAAGGTTGTAGATAAAATGAATTTTAATAAATAATGTTTTTATTGACATATGTAAATATATTACAGGGCATATACATGTGTATATTTTTTAGCTGGTGGTGGGTATATACAAGCGAGCATTTTTTTTTCATTCGCAGAGCGGGTGATGCGAATACTCTGACTATAAAACATATTTACATTATTTGAAAATTACATATATATATATATATATATATATATATATATATATATATATATATATATATATATATATATATATATATATATATATATATATATATATATATATATATATATATATATATATATATATATATATATATATATATATATATATATAATACACACAAACAAGGCATTTAGGCTGAGTGAGTGACGTGTATACTCTTACTATGGTACATATTTACATTAATTGAAATACTGTACATTCTTCTCACACATGTCTACTCAAGCTCAGCCGTCTTTTCTTGGCAGGTGGGAAGGTCATCAGCTTAGCCCATGCAGGTTGCAACAGCTGCTGCTGCTGCTGCCAGTGTTGCTGCTGCTGCCGCTGTTGCTGCTGTTGCTCATCCACCAATTTGCTGTCCACTCTCCGTCTTTTAGAACAACCTTTCATCAGGGGATACTGAATTGCCAGAGTAAAAGGTTGTACATCGGGAATTCTGGATGTACTTGGCATAGGTGGAGGGAAGGGCAGCGATGGTGCTCGAGGTAATGTATCATCATCTTCGCTACGGCTTCCTCTAACTCACTCGCTGCAATCTGTGGATGTCCGTAAGCGAAAGATTTAAATGGAGAGAGGTAATATCTCTTGTCCTCTAAAGGACATAGAGCTACCTTTCTCTGCTGGGTTTGACACATTGTTCCCTGCATCATCTGCAAATTGTGCACTGTAGTGTATGTAATCTCATTATTTTTTATTACATGCAGGTACTGACTGTGACTAATGGATTTTTGCCTGCAACTTTGAATCCCCTTTAAAGTATTGCACCGACTGTTTTGTGTTTCATAAGAATATACTTTAGGTTTAACACCGATGAATTCTCTGATGAGTTTAGCTCCTGTTTCGACTTTAACGAGTCCGAGTTTTCCCTGGCGCGAACTGTCATACACTATGTGAGTTTTAGGGAAGTTACTCAAATTCAAATGGGGTCTGAGCACATCCTTCAATTCGCGTGTGAGATCATCCGTTTCCAGGGAGAAAAAATTAAGTATACCTTAGTTTTACCAGACCACTGAGCTGATTAACAGCTCTCCTAGGGCTGGCCCGAAGGATTAGACTTATTTAACTTATTTAACGTGGCTAAGAACCAATTGGTTACTTAGCAACGGGACCTACAGCTTATTGTGGAATCCAAACCACATTATAGGAGAAATGAATTGATCACCAGAAATAAATTCCTCTAATTCTTCATTAGCCGGCCGGAGAGGCGAACTAGGGCCTAACGAGTGCAAGGCCACAACTCTACCGACTCGCTCAAGGAAGAGCTGTTTCCAGGGAGAAGATCAAACTATCGGTGTCAGTGTACAGAAGCTTAACTCTCTCGCCATACAGTTTTTGAAGAACGTCATAGCGGAACTTGTACATCATGTGCTTTGCCAGACCCAGTATGCTGAATCCGATATAGATTGGGGATTCAGCTGTGACAGTCTCCTTGCGGTGATTCATGATGTACCGATATTCCTCCAACCTCTCAAAAGATTTGTATGTGTGCTTGACACATTTCTAAGCAGCGAGGTTTCGTTGATGGTAACAACAGTCCTGGTGGAATAGTTTAAAGGGTATTTAATGGTTACACCAAAAAGACCATTCATCAAGATTTTGATGGTGTTCCTCTTGTCAGGGTCCGTTTCCTTCACTCTCCTCTCTGCATTCTCAGTGATGTATTCCCTCAAATAATATCCCTGCTTGAACTTGTAAACTTTCCTTATCCTCTCCACTTCCAACCCGAGTCTTATCAGCGTCTGTAAAAGAGGAAGGCAGATCAGATGATTGCACATTGGAAAATGTGTACCCACCAGTTTGACATTCTTCTTAGGCTGCTTCACACTGAATTTTTCCAATAGACTTTCAGTATATGGGGAGAGGTGTTGGAAAGTCACGTTCATATGGTGCAGGGCCAGAGGGAAGTCATCAGTCCAAAGGGCGACATCATCTCTAACCTTCTTGGCATCAAGGAGGATGAAGTAACCGTATTCTTCCTGCGAATTGATGCTCGTGATATCGCTGGCGATAAAACTCTCAAGTTCGGCGTGGGAGAGCTCCGTTACTTCATCCAGAGGCATTTTATATCTGCCCATGACTGTGGGATAAAGACTAGTGAAATCAACATATAATATATATGATTGTTTGTCACCCGTTTTAAAATTAGGATTTAACTCAGGATTGTTGGCTATGGTGTGTCTTTGGATTAGACTGCAGAAACCGCTTCTAATGTTGTTGGAAATCAACTGGCAAGTTTCCCCGTCAGAAATTAGGGGGAGGCGCGTTCGCGAAGAGTGAAGAAATGCATCTAGAGAGAGAGAGGTAGAGGTTAAATAACAGATTGGGTTTAATCCAAATTGCACATAAGCAACACTCCTCCAAGCTGAGTAAACATCGCTCAATAATCCCACATCTATAACCAAATATAAAATGGTGTAATCAAGCAGGTTAGTACACTTTGCAGCCTTCCAAACTTTGCAGATATGCTCGTATCCTTTGTCGTGTATGCTTTCCCCTGTCGGTGAGGAATTGAAATGCACTTTAAGAGGGACACCCAGTTTTTTCAACACGTTGAAACCTGTGACATAATCATAGGGGTAATACTGTTTACCCGTATTTAAAACCAGTTCGGTGCATTCGTCAGGCTATTTGTTTAACATCCGACGTGTGATTTCCAGTGACCCCTTCTGTTTGATATGGCTCGAAGCGAGACTGGAATGCAATTCTCTTATCATGTTCAAACTGTCCATCAATCGGATGTTAACCGTTTTCAGTGCATAAAATGTACCCCCATCGCGTTTCAAAATTTCAAAGTTGTGATTGGCGGACGCTTCTTTCAAGATGAGGGCAGCATCGTATTATAAATTATGTACTAAAATGGGCAGGGATCTTTCAACTTGTTTCACATTTAATTTCCTCTCACATAACCTGGCCTAGTCTCCCGCAATTTTATCAGAAAATCGTCGACACACTGTTCACCTACACCTACTCTGTGTATGCAGTATTCGCCGCTTCTGCCATCAACGATGGCGTAGCAATAGGCGTATGCTTTCTGCTTCAAAATGATTCTTGGGTTTTCATCTTCTTCCGGCTGTCTGTTGTACGCCTCAAAATCTAAGAAGGCGATGTGTGAGCTTTTATTCAGCGCTTTCACTTTGGTGAACTGTTTAAACTGGCCAGATTCAGGTTATAGAACGGTGGTTCGGGTTGTACAACTTTGGGTGTGAGCATCGCGAATGGCTGGAGTTTTAAAGGTCCGTTCACACATTCACGTATCAGCCCACACATGTTCATGCATGAATGGAAACTGGTAGTTGGCAACAGCTTATATAAGTACTACGAAAAAGTTCCGTAATGTGTATTTAAGATCGTGGACATGCGGGGCGGAGTCGGGAGGTCGATACGCACCATCCCAGCATGCGTGGGGAGCCACGTACGTTTCGATATGTTCAAAAGATACGTGTCTACTCACGTCATCAATCATTTTGCGTGGTTCCACACGCACCGCGTGGTGCATCCGTAGCGTGGTCTGCGTGCCTGCAGGACAATGACATGTGGTCCCACGCTGCTCTCCCGTTCCCGCCAAGCACCGCGTGGGTCCCCACGAGGTTTGGGAGTAGACGTGGCAACAGCGCCTCTCCCCCAGGACCTGAGACAATGAGGCAGCGCTGTGTCGGGTGTATAAAACAGCTTGCAGCTTCAGTTCCTCTCCCGGACAGTCAGCAGCAACACCGTTTCTCACCCCTCCAGCGCCTTTGTCAGCAGACCGTTGAAGAAAATGCCGAAAGTAAGCAGCAACAGACAGCGGAAGGGGGCTTACAAGCCTCCAACATCCCAGTCAGGAGCGGAGACGGCCTCTACAAAGCGGCCACCTGCTGCAGCCACCCCTGCAGACACCATAGAGGAGGATGTGGTCATAAACCTTGACGAGGCTGACGAGGTGGAGGACATGGCCAGTGACCATAGCCTCTTCAACGACGAGGACGTCAGCCTGGATGACGTAGACTCCACCGATGATGACGGGAACGATGAAGCTGCTGACAGCACTGCCCCTCGAAAAGCGTGTCGCAAGAAGAACCCCTCTGTCATCCTCTCAGACGAAAATGAGAGGCTGGTAGGAGAGTGGTTGGAGCAGGAGGCCGAATTCATATACAACAAGGGCATGATGGCATACAAGGACAAGGCCAGGGTGTGCAGGGCATTTGAGGAGAAGGGGAGGTCACTGGATCCTCCTGTGTCAGGCCCTGAACTCCGGACCTGGTTCACCTCCCTCAGGACCCGCTTTGGACGCCTCACAGCCGAAAAAAGTGGTCAGGGGGCCAGCAGACGACTGATGGACCGTGAGAAGTGGATACTGAACATCTTTCACTTCCTCAAGCCCCACATCGTCTGCCAAAAGAAGCCCAAGGTGTTGGGACTTCTGATGGTATGTCTTATTTTATTGTTTCGTTGTTTAGTAAATCAGTGACTGAAACTTTATTGCACAGTTTACTTAATTAATAAAACTACAACCTTGTCATTCACCGTACATTTACATTCTCTCATACATGTTCCATCTCTTTACAGTCTGCGTCTGCTGCAGCTGCTTGCAGCAACCCTCCTGGCCATGGTCCTGCCCTTGCTGTTCCTGCCCTTTGTGATCCTGCTGGTAGTGTCACTCCAGTCCCCTGCTCGTCCGATGACCAGTCCTCCACCATTGATGATCCTGCACCAACAAGGAAGTCACAGAAGGAGGACAAGGCAGTTCACGTAAGCATCTCGTCAATCTTGCCCAGTGTGTAGCCTTAATACGCATTACTCCGTACTTATGTTATGACGTCGTTATGTTGACCTATGGACATCGGCCTTTGACACATACCCACTTGATCACCCCAACAAACCCTACATTACAGCCACGTTTCACATGCGTGAACATGCGTGGGCTGATACGTGAATGTGAAATGGACCTTGAAGAGAGTGAGGCAATTGTAACACATGCCCGCTGCATGGTCACGCCTACCTGATTTCAAACGGTGGAAAGTATCGACGAAGGTTGGCAAATCCTTGATGAGGGCAACATGGTCATCAGTGATTAACAGTAGAGGAACTAGTCAGGGACATGATTTATTGCCCCCTTTCTGGCGAGATGCACTGTCCAATGTTTTTTCTGTCCCTTTCCTATGACCACTTCACTCAATTTATATACATAAATATTAAGGTTGTTATCCTTCTCTAACGTTTTGAAGGTATCACTGTTCACAGGTATGTCGGACATGTGTTTAATGGTGAAGCATTTCAAGTCTATTCGTCTTTTCACATCTCGGGTGAGGTTGCGGTTAGGATCATCATTTCCCTCGAGTATGCTGTACGCTTCTAACGCTGTAATGACGCAGTTGTACCCCAAATTGATGTTAACAATTTGTCCACCGCCCCTAACTCCTGCAGGATACTCTCGAAAATTGGCCATGTTCACCAGTTCTCGCCAGGAGATCTTGATCTGTGCACAGCACAACGATGTGATGCGCCAACCTGAACCTTCACTCAAGTTTAGTCTATCTTCCAGATTGCTCGCCACATATTCGATAGCCTCGTCTATCACATCGAGCGCAGTGTCCACCAATGTTAACACTGGTAGGGTATTAATGTAAAAAGTACCAGTTTCACGAGTGGCACTGGCACCCATCATTCTCTCTCTGCTGATGACAATGCACAAGTATAGCATGGCACTATTTACATTCAGATTGTTGAGAGTGCATATAACCTCCTCGGCGAGTTGCATTCGGTTAAGTCTGAGTGCCATTGTCACATCGACGTGCATTCCCACCGCAGTCGAATATGTGATGGCACTCGCAATCCGGTTACCTACCTCTCCTTTCCTGTCAAGCAACGGTGCTTCCTGCTGCTGGGACACTCGCTGTTTGGCGCCGCCTACTCAACAATGTCTTCCACCATTCGCTGCAGGTGTTTCCATCGCATTTGCTTCACTTGGTGGAGGTGCGACGGTCGGCGGTGGTAGTGCGATGAAGGCATTGGAAGTGAAGGAGGAGGAGGCTGTGAAATACAGGTGGCTGTGGTGAATTTTAAAAATATCAAAAGAATGTTTTACATGTAAAAGGTGACAATGATTTATTTTATGGAGACTGGTCAAAATGAATTATTCTTACCAGATGCAGGAGTAAATGTGTTCTCTCCTACAGAGGTTACCCTTGCTTCACTTGGCGGAGGAGTAGTGCGGGTGTTAGAAGAGGCTGCAAAATAGGAATGGCTGTGGTGAATTTTTAATTATAAAATGGAAAGTTTTATATGAAAAAGAGTGGCAATATTCACGAAGACTGGTGTTGCAACATATGTGAAAAATTAAATTGTTATTATTATTATTATTATATTATCATTATTATTATTATTATTATTATTATTATTATTATTATTCTTACCTGAGCTGAGAGTAGTGTTCTCTCCTGCAGAGATGAGTCTCGGGTTCGACCCTTTCTGACCTCTCTCACTTCTTCTTCTTCTTCCGCCATTATCGCTACTCTTCCTCCTACGTAATGTCTTTGCCACTAATGGTATTAATAAATCCCATGGCATCAGCTGTTCGCTACTGCTCAAGTTGTCATTGCCACTGCTGGAGCTGTTGGAATTACCCATCTTTGCTGGCGGGATGTTGTGGAGTATAGCTACTCGTTCTGTGAACTGATGTCAGTCTCGCCAAACTCATACATTATATAGCGGGACGTCACTCCTAATCAGACCCTTATCGATAAAGTGGGATTAATAACAGATAGTTTATAGCGGTTCAACTTTTATCAGTCATACAGCTGTTCATGAGTCATGCAGTGGGTCTAAATCATATCAGCAGCAGATACTTAATCAGACTCTTATCGATAGAGTGGGATTAATATCAGATAGTTTATAACGGTTCAACTCTTATCAGTCATACACCTGTTCATGAGTCATGCGGTGGGTCTAAATCATATCAACAGCAGATACCTAATCAGACTCTTATCGATAAAGTGGGATTAATAACAGATAGTTTATATGGTTCAGCTCTTATCAGTCACACAGCTGTTGTTGAGTCACGCAGTGTGTCTCTCTCATCTCAGTTCAGATCAGTTCAGCAGGTGTCTACTACTCCTAATCAGACTCTTATCGATAAAATGGGATTAATAACAGATAGTTTATATTGGTTCAACTCTTATGTTATTTTCTTCAGCAAAAATATAAAAATAAAATAAATAATAATAATAATAATAATTGAGGACGCCAAATGACACCCTTTCTTGAGGACGTCAAATGTTCAGGATGCCAGGACGCCAAATGGCACCTTTTACCCGACTAACAAATGTTCAGGACGCCAGGACGCCAAATGGCACCTTGTACCCTACTTACTACATAATCTTTTTTTATATATGCATGTTATTTTCTTCAGCAAAAATATAAAAATAAAATAAATAATAACAATTATTGAGGATGCCAAATGACACCCTTTCTTGAAGATGCCAAATGTTCAGGACGCCAAATGGCTATTTTTACCCTACTAACAAATGTTCAGGATGCCAGGATCCCAAATGGCACCTTTTACCCTATTTACTACATAATTTTTTTTATACATGCATGTTATTTTCTTCAGCAAAAATATAAAAATAAAATAAATAATAATAATAATAAATGAGGATGCCAAATGACACCCTTTCTTGAGGACGCCAAATGTTCAGGACGCCAAATGGCACCTTTTACCCTACTATCTCATTAGTAATCTGTAAAGACTGCGCAATTTATAACTGATTTCACATGCAAATTCTTACACAAAAACACATAAACACACACACACCCACATACTTCTTCCGAGCCCTTAGAAACCTACAGAAATTCAGAGCAAGAATGTTTTTGCAGGTCAAAGATACTCTTATATAATAAGGAACCTCTACCTGGGGATGAACCAGAAAAAACAAAGCTTTTGTCATTCCTGCATTCAATCTGCAGTGTTAAATCAAAGAAAAGCACATTAGAAAAAAACTTCCAGACCTCAGTTGTTGTTTCATGCACCTTGGGGAAGCTGCTGCTCATGAGCAAAGAACCGACATCTGGTTTTAAACATGAAGCATTCACTCCAATTTGCACGCGTTCTCGAGCTTCCAGGATGTTGGGCTCTTCTGTTCTAACGCCGCTACCAACCAGTGTAAGCAGTAGGCTCATGGGGCTCCCTCTCGTCCTTCCTCTACCAACCTCTTGATCATCCACATTTTTCTTCACCCTTCTTTACATCCTAGTGACCAACCCACCTCAAGAGACACTGGTTCCTCTTGCAACCACAGGTGGCCTTTTCCAAACATCTTTGTCTCCTTTCTTCATTATTCACTCTTTCCGCCCTTATATCTGTGCATATAACTTGCAGATAATCACTTCCACCCATTTTTGTTTATTTGTATTCAGATTCCACACTGTTCCAATAAAGAAGAATTGACTTGGCAACTACTGCATGCATGCCTCCACAGACACTCATTTTGCAAAGATTATGCCACCCTCTTTCAGAGAACCGGTTATTTGTCATGCTCTGTCACCCGTCACACATATTCCAAAATATCTGTATGAACCAACCACCGTCATTCTATTTCATCCATACTGACACTCACTCACTGCTCCTTTTTCTTGACTTCAATTTCAGATTCTTTTTCATCCGATTCTTTAGTTTCTCTTCACTGTGACCATTCAAAATTTGCAAAAAACGTCCACTCGATAGACCATTCTCTGTCCCATTTCTTACCTCACACTCTTTCACCTAAGCCTCGTTTCCTTTACCTTCCTTCTCACAATGCTCCATTTATTAAAAAAAAAAAAAAAACATTTCACGATCATGAAAGCAAAATACAACCTTTTCTCAGATTCATTCACATCAGACCAGTTATATAGGTTGTCTAACATCAACATTTTCTAATGCTCACTTCCTTTTCAATATAAACGCTTCTAAACTTCCAGTCAACCGAATACAGTTTTTTCCTTTCCTCATAAGCGTCATGCAAGAAGCATTCGATCGACAATTCACTTACCTGCCTATCCACTGCTTCTACCCTATTAACCAAATTCTTCTGTTATAAATGAACAGTATGTGTATATATATATATATATATATATATATATATATATATATATATATATATATATATATATATATATATATATATATATATATATATATATATATATATATATATATATATATATATATATATATATATATATATATATATATATATATATATATATATATATATATATATATATATATATATATATATATATATATATACATATATATATATATATATATATATATATATATATATATATATATATATATATATATATATATATATATATATATATATATATATATATATATATATATATATATATATATATATATATATATATATATATATATATATATATATATATATATATATATATATATATATATATATATATATATGTGTGTGTGCGGCTGCGTAAGATTAAGGTGAGTGGTGCATTGTAGGTTGGGAAATCGACTCACTGCTGGTGAGCCTTCTGCGTAGGTGTATAAGGCGGCCAGTGCTGTTATAATTTTCTGCACAGGAGGTTCATGATTCAACAGATGAAATGTGAATGTGGTAGTGACAGTTATCCATTTTTTGGGGTGGGAAGAATCACCCCCTAATAGGCAGATACGCACAGCATGCATGATACTGCAAATACGGAATGAGCACGAACGCGTAAATGTGCATTGTATATGAGATGAAAATACGTAGCCTGATCTTCTTATTATTCGCTCCAGCGTTCATCGACGGTGACATTTGAAGAAAACCATTAAAAGCTCAGTCATGGATTTGCGGCCCATAAGAAAAGAATGACTTTGATTGGAACAGCACAGAGGAAATAAGTATCGCTCTTTTCCAGTTCAGTCCCAACTGTGGAAGTGTGAAAAAAGAACAAGGGGAAAATGGTGAAATATGAAATCCTGAATTGTAAATTCTTGCTTCAACGCTCACAATTCCCAGGAATAAAAACACAGGGAAAAAAGGAGAGTCGGGTATGAACAGTTTTTCTCTGATACAGGTTTTTTGCAACACTAATTACGCCTACTGAATAATTATGCAAATGAGGGCGCAAATCACCAATTAATGGTAATTTAATTGGGATGTAAACTCTTAAGGTAAAAGTTCCAGACTTCATTTGAGGGAGGGAGAAAAGAATTGGGGGGAAGAGAGAGAGAGAGAGAGAGAGAGAGAGAGAGAGAGAGAGAGAGAGAGAGAGAGAGAGAGAGAGAGAGAGGAGAGAGAGAGAGAGAGCTATTTTTCAAAGAGGCACAAGAAAACGTGAAGGTTCTATTATAAAATACGAAATGTTCTTACACTACATTATCTTGAGCCATTTTTATAAAAACCCAAGAGAAAATTGCTACTGATAGTTTGCTAGGTAATAATTAGTTACCGAGAAATCATGCAATGAAGCTGTTATGCTCCCATGCCACCAAAGGGTTATTCTGCACAATTATGTACGTGGGCAGATATCACTCTGCACGTTCAAGTATAGTTCTGTTTTTTTTTTTTTCATAATGATAATTTCCATAATCACTGACTAAAAATATCTGTTTATCTTATGGTTTTATGCAGAGCATGATTTTCTAAAAATATGGAAATATTAAATGCTTTATATTTTTTTAGGAAATGTATATATATATATATATATATATATATATATATATATATATATATATATATATATATATATATATATATATATATATATATATATATATATATATATATATATATATATATATATATATATATATATATATATATATATATATATATATATATATATATATATATATATATATATATATATATATATATATATATATATATATATATATATATATATATATATATATATATACATATATATATATATATATATATATATATATATATATATATATATATATATATATATATATATATATATATATATATGTTACATATATAGTGTCTCTTTAAATTTTTGGATGTTGGAGAATGTCTAAGTCATGAATTCTTACCTCTTCAACACACCTGGGCTCTTTGCAAGAGACTTCCACTAACTCTTGTGCCATTTGAAATCAGCTGATTTAACGATCAATTCAAAATTGCCTGCCAAGGGTTCCACTGGCCTTCAAACTAGGATTTCTTATTCATTTGGACTTCAAGCTAAACCTGATTTCTCATACAGAGGTGATGAGTATCACAATCAATATATGTTCTAATGCTTCCTGTTTCCTTTCTTTCAAAAAACACTTAATATTTGTAGAGCTGTCTGGTAACCATGGATCAGCCATGGACTGTTGATGACATCACTAGGTTTCCATTTTTTAAGAGTTTTATTCCTACAGATATTACCACTATAAATAGTTCACTCATATAATTATAAGCAGAAAATAAAGAGAAATTGGCAAGGCAAAAGAGAAAAACAAGAAAAAAATTGAAGACATACAGTGACAAAGTTATTACCTCTTAATAAAAGAAAAAGTTTCACACTATACTTCAATAATTAACCACGAAAGCGAAAGTAACCAATTATCAAAATAAAACCTGGGCACACTCACATGCAGACAATAACTGGACTTGACATTACATTCGGTCCCACAGAGCGCCCGAGGTCAAAGAACTTTAGTTTCCAATCCAAAAGGCAAACATCTTAAGATGATTATATGCAGAATGGGTCGGTTAGGATGGGTTTGACTATAGTCCCACAAAGTGCAAGACAATATCCCAATTACACTCCACTCAAACAGTGCGTTCATGCACAGTTATGGCGAGTTTGCATTAAGGAGACAAAAGAGACATCTTATATACAAGACTTCTTCAGCATCATAGTTACTTAACCCAGGCAGCTTTACATTAAGTCCAGAGAAAGGAACTTTAACTGCAGGCATTACAATGTTCATTTATACTACACTCATTATGAGTCAACTTAAACACAGCCATGGACTACAAAATCTCTTCTGATGCAGTAATAGATTTATTACCCAGAATTTTAATTCCTAGTCATATTCATCTTGTGTGTCCAGAATTAGAAAAAAAATAAGGTTAAAGGTTAGTTTAGTCAAGCAACCAGTCAGCTCATACATGTCCTTTAATCTAAGCAACACACAAAAGTTTATCAAATTCTAATTCACAAAAAGATCATCTGATAATGCCAGTAAATATGGTTTATTGTCAATTAGTTTATAAAGTGTTAAGCTTGGGCAAAGGGGGAATGCTCTCAGAATTTTACTTTTATTAGAGTAAAAGACCAATTTCAATGGCTTTAAGAAAACATGGAGAATCTGTTGTTTGCAGTGCACATCGCTCAGATACTTCTTTCACAAGGCTAATCAAGATCCTAATCAATTTTTGATACTATTATAGTAACAGCAATTGAGAATTATTATACCATCAAACAAAACAAAAGATTGTTTAATGAGCACATTTTAATAATAGTAGATTATTTCAACAGTGAAAGATTGGTTAGTGAACACACTTAACAACAAAAGATTACTTCTTTGCCCAGCTCTCTGACTATATCAATTTAGGTACTTAGCTTTGCAGCTCATGCACATCTAGCATTTCCTCTTGGCATTGCGTTACTGCATAGGTTTCTCTTGACCAGCCATGGCAGAGGGGTAAGTCTGGTTTGGTGGTAGGAGTATAACCAACAGTCTCACTACATCTTCAAAAGGTATGGTATGCAATGTCAGTACGCCATTTTGCAATTTGTCAGTGTGGGGCCACCCTGCAGTTTCCCATTCTCTCATACTGGAATCTCTGTCATTCGCTCATCAAACTCACAAACCTACCATAGGCCTATTACCTGAAATTGCAGATCTGACCAATAAGAGTCCTGTTCCTTTTAGGCCACCTTCCAATTGTCATTCGCTCATCATGTGCTAGGACAATTGGAGGGTGGCCTAAAAGGAACAGGACTCTTATTGGTCAGATCTGCAATTTCAGGTAATAGGCCTATGGTAGGTTTGTGAGTCACTGGTCTTGCCTTGTCATTGTGACCTCAGGGAATCAGCAGCAGTAGTAATGGAGGCAATGAGGCTAACCATTGAAGATTTGCAGGTGACAGTTTTTGGCCTGGCAACTTTCTCCTATTTCCAGTAGTCCATTATCATAACAGGGGTCAGCTTCACTCCCCATCTCGAAGGTCCACAACGGGGCACGCATCGAAAGCAATTTGACAGCTCGATTTGAAAGGATTATAAAGCATAAAACAGAGAAGAGAAAGTGTGGAGGGTCAGATAAGGGCAAAATGTAATGAAATTCCTAAAAACTGGCCAGTAAGGTACCACTTACTTTATTGTCCGCTCACTTGGCCATACTCGACTTCTGGCCACGTTGTATTTCTTCTATAGTTCATATTAGAGATATAAACCCACGAACGTTAAAATACACACACACACACACACACACACACACACACACATATATATATATATATATATATATATATATATATATATATATATATATATATATATATATATATATATATATATATATATATATATATATATATATAAATCATCAACACACAATCACGTGTGGAACAGAAATAAATTTCTGACTCACGTCGGGATCGAACCCAGGTCTCTCAGGTGGAAAGCAAGGGCGTTATCCACTGGGCCACACAAGTCTAAAAGAAGTTGGAACCTGAGAGCAACTGCACCCAAGGAATTACCTGGGCAAGCTAACTGCTTGCATACCACGTGATTGTGTGTTGATGATTTCTATCTTATTCACTCAGAAGGGATAATTCGAATGAAATGTTGTCTATTGGGTCATTGCTGAGTCGGGAAGTTGGGGAAAACTCGCTGGTATGCAAGCAGTTAGCTTGCCAAGGTAATTCCTTGGGTGCAGTTGCTCTCAGGTTCCAAACTTCTTTTAGACTTGTGTGGCCCAGTGGATAACGCCCTTGCTTTCCACCTGAGAGACCTGGGTTCGATCCTGACGTGAGTCAGAAATTTATTATATATATATATATATATATATATATATATATATATATATATATATATATATATATATATAAATATATGTGTGTGTATGTATATATAATTATATATGTGTGTGTTTGTGTGTGCGTGTGTATACACAAACATTATATATATATATATATATATATATATATATATAGAGCCTCGATGGCTCAGTCGGTTACAGCAGCAGCTTCGACTTCGAGAGGTCTGTGGCGCTGGTTCAATATAAGCCGGCTGATCAGAGAGGCAGACACTTTGCTATCCGTGTAGACATCCCGGGATTATATATGTAATCAACGGATAGGTTTGCTAAAAGCAAATGGATGTTACAGACTAAATACACACACAAAACAAAGCCACTACAACACCTTCTAAAAAACATAACAAACATCTCACACGTCTCGAACGCTCGCCATACCCGCAGCAATAACTTCGCTGCTGGGAAGAAAGGGCGTTGGGTCTGGTATGATACATGAAACATACGTGCATTCGGGGTCTAAGCGATGTCAGGCAGGGCAGCCGATCGAGACCACAGGTCTACCCAAAAGCCAAATCAAAAGTCCTTCAAAAGAAGGCATCAGCTTACCCCATACAAAAATGGGAATAAAAGCACGTTAAAAGAAAAAGAAGAAGATATATATATATATATATATATATATATATATATATATATATATATATATATATATATATATATATATATATATATGCATATGAAATTATTACGTATATACATATATATATATATATATATATATATATATATATATATATATATATATATATATATATATATATATATATATATACGTGCTATATATGTTGGTTTCATGTTTATGCTCTCAGAAAAGAAACGTGTTTGGCTCATTAGATTTACAATTTTCGTCATATTTTGTAGTGGATATATCTTGAAGTGCGAAGCAATATTAAATTTTCAGGCTACCTGAACTATCCCATCCGTGAGGTAAGCGTTTACGTAAATGAGCACCTGCTCATATCGCAAATTTGTTTTGGGCACTCCATTCCTCAGTTGGTTTGAGCATCTTGGTTGATAACGGCTGCTACTTGTTATTTTGGGTCCCCACTTAGATGCCTTACGTAGTACATCCACCATTAAATCGTTGTTCTAAAACTTGGGTTTTGCCAGAGCCTCAAAACCGTTGCACACACTCGGCGTAGTTTACCATGCACATTCACGAGCATTTAGATTTTTCATATAGACCTTCGAATATTCAAAATAGAAATAAGAATTCGTATACGAGACAAAGTTCAATGATAGACAACAGATGAGAACGCTTTTTTTCAGCATATACTCAGTGTTTTAAAAGGGACCATTGCACATTGAAATTATTACGAATTAGGTGTTGGTTTCCTTCTCAAATCAGGTTGACGGCGTACGAAGAAGATATTTCTTTCCCCTTCGTTCCTTTTATTCTTGAAATCTGACAGGTATCTGAATTCCTTTGGACATTTACATGATGATAGTTTGATCACCGGTACCAGTTAATTCTAGTATTCATCGTTGCATTTCTGTGATTTCTGTTTACCAGGACTGTGCAGAATATATGGTAAAAGTATACTTTGCTTTTATGATTGCGAAACACATTGAGATTTCGTTTTATGTCCTGTCTATGCTTCTGGATGATTTCAAGCAGGAATATTAATAATTTTAAAGACAACTTGAATAACAGGACATCTCTCCAATGGGTGGCTGATTTAAAAAAAAAAAAAAAAGCATGAGTCTCTTCTGTAATCAACATTTAGCTGATAAATACAGACTTACTAACATTAAACTTTCAATACATTTCATTAACTTCCTCCATCGAAGCATAAGCCCCATCAATAGTATGATGACTCATTCGGAACATTATTTACATCCCCTACACTCTATCCTGAAAGCACTATCGGGCTTTTTGATATGGAGGGCGCGTTACCATGTCACATCCCAAAGCCTTCTTGCCTCGCTCACCCCGACCCTACTTTCAACTACCTATTCTCTTCCATTCTCGCTATTTTTTTTATCTAAGACAACCTTGACAACTCTCGATCTTATTTTAGTGTCTCTCTCTCTCTCTCTCTCTCTCTCTCTCTCTCTCTCTCTCTCTCTCTCTCTCTCTCTCTCTCTCAATCTTCATTGCACCGTGCACATACGGAAGATAGTTCATTTCGTTGCCTTCCATAATTTCCTTTTCAATAACTTTTACAAGGAAGAGTCAGTTCGGCAATTACTACATACTTTCAGTCCCTTGGCTCTTTCCAGTTGCCTACCTTTTGCAGTGTTCCTGCTACCGTATTTGCCTCACCTGTACGATAATTCACCTCTTATAGCATTTTAAGTTCATTCTTAACCTTATCCCTTAATTTTAAATCTTATATAAATCAATCGATTCCCTCCTCCCATTAGCCATGCTAATTCTCATCACTCAATTGTTCGTTTCCAGCTGCCCTCAGTGTAGCACTATTACGTAAATATATCTTATGGTTTTCATTCTACAAAGTCTTCAGTATTCTTCTACCTGAGTGTAAGACCTTTCTCCAATTCCTTTAGCTATAATCGACATTTGAAACATCAGCAATTCCATATTTCATTCGGAACCAATTTTCGAATTCCATATTTTTATAATTATCACGTCTCCCTTTCCCCCAACTTTCCTTGCAATTCATTCCCTATAAGCGTTCAATAACATTAAATACAAATTCCCCCATGTACAAGAATTATATCTAAATATTCTTGCATAAGCTTCAGTTTCACTATAATAATATCTAAAGGCCATCAACAATTTCATTAACGACACTGTCTATAACATATCTCTATCAGTCCTATTATAGAATTTATCAGTGTTCATGTATGTTTTTTTTTTTAACTCATCATGTAGCTGTTTCTTGATCTTGATCAACATATCAGATTTCTTGCTAAATTCCATCAAGCTCTCTATCACTCTTTGTACTAGAGTAAAAAAAGTGAAAACTAGGTCAGCGGATTACGAAATATCTTTAATGCTTTTAATTTCATTTATTTTTCCACTAAACAGGCTGTTTCTTTGCTGCATTTAAAGACACCTAACTTCCAGAAGTATTAGTAACACTAAACAAGAAGCTGACTCTTATTTCAATCAATTTCGGTAGTTACTTCGTGGCCACAATACAGCATTAAAAATTTATAGTAAAACTAAGAGAGAGAATTATTCCTCTCTCTCTCTCTCTCTCTCTCTCTCTCTCTCTCTCTCTCTCTCTCTCTCTCTGTGTGTGTTTCGTAAGGTTTTGACTAGTGTTCTCGGATAACAAGTTTCTTCGTTCGACCTTCTTTCTTCCTTATTTTGCTGTCCTTGTCAAAGTTGCAAGGTGCGGTGATGTTGACCTCCAACGGCTTTGTCGACTCCTTGGCCACAAACGCTGCACTCATTGTCTAATACTACGTGATATCATAGTCCATAAATGAGTTTCTGTATTCAGGATAACTGTTGAACGTTTTTCATTTCTAGTAATTTATTAGCCGAGAAAGAATGCCTTTGTTTTACTCATTTAGAATGCTTGGTTTGAAGAACACTAGAGTCAAAAAATCTCATTTTTCCTTTTTAATTTGTTTTACTTTCTCCAGCTGGTAAGAACATGATCATAGTCACATGCATCAGCAAAGTCATCTGACTCAGCTAGGCCTCTACCCCCGGTGGAACGTCCGAGGAACAGCCATTTCAACGGTTTGCCTTATGGCAGCAATTTCCTACCCAGGCCGTAGAAACCAGCCAGTGACCAAACAACTGGAAAGGGGACGATATCTGGCCGTGCCCAGACTCCTCATAACCCTGCCGGCCTCCACCCCATCTGACCCCGAAGAAGGGACCTCCTAACAACATTTCCCATCAATCACCATTAACTGTAGTGTGGCGTTGCTTTGCCGCCGAACTAACAATTTTCAACAATTCCTTAATGCTAACGGGTGTGTGTGTGGTTAGTGGCCAGCTAGACTTTACAGGATTTGTTAATAGGAAGCTGGATTGCTAGCTGCTTGCTTATATGATTTATCGGTTCCATCATTACTTATCTACCTCAGAGAAAGAACACTTATCTGAGTGAGATTAGATCGTGCTAAATGTCTCTGGGGTACAAAGAGAGGCTTCTGGTTTTGTGTAGCGTAAAGTTTTATTCTGTCGAAAATAAGCGAAATTGCTCCATGTACTTCTGATTCTGGACGGCCACCTATGACTAGATTGATATTTTATAGTCTCTTTATGTGTTGTCATTGCTTAAAGTTTCTATTCTAAATCTAATAAGAAGAAACATAACATAATACCAGTCGTCTTTCCTCATAAGTAGGTATGAGCAAAACACTATTAGAACAATCATAGAAACAAACATCGTCTCATATTTCTTCTTTATTTCTATCCCTATTTCACTATAACCTGCTATTATGCCATTATTTGACAGGGGAAAAAGTGCAAAATACTATTACGTTTCTATTGCAGAAGGAAAGCCGTTCTCCTTATAGGTTTTGTCTCTGTTCTGCAGCTTTGTTTCGAGTACCAAAGAAGGGTTATTCGAAGGTCAAATTATGATGCCATTGTTATTGGCCGCCAAATACCTGTGGAAACGAAGTTTTACTCAACCATTCACACACTAGAGTTAGAAATCGTTTTATGAACCTTATTTTTGTAAATGACATAAAATTACACAATTGATGACCTAGGTGGGCGGTATTATTGAATAATAAGCATATTTATCACTCTAGGAGGCAAGATAAAAGGAATTTAAGAACTGGTTTTTCCCTTATAAATATTTCCTGGGTTTACTCAATATTTCACATTCTAATTATTCACAAAAGCAGCTCTCACACCAGAGAGAGATGCAGGAACCCATAACGCCATTAAAAGACAGATTGATTACGCTTTTGATAAATAAGCCATCATCTACCCATGTCATGTACGGCACTTTCTGACTTACGAATGGCATAAACTCAGAGAATTTTCGTTTGGTACTGATTGAAAGAGACGGAAAAAGAAAAATTCTGGCTAAAAACAGGTGTAAAGAATAATAAACATGAAATTTCATTTGATCAAATGGGGGCAAGAGCTGCACCTATGGTTATACATGACAGTCACAAAATAACTTGAGGCTTATGTGTCTCTCTTTAACAATATACAATATTATCCGTTTCGAAACATTGTTTACCCAAGCATTCTGTCTCGTCAGTCATGTATTCATGTGTTCACCGTATTGTTACTTTTTTATTCTTTTTTCCGATAACAAACTTTTACAAATGCACACCACCATTATCTTTGGGGTCTACACGCCGAACGCATCTAATAACACGTATTGAACCTGTTCTGGTTTTTAAAGATGACGTTGACTTAGCGTTCCATTGATCCCTTCTTCCTCCCTCCATTCACAGGGTTTGTCATTATCCTGCGCCTCTGCTCGTGTGTTATCTTGTCTTGGCTTTTGCTTCTTTCTTTTCTATCTGGAATGAAACACCAAAATCAATCTCTGGCGTTTTGCAAACACTGAGGCAGAGGCGAATCCCCGGTGGCTAAACATTGAAAAAGCAACCTCTGAGGAAGTTCTGCATTATGAATGATTCATTGCTTTGCATTTAATCCCGGTTATTGATGGAAACAATGAACTGTATAGTTTATAATATCCCAAGGAAAGGTCCGGAGATTTTTTTTTACCTTCGAAAATTTGGCATTTATGTCCATAGTTGCTCATGGGTTAAAAGTATGTTCATTGTCTAGTTTTGAATAATTTTTGTGCATATTTGTCTGTTACTGTGTTCCATGATCCTGCATTAGAGTAAATGATATGATTCTTAATCATTCGGAACATTCCCAGTTTGGGAAAGATCATGATTCAGTAACGTTCGTACTTCGTCGTGTTCCATTTGGCAAACATTCATTAAGGTGCCTAGCTTTCTTTTAATGACAACTCAGTGAATGATCCTGTTAAACTTGGTAATCAATAAGGGGGTTAAACTTGTCACTGAGAGAGAGAAGGCAAAGACCCTGACCAACTGGTTCTAGAGTTTGATCAACGGAGAAAGGTTTTCCGTGAAAGAGATAAGAATTTAATTTTTATATTTATTTGGGGCATGTATCATCGAATGGATAACTTCCAGCATTTACCGGGTATCTCTCTTTTTTTAAGTCTCATTTGATACTAGACGTTATATGTGAAAAATCTAGATATGTATTTGCCCCTTAAGTGAAAATGTTAGTTCAAGATATTCAGATGCCAACTGACATTCAAAATATTGCTAATTATTCGTAATCATCGGGAAAAATAGTAAACAAACTTAGTATTAAGCATTTTACTTATTGAGAATGCTGTTCAAAATTGTTGAAGAATCTGCATTTAATTCTGATCAATAATTGTCCTTGGAAGTTCCATTACACAGTCGAAAACACTTCCAACACTTCACTCAACATTTTCATCAAATGAAGAAGTCAACGGCATCCAGCATCGTCCACTAGCCATGGAATGAATTTTATTCCAACTCTGGCGGATGTGGTGTTACAGTTGCATCTTTGATAAAGTGATTTAGTGGCTGAATGTTTAATAAGACAGACAGAAAGCCATTATGTTGTTTATACATATCTTGACCACCGCGTTTGAAATGAAGTCGTCCTTCATTCTGATATTTAACTGGAAATTTCCCACTGTTGACTGTTAACTCCGTGTCCCTGAGTACCATCAGAAAATAACACAAGTGCTACAGAATTTCAGTAAAAAAATATATACATTATATATATGTATATATATATGTGTGTGTGTATGTGTGTGTGTATGTGTGTGTGTACGGTAGTAATCTTTTGCACTTGAAAATTTTTCATTCAAAATCACCATTGTCAAAAGAAGATTGTCCTTAATAAAGTATACAAAACATAGGGGGTGGTCTCCTTAATAGAGGTGTAGACCCAAATGCTAGTCTCCCTTTGTTTATGTAAAAACTGCTAATCATTGGCTCCAGAGTTGTCTATTATTTTACGTCTGTTAGCTAGAGGAGATTTTTGTTACCTAGTTGGAGAATTGGTAATGCTACACCACGGGTTAACTGTGGTTGGGGTAGGTAGCCCTAACCTGCTGATTAGTATCCCAAGTTTCTAAGTTTCTGTTGGCAAAACGTCCCAGCACTTTTGCTGAAAGTACAAGTAATCATTTGTTTGATAGTTTGCAGTTTAGCTTTCCCAGGGCTCAGGTATTGGTGATGTTTCTTTCAATTTCCAGTGTCATATTCAAATCCTTAGATTCTGGTCATGAGTTTCATAGGACAGATCTTGACTTTAGGTTTGTTTTGACTGTGTTAATCTTAAGGATTTCCACTCTAACCAGACGGGAGTTGTTGGACCATTTCTCAATACTATTATTGAAATTTTAGAAAGTAGATTACAAAAAGTATTTGCTGCTGGGCACTAGAGACCTATGAGAATATATTTTCTGGTGTTCCCCATGGTAGTCTTCTTGCCCCATCATTCCTGTGATATATATACCTTATAATGGACAATCTGGTAGAGAATTGTGCAGAATAAATGTAAATATAATGTATGCACTGTAAACAATTCAAGGCCTATATTTTATCATGTAAAAGATGTTATTCACTACTGTATATGAACTGGCATTCAGCTAAATTAGTTTTTAAAAGTTCTTTATGACTTAAAAGTTTTTATGGTGGTTATTTTTCTTTTACATTCAGTAGCAACCAAGTTGTAGCCAGGATAACAGTGTAGAACTTCATCCATCACAAATTATTGAATCCTTCACTTAGCCGAGCAATACAGTAATACTCGACTATTTTATTGGCATTTAATATTTTCTCCGAACATACTGCAGAGAGCAGTCATTGCTTTATCACGTATATTATGTATCCCCGAACCCTTCTTTTTTTCAACATGTACAATATATGTTTTTACTGACCGGTTGATACTTGTCACTCAAAATATACAGAAAAATTATCCCATTAATTTTTCATGTATATGTAATCATTTCCAGCGCATGTCCAGTTTGCACAATAAGTCTGGAATTAGACACCTTGAATTTGACTGAACTCAACTATCTTAATTAGTCAATAGACCAGACTATAGCAAAATCCACCTAGCTTTACAGCTAAGCCCCTCCCACTGATTACGTCACTTCCATTTCCTGAAGCTGATTGGTTGGCAATGGTTTCGAAAAGCTGGTTAATCTGTGGTTCTTTTCATCATTAATTTTGCAATGGTTGTTTTACGGAACTAAAATACGTTCTGCTGATTATAAAAAAAAGTTATATTATCCCCTGAAATAAAATCATAATGCACATCTCGCTAAAATGGTAAAAAAAGCAGCAAAATATGAATGAAGTCAGGAGTGTTCCGCGATGCTGCAATTTTGTGTTTCGTAAATGAGGTTCACCTGAATACGGAGGTGACACAAGGAATGTCTGCATTCGAATCGGTGCACTTGAATCACTGGACCAAAGTCTAGTAAAAGATAAGTGTTCACTTGCCGCTAAAAAGTAGCACGAGCCGCGCAATGACGTCATCTAGCCCGCAAAAGGCTGGGTCCATTACATGAAACCGAGTCAGTCAGCAACAAGCCGGTGTTGTGTGCAGAACTCTGGCTGTGGCAATCAAACATGCCTAGCAATTGTGCTGTTAGTGGGTGCACATCCAATCACGAAAACAAAGATGGAACTGTTTTTCAGTTTCCCAAGAGATGAGGCTTTGAGGGAAAAGTGGGCCACATTTTGCAATAGAGAAAATATAAATCCCGTTTTTGCAAGATTGTGCAACTGGCACTTTCACGAGAATGATTACAAAAGACATTTGAAATATGAACTCCTTGATCTGCCGATCTCTCATTTCTACTCATTTACTGCAGTAACTTCTTATAAATTACTAAGTAATTACTTCAGTCTAAACATAATATAATAATAATAATAATATTACACAGTCATTTATGATATCACACAGTAATTTACTGATAGAGTAGTGTGTAAAATGGCCACTCACCAATATTATTAACTTTAAGTAAGCTATAACAAGAATAGACAGAAACATTACGTATATATTTTAATCATACTACTTATATTATTTTTTCTTTAAATATGAATGATATACTTGAAATTAATAAAGTTAAATAGTGTGACTGAGAAATGGACAAAATAACAGATAAAAATAAAAGTCCCCCATTAATCACTCCGTTTTCTATACTTTAGGATACTCGGGCTAGGTGACGTCACCACCTGCGCACGAACAGACTTATCTTTTATTAGACTTTGCACTGGACAATGGTAATTACCGTCTGATACTGTTAAGCGTGTTCACCATTCTAAACTTAAACGCAAAGACTTTCTCAGGGCTATGCAGACTGGTATTTCATATTGATTTCAGGAAATTTTACTACATTTTAATAGTTATAAAATCAATTTCATTGCAGCCGTTTACACATTCGGAGGGATGACAAGCAGTGACTGCACTCTACAAAACCGGAATATGCATATGTTTAACTTAAAGTTGCAGTATGATAGGCTATGCGATTCATATTGGATATAATTTGCTGAGAATTTTCTTAAGGACATTATCTCCTTTCGAAGTAGCAGGATCATAAAAATGACGTAGACCTATAATGTCCTATGTCTTGTAGTCGGTTTACGCAGCTCATGACTTTTGGATTATAGGCTTATCTTATATTCAGCCATTTTATTGTGGTTCTTGTTGTGGTTATTGTTTTTGTTGCTGCTGTTATGGTGGTTGTAGTGGCTCCCAAAATTTTACATATGGTAACCTCACATCGCAGAATAAACATAGATCTATTCATAAAATACTGGTGTAAAGAATTGATCTGCCTAGTATGGTTAATTGAATTTTAGTCATTTGTTTTAATTAAAAGTAATCGAGATCTTTATGAATATAGTCTACGCTAGAATATTCTCATAACAACAGAGAAAGAGAAGAGAGAGAGAGAGAGAGAGAGAGAGAGAGAGAGATAAATTTACTGACTCTTATGCATCCTTTGGTCCAACAGGGTAATCTACAAGAATGCCCGCAAAAGCAAATAAATCATGGACTGCTCGCAGACTGGTTTGGATCATATCATACATAACTTTTTCAGCTATCATTTATTTTTTTATTTCGTTAAGTATCTTATGATGCCTTCCTACCACAGCCTTCATTTTCATAGAAATGCTACAGCAGCCTTATATTTACTCATCATAGTAATATAATTTGTTATCCCTATGATTGATCTGTGTGTGTCATCGACTACGTGCTCACAAGTTTTACTTTTATTTTCTGTGATATAAGTGGCGTTACAATTACTATGCAATCCACGCATGTATGTGTATTTGGACTTTCTCATACGTGTACATTCCACTTTATGCATATACATTATATATCGTGGAGCTGAAACTACTATATTGATTAAAAGCTACTGTATTTCCAACAGATACAGGTAGAAACTATTTGCAACAAGAAATTGACGTGTAGGCCCATGCCCTGTCATGGTCTCAAAATATAAGAATTTGATGTGTACGCGTATGCCCTGCCATTGCCTCAAAATATAAGAAACTGACGTGCAGATCTATGCCCTTTCATTGCCTCGGAATATAAGAAATTGACGTGTAGGCCTATGCCCTGTCATTGCCTCAAAATATAAGAAATTGGCGTGTAGGTCTATACCCTGTCATTTCCTCAAAATATAAGAAATTGACGTGTAGGCCTAATCTCTCAATGGTATTAACATTTGTCATGCAGGATTATGATGAATTAATACCCTAATATCGGAATTGGCTGCATAAGTCTATGCTTTATTTCAATTAATGTGATCTCTGTGGGATCGCTAATGTAGGCCAACACCAATTAAAAAAAAAAAAAGAACAAGATCCGTGTGTATTTAGGCAGCACAAGGATACACAGACAGAATGATCCAAGATCTTCATAATGATATGTAACTTGATATATCTTTTATCGGAGATATCAATTGCATACTTCACAACTCCAGTAACTCAAATCTGGGGTGTCATGATTCATGCACGAAACTCAACATTACCGAACGGATATCATTCCCCCTTCAAGAGCTAGCTAATCACTGGCGTGCAGTGGGCGGGGCTTAGCTGAAAAGCTAGGTGGATTTTGCTATAGCTTGTCTCCAAAACCAAATTTCCATTGCACACGTTTCCACCTTATTTAACCTTGAACCAGTGGCTTTTCCAACTTGTACTATTACTTTCTGGAGTCCGTGGGTAACATTATCAGATGCCATTTTTGCTGTTGAATTCAACCAGGCTATGTTGATTTCGTAATTCTTTGGAGGTTACACTAAAAAATTTGGAGACCTCTGCAACACTACAGAAGCTAACTTCCAACACTGCAGAAGCTAGCTTCCAACACTACAGAAGCTAACTTCCAACACCACAGAGAGCCGGCAATCTGAAATAGAATGTAAGCTGACAAGCTTTTGTCTGTCGCTGTTTCTTACAATAATCCTTAGTTAACGTACAAATAGCTTCTGATTACACAATTCCTGTGGCCCATAGATTTGAAACAACAATAGAACTGAAAAGGAAAAGAACTAAGAACAAAAATATTGAGACAACGTTAAGAACAGTAAAGAAATCGAGAAAACCCCGAAGAATATCATTATACGAAGAGAAAGAGAGAAGCGTGTAACATTTTTACATTGTTTACTGACCTAGCCTGTCAGCTAATCAGAATACGTATCTTAATTCAATGTACACAGTTGGACATCCCACCTCACCCCCAAAAGCACGCACACAAAAAAGGCCATTATTAATTTTGTAACAGAGAAAATTGCCGTCAAAGCAAATATGCACTTAGCGAGGCAGTTGCATGGGGTTTATGAGAAATGCAATCGATTTAACAAAATTTTTGAAGTTGAAACATTCTTGTTGTTACAAAAACTGGAGGAAGGGCATACGATGAAAAATAAAACTACTGTACGATAAAAAATGAAGAAGTGCTTAGACCAGTTTATATTCTAATTGCTCATCGAAAAATATAAATTTTTGCATAATCATTTTAAGAGAGAAATATAGATTCTGCGCCCTGCGGTGTTGCTCATTTTTTTTCTTTTCTTCAAAAGTTGTAGTTGGTTTTCATAACAGCTTCACATAAAATGATAAATGAATATCATTACAATCACATCACAATAAAATTGCTTAGCGACATGAATTTACCGTTAGGCTCTTAAAGCTCACTCCTCCCTATTTAGTGTGATTTACATGAAACGTTGTAATGGTAAGCAATTACAGTTCAGACAAAAATTGATTCATAATCTAAAACTTACTTATAAAACAATTGCATACCTCAAATTGATACACCCTGAACTATTTAAACACTCACAGATTACGAGATGGGATTTCTGCAGAAATTGATCGATAACTAATATTGACTGTTGTTATTGATCAGTTATAGAGAATAGTTGAATGTACTGCACATTTTCCATAAAATCTTTTAAACAAAACTAATTGTGATACATACTTGATGTGGTCTTCTATAGCCAAAAGTATTGGAAACTAGTATTTTTTTAGTGTAAAGCAAATAGGTGCAAGTGATATAGACTTTTTGCGAGACATCTCTTATGTAGTAGTATTATTTATCAGTTCCTAAATTCATCGGAAATTCTGTTGTTTCCCAGACTTCGGCTTGAATTAGTCATCAATAGCGAACTCATCTTATATTATGGCAATAAAAGTTCATTTTGTCAAATTTATAAAATGTACAGGAAGTTACAAAAAAAAAAGAAATTGTTTGAAATACATTACTGGCTGTTGCAACAAAGGAAACTTCTTTTCAAGCAACCTCTTCCGTTTTACCACAATAACGTAACCGAGAATACAATTCATTTTAGTTATTTCTTAAATAGAAAGAACTGTAGGTTTCATTCGCCCCTTCATCATTTCTGTCCTCCATTTCCCCAATGGTTAAGCCTAATCCTTCTCTCTCTCTCTCTCTCTCTCTCTCTCTCTCTCTCTCTCTCTCTCTCTCTCTCTCTCTCTCTCTGTTCAAAATGACTTCCTGAGGGCCTTAATTCTAGGTGTGACCTTCAAGGATGCTTCTTAGCCGGCGCCGGACAACGGGCAAGGAAGGAACCAGAAAAGAGAAAGTTGGCACCACGCCGCTCGGGAATGGTGAACTCTCCACGAGGCCTGGCTGAATGCCTACGTGTTCGCTATAGAAAACCAGCCAGAGATTCACCTTTGCGCCACCTGCCTGGTTGCCAAGGGGTAATTCCCGAGGTTATAAATATATCTTGCAACAGCAGTCAGACAGAGAAGCGCTCAGAACTCCACCAAGGACAGATGTCCTTATCTTTGCCCGTTCCATGTACCCTCCACGTGTTCGTGGCAATTCCAATACCCTCCTCCAGCGTCACCGCCCCTATTAGACGAGGATATCGTAATCTTGATGAAGGCAATGTACCCGAGTAAGGTTTCTTAGTCAGTCATGATCCTGTTATTTCTCTGATTTATTTTCTATTTCCATTGTGTGATCACCTTCAGTAATTTGTGTTGGAGCATCAAGTGTTAAAGCAATTATGCATTTAGTGTTGAACTGAGTTATTTGGCACCATCTGTGCAGTCCCTCAGTTCCCTTTGAGCATCTTATTATTTTTGCAAGTAACTGTTGCATATCTTGCAGATCAGCCCTGGCTGTGGAACCACTATCAGCTCTATCCCATGTGCAATGGCCTTATGCCACCCCTTAATCTACCCCTCTGCGATGTTCCTGTTATGAAGACATCATCAGCACAGAATATTTCTCCTGTGTAGGATTCATTCATTTAGCTGGACCTTATTATTACCTGCCCTGTAATTTGTTATTCTTCTCAGCCGTGTTTATCATTATGTAAATATAATTAATTAAGAGATGAGTTTTACGTAATCTTCCCTCACATGAAGAAGGCCCTAAGCCACAATACTTCCCTTGATTCATCTACGGAGTTGCCTTAATCAGTCTATTCAGTCAGATGTTTTAATAAAGTACAGTAGATTTCTTGATAATGTAAATAAATCCCTGCAATTATCCATTGCCGCCCAGAATCAACTATCAAAGGCAAATACGTAGCATTGACCAACCTTGCCGAGTATGCAATTGCGTTGCATTTATCAGTGTAATAGCAACTGCTAAGCTGGCCTGCATAATTAGCGACGACCCTGGTATCATACCCCCTTCATTTTAAGCATATGAGAAGAGTCAGTCCCACAGTGTAAGTACGTGTCGAACTATTTGGTTTAGGTTTATATGCTAGGTGCGAAAAGTAACTGCAATCAGTGTTAGGTAATTGATAGACCATGTGCATGCCAATTTAGTTCATGAGAAGAGAGAGCATATTAATCATTCCACGAGATTTTTGTGCTATCACATGTTAGCTGCATGTTTTAAGAATAGGAAGCTAGGGAGCAATTCAGTCAAAGAGTTAATTAAAAGGAATAGGGCCCTTATTCCTTTGTCCACGTAATAAGGACAATTCGAAATTCCCAAATTCCTAGATAGGCACATTGTTTAGGTGACCACCAAGGCTTTGACTCCAGCTATTTTCGTATCGCTGGGCTTGATCAATAGGTAAAGCTAGGAAGTAATTCGGAACCTAAATGTCTGCTCTCCAGTCGAGAGAATAGTAAATTCTGACCCGGAATCTTCAATTCCAGGCCACGTGGGCCCATCCTTAACCGTCTGCCATCTTTAATTTGCAAGTTCAATAAGAAATTGCATTGTTATAAACGACGCACGCACAGCGCTCATGGATAAATCCCTTTCTTTTGGTCACTAAATTTTATCCATATGTCCATGCAGATTGCCACATTTTTGAGAATAAAAAATTTCAAATTCTTTAACTGAGTCGGATATTCCATACATGATAAGTTTAAGTATATTTACTGAAGAATTTCATTCTCATTCATGACTGCGGTGAAGCCTCCGAGCATGAGAAAAAGGGTTGCCCAGACAAATGCCAGACAAGCGGTCAAGAGTCCCCCCCTCCCACCCTCCTGACTCATTCATTGATGGCAAATGTCACGAGACCAAAAGTAAACATTAGAGTATAATTATTAGTCACGTGTGAGCTGAGGTTTGTTTTGATAATGGAAAATAACAATTTCTTTCCTTCCCCTTCACATAACCTTTTGGCAGTCCTGACTGCCCTTACATAATAAGTTTAAGCTTATTTTTGTCTTAAACTCATGCGCTGGAGATTTTAATATTCTATAGGATCGTTGTACTGTTCTCATCACGCCACATTTAAATCATTTCGACTGTGCAAGGAAAATTTCCTTTACGCACCATAAGTGTATAACCTCGTGAGCCTTTTATTTAGTTCTGCAGCATCTCTCCACAAATAAAGATATACATATAGGCTTATGCTAGCTTGGGCTAATTTTCATCCATTACGAACGGCTGAGTCTGAGTCTTATTCAGACATATTAATTTTCGTTCATTATGAATGGTTGAGTCTTTCAGGCACCATGACATTTAAGTCTTTTCAGACAACATGAGTCTTTCAGACACCCAGAGTCTTTTCAGACACCCTGAAATTTGAGTCTTTTCAGAAAACTTGAGTCTTTCAGACACCCTGAAATTTAAATCCTTCCAGACAACTTGAGTCTATTCAGACACCCTGAATCTGTTCATTTCGAGCAGTATTGAGTCTCTTCAGACATACTGAACCTGTTCACTCGAACAGCCCTGAGTCTTTTAAACATATTGATTATCTAAAGGGTCATGCCCATATAAGCATTATCTCAAGACGTCTACGACATCCAGACCCCAGCAAAATAAGGACTTCAAGTTCTACATGTCCACTGGAAAGGACATGGGACTGTCAGGACAGGCCCTGAGGGATTGGGTCCAAGAGAGAGTAGATGATGCCAAGGTGGAAAGCGAGGCAGAAAGAATAGCCCGGGAGAAACGAGAAGAGTCAGAAAGGCAGGAGAAGGAGAAAGAGGGGCAGGATATGGAGAAAGAAAGAATAGCCTGGGAGAAGCGAGAAGAGGCACAAAGGCAGGAGAAGGAGAAAGAAAGGCAGGATAAGGAGAAAGAAAGAATAGCCCAGGAGAAATGAGAAGAGGCAGAAAGGCAGCAGAAAGAGAAAGAAAGGCAGAATAAGGAGAAAGAAAGAATAGCCCGGAAGAAACGAGAAGAGTCAGAAAGGCAGGAGAAGGAGAAAGAGGGGCAGGATAAGGAGAAAGAAAGAATAGCCTGGGAGAAAAGAGAAGAGGCACAAAGGCAGGATAAGGAGAAAGAAAGAATAGCCCAGGAGAAATGAGAAGAGGCAGAAAGGCAGCAGAAAGAGAAAGAAAGGCAGAATAAGGAGAAAGAAAGAATAGCCCAGAAGAAACGAGAAGAGGCAGAAAGAGAAGAGAGGGAGAGAAAAAGAGCTCATCAGTTTGCAGTGTAGGCTCCCATATAAGAAAAAAGGACGAAGCCGAGCCTGAAGTCTAGCTCAACTATATTGAAAAGGTCCTGACAACCTACCAGCCCTCTACTGAAGAAGTGTCTCTGATCCTGGGAAAGCACCTTGAAGGGAAAGGTGCCAGTGCATTCAATGCTCTCCCGCCTGTGGATCAAGGAAATCTCTCCCTTGTCCGCCAACCCATCATGAAGGCTTTCGAGACAACCCCAGACCGTTGAAGGAAAAGGTGGAGAAATATGCCGAAGGAGTCAGGCCAAACCTGGTCTGAGTGGATTTTTAAAAAGACCCAAGCCTTAAAAAGATGGCTAGAATCTTTCAAAGCCACAAGAGCAGAGGAAATCCTCGAACTCTTCCAGCTCGAGGACTTTATACATTAAGCCCCGTCAGCCCTTGCCACCCATCTATGTGGCAAGGCTCCTAAGACAGTACTCGAGTGTAGTGTTATCATTGGGCTGACATTTGGGATATGCATCATCCCCATCTTAGTTCCCATGGACGAAAATTATATCACTCCTCGCCAGTCTCAACCAACTCCCAGTAACCTCTCAAGAATAAGTACCCCATAAGAAACCCGTGTGTGGGTATTGTAAGGGAGCAGGGCACCCCACTGAACAGTGCCACTTGAAGGCTGAGAATCAGCCAGAAAATTCCTCTACATCCTCAGATGAGACAACACCCCAACGAGCCACGCTTGGATCGTGGACGAAAGGTAGAGGGCCTGCTCCCTCCAATAAGACAGGCCCAGGTAAATATTACAGCCCGACATATTGCTCCACTTGCAAAATCTATGGGCAGTCCGACCAATGGGCAAAATGCCTTAATAATAAGTCAAGTACGCCTGCCCTTGCCTTGGCAGTCACCGACCAAACATCCTTAGGCCCCTCCCCGAGGTAGATGCCCTGCCAACCAGGTCAAGGCACTTGATGACTCTGGTGCACAAATGTCCCTCATAAGGGAAGACAAAGTTCCCTGTGGAGCTACCATTAACAGAAGTAGACTCGTCACGATTGAAGGCATCAGTCACTTTAAGATGATACTTCCTACTGTCAAGTTGAGGACCACGAGGCCTCATAGATCTGAAATCTGCGACCTCGCAGTAGCTAGATATATTCCTGGAGGTTATGACCTCCTCCTGGGACAAGATTTTCAGTCCCCGTTTAATTTACACCTATCCCGGGGTCCTGGCCCCTCGACCCATTCATTAGGCATGAATAAGCTCAACTGCCTGCATTTATCTCACAGCCAGTGCCACCTGAGTACACTGTGCAGCGGCCACCTCCATCTGAGCACATTTCAAAGCTCAGTCCTGTGCCAGGCCTTCCCCAGTGCCTGGTGCCAAGGCACTAAATAGATATCCCTCCAGGAGATCCCACACTTGAGTCGCAGTCCCTGCCAGTGCCACTTGGGTGCACTGAGCAGTGCCAAACTCTGCCCATCCTGAACAGTGAGAAAATTTCCGATACAATACCAGTGCCTGACCCTGCCTTAGTGCCAGTGCCAGAGCTCAGCCCCAATCTCCTTTCGAGAGACTCCAGCCCAGGTCTCATCTCTTCTCCCGGCTCGGCTCCACTATCAGTGCCACTAAGAGAGACGGATCATTCCGACCATAGCGGAAACTCACCCAAAGGTGCGGCCTCGTAACCCGTGCCTGAGCTGGTCAGTGTAACCTGCGAGCCTCTCACTCCCACACCGACTTCTTCCTCTCTGTCCCAGTCTGCCACAGACACACCCATTAATAAGGATTCTTCTGTGTCTTAAATGGCTGATGAGCTCAAGGAACTGTGACGGATCATGATAGAGCTTGTGAGGAGGCCCCTGCATCGGCCATCAAAGAAGCCAACACAGGTGGCACTCAATTACCCTCCTCGGGCTTGGTTCCATCGATTCCCCGACCAAGACAAACTGCCCACCTAAAAGAGGTCCACAGAAGAAATACCAAGGGCATGGATAGTTCCAGGTAGCTTAAGAGAGCCACTGAGCTCTCCTGACACCCGTGCCAAACTGGCACAGTGCCATCCCTTTATTCTACGAAGACTTTGGCTCCTCTATCCAGAAGAGGTTGTCAGTGTTCTTCACCTATTTATTTTCCTCATAACTCTGTAATTTATTCTTTTCCTTTAACATTTCCCTTTCATTATTTTTGATTATCACTCACATTTACTTTACACCTTACCAAGGCCCACATTTTACCTTAGTTCCCATTGCCAGTGCAGAGTACCATGGACAGATATTCCAATTTTATAAGTCCTATGACTTCCCCTTCATGCCTATCACAGCATGATACATTTAAAATAAGATATGCCATGGCCATTGGGTATTACCACATGAGTGCCAACTTGGCACAGTGCCACTATCATAGATGTTGGCACATGATCTTGCCGGAGGAGTCACGCACTCTGGCTGCCTTGTGGCCTTCTTGGACTAAAGAATGACCCTACCCATTTTTCATATGGTAAGGGAAAATTATTTTGGCATATTTAATCATCATTTTTTATAATCATCATTGATTATTACTTTGAATCTGTCATCTAATCTCTTTATTTATTTTCATAATAAATCTTAAGTCTCAGACTCACAACCTTGTGTTTATAGTGCCCTGAACCATCGTTCTCAAGTATCATGGCACACCTAACTTTATTGTAATGCCTCTTCAAGGCAGACTAACTGCATATTTGCAAAACTCGTACTTGAGTAGCTATTATTAAGAGTGCATGAAGTATCTCGAGAATTAACCTAATATTAATTCATTATTTTTAACTATACTGTTACGTTGTGAGTATACTTTGATTGTCATTCATCATACACTGCCTTATTGTAATAGGAATTTAATGAGAGAATATGTCATTGCTAGCAGCAAGTATTTATTCTGTGCTAAACATAAATGTCAAAGTTGTGTTTTGCCGCTTGAAATTAATAAATACACAAAAATTAAAGTCAAATTATAGGATGCCAAAAGGTTTGCTTGCTGGTAATCATTCTCACCCCATCTGGGGTGTAAATGCTAACTTGATTGCAGGGGTGCAACAAAGGAAACTTCTTTTCAAGCAACCTTACCCATTTTACCACAATAACGTAACCGAGAAAACAATTCGTTTTAGTTATTTCTTAAATAGAGAGAAATGTGGGTTTCATTCGCCACTGCATCAGTTCTCTCCTCCATTTCCCCAATGGTTAAGCCTAATCCTTCTCTCTTTGTTCAAAATGACTGCCTGAGGGCATTAATTCTAGGTACGACCTTCAAGGATGCCTTACTAGCCGGCGCCGGACAACTAGCAAGGGAGGAGCCAGAAAAGAGAAAGTTGGCGCCACGCCACTCAGGAATGGTGACCTCTCCACGGGGCCTGGTGGAGATTGACCTCTGCGCCACTTAACTGGATGCCAAGGCATAATTCCCAAGGTTATAAATAGACCATGAAACAGCAGTCAGACAGAGAAGCATTCAGAACTCCACCAAGGACAGATGTCCTTACCTTTACCTGTCCCTTGTACCCTCCACGTGTTCGGCCACGAGGTTCAGTCCAGTATACTTTTGTCATGGCATTTTTAATTCCCTCCTCAATCATGATCCTGTTATTTCTCTGTCTGATTTATTTCTATTTCCATTGTGCGATCATCTTCAGTAACTGGTGTTGGAGCATCAAGTGTTAACGTAATTATGCATTTAGTGTTGAACTGAGTTATTTGTGCATTCCCTCAGTTCCCTTTGAGCTTCTTATTACTCTTGTAAGTAACCAGCTTGCATATCTTGCAGATTGGCCCTGGCTGTAGAACCACTCTCGGCCCTATCCCATGTGCAGTGGCCTTATGCCACCCCTTAATCTACCCCTCTGCGATGTTCCTGTTATGAAGACATCATCAGCGTAGAATGTTTCTCCTGTGTAGGATTCATTCATTTAGCAGGCCCTTATTATTACCTGCCCAGTATTTAATACTACTCCTGTTATATAACTGGAGTTTTTAAGATTAAAGAAGACATTAATAATCACTCTAGAAATTTTTAGCATTAAGTGACCCATCAGTATATACTATAAGAATTTTGGCCGAGCTTTGTTATTTTCATTTCGAAATGGACTCAGCAGGTAATTCTAGAACAACAGCAGGCACTACTGGTGATGGTCTGGAACCGCCAATGGCATCAGCATTGGTTCAAAACTCATTAACAGCTGCTCCTGCACCTACACCAAGATATGGTCAGTTGTTTGAATCTGACCAGAAGGTAAATGGGGCTGGTGCTGCCCGTAGACTTTTGCTGACTCTTGTTAGTAGGATTAATTTAGCTGTGGGTATGGGTGTGGAATGGTATGGGTATGGTACAGATAATGGGTATGGTTATGGTATGCATATGGGTATGGTGCACCTATGGGTATGGGCATGGGTATGTGAATGGTATGGTATGAGTATGGATATGGGCATTGGTATGGAATGGATATGGGTATGGGTATGGGCATAGGTATGGGTATGGTAAGGATATGGGCATGGGTATCGGTACAGGTATGGGTATGGGTATAGGTATGGGTATGGTACAGATATGTATATGGGTATGAGCATGGGTATGGGAGTGGGATGGTATGGATATAGGTATTGATACGGAATGGATATGGGTAGGCCTATGGGTATGGTAAACATATTGGTGTGGGCATGGGTATTGGAATGGTATGGTATGGGTATGGGTATAGAATGGATATGGGTATGGGTATAGGAATGGGTATGGTATGGGTATGGTATGGATATGGTCTAGGTATGGGTATGGAATGGATATGGTTATGGGTATGGGTAAGGGATTGGTATAAGTATAGGTATGGGTATGGGTATGGTACAGATATTGGTATGGTGTGGATATGGGTATGGGTATGGGTATGATACAGATATGGGAACTAGCAAATGCAAGCGATAGCAAGTATCTGCTAGTCCCATTCCATATATGAAGTGAAAACTATGATATATATATATATATATACAGTAGATAGATAGATAGATAGATAAATATAGATATATCTGTACATATATGTGTATATTCATATATATATATATATATATATATATATATATATGAATGTCTTTTCCTGTAATACTACAGTGTAATAAAATAAGATAGATAAACGTTGATATATATTTCGGGCACAGAAACAAGTGCCTGAAATATATGGTTTCAACGTTTAAATAGTGTTTTATGGGCTTCTTATTTTCATATATATATATATTCATATATATATATATATATATATATATATATATATATATATATATAATATAATTTTTTTACTTTATTTCTCATTTTTATATTTTCATTTTAAAGTGTTTTATGTACACAAACAATTTTCTACAGTGCGTGTTTTAAGATGTATGTATGTATGCCGTTAATATGTACTGTGGCTGAGATTAGCATTTTTTAATGATCTCATTAAGCTCCCCTAATGGTCTCATAAATATTGTATGTCTAAAAGCATTCCTAAACGAAGAGTTTTTAATACCTTCAACATAAAAAAAACAGTATATAAAAAGCCATCCTGGAGTTGCTGTTATAAAAAATTAATTTTTGCATCTGGAAGTGATGAAATATTTTTTAACAGTCCGTTCTGAAATCTTTATCGTTGTTATTCGTCAATTGTCTAATTAAAGCTGATATGCTTCTTTTGGATGCAGAATTTCAAGTAATATATGAAAGACTGTCTTAATTTGCCCATCCTTCCGATTTATCCGAAAGCGAGCATTTAAAATTGTCTGCCGAAGCAACTGATGATAAATCATGAGGAAAAGATAAAGACTTGGAAGGTGGTCCGTAGTCTTGAATGACAATGAAATCTATCGATGATGAAGTACACCAACGGTCAGGATTTCCTGTTATGAGCGTCATCGATTTTAACATCAGTGACAACACAACTTTCCAAGGATATTTCAGTAATACTGTACATTGAAGTGTAGCCTGAAAGTAGATAATGCTTAATTATGGCTGAGGCTGTGTTCCCCTGTTCTTTCCAGCATTGGCAAATAGTTCTCTTGGCCCATTATACTGCCTTTTTTCCCCTTTATTGGTAGTCAGTATTTAGCGTCGTTCCTTACACTGCATGCAATAAACAGTACCTTTTCTTCGTTCACCATCCTCAAGAGACTTCTTTTTTTGGCGGCTTCCATTTTTACTATTTGAATTGTGCAGTTGATGTTTTAACAAGCATCGATTTTATGTTCAAATGGCTACTTGCAGTGAGTTTTGATAAGCAAGTGTTGCTGATTCAATTTCTGGCAACATGATCTGTGGCACGTAGTGGAATGCACAAACTACTCGACAGTAAGCACTGCTCCAAAAATACTATTTTGCAAGTCATTTCATTGATAATAACTGCAAACATGACCAGTCATCTTTTCGGAAAAAAAAAAAAAACAGAATTGTGAGTGAGAGAGATGGGATGCTTGCGAGAGAAGTAATGTCAGAAAGTGTTTCACTGAAGTAATTCAAACCTTCTGCAACTCTTGGCTTCGCTCTTTTCCTTGTCTGCATAGCCTACTTTAATGATGTACTTCTAGCAAACAACCTTAGCTGAGGTTACTCCGCACAAATTACTTCGATTAATATAGCATGCCTGCACATAGACTGGATGAGTTAATCTTGTCAGACATTCACCTCTTTACGCATAAGTTACGAGAAAAATGACGGCAAACCTAAGCTATACTATATTTACTAAGCAAAATTGCATAAAGGTGATACACTTAGCAATGGTGCAAGCCTACTGGATAAACATAATCTTAACTTACATGGGGTAGCCTCAACGAAGGTAGGTTGGGCAGATCTGAAAAAGCACTCATAGTTATGGTAAGCTATAGCCTACAACACATGTCTGCAAGTGACTGCAACTAGCCTAAGAATAACCACACATTATTAAAAGTCCGGCCTACAACCGGGGCTAAGATAACCTGAACATGAAACTGGATGAAAACTCCCTGTCCCTAGTGTTCTAAAATGCAACACTTTAAGGGTGCAGGCCCGTTTTGTCACAGTAAAATAACCGGTTGCATTGACAGAAAAACCTAATTTCGAAAATGAATGAACAGTTCATGCATAGCCTACTGTAGCCGAAGGCCAAAACCTGGGTCATGTTAAACCAGTTTACGCCAAAATAACCCCCGTGTTCAAATAATCATTTTCCGTCAAGGGGCGAGCCCTGCATTTTGTCTACCAACTTGTTTCCGTGAACTCTATAGTTAGGCCTACCAAGTAGTGACATTTGTCCTTATAAATCAGTTTATCTTACTATTGTGTCATGATATATCATAACGGTGTCCAAATGCCATATTTGGCAATTAAAGTATACCTAGACCACGCCGCATTCCAGTCTAAGGCTACAATCATTCGTCAAGCTGGATTATTTTGCAGAAATTAACTGTGCAAAAAGGACCATTGCTTTGGCATTCTCAATACTTCTTAAAATCAAAACTTGTGCCTCTAGCATGGTGTTGGGTTTTACATTGCTGATGAATTTAATATTGTTCTATTTGGCTTTCTTTTAATACTTGTAACTGACTAAAGGTAAACACTACTTCTCACTCAGTTAATCCCTCCCCCTCCCCCACTCTCTCTCTCTCTCTCTCTCCCTCCTCTCTCTCTCTCTCTCTCTCTCTCTCTCTCTCTCTCTCTCTCTCTCTCTCTCTGTAAATTTATAAAAAAAAGTTCTTTTTACATTCACGCTTTTGTTCAACAATTCTCATCATGGGGTCTTTATTTAAATGCAGCCACTTATAGCTTGAAAGATATATGGTGCTTAAATCATACTTAGGTAATTATTTAAGCGACTTTTCTTTTTCATGTTATTTTCAAAGGGTTTACCCACTTATGTGGCTGATGTTAATCATAATTCCGTAATGTTGCTACTATTTCATTTAGGTATTTCTCATAATTTTCACACTATGTTGACGCTGCTAAACAACTATTATCGCCATTATATTCTCTCTCTCTCTCTCTCTCTCTCTCTCTCTCTCTCTCTCTCTCTCTGATTTAGATATTTTTAGTAACTGTTTAAGTACAGTACCTCAATGATATTGTTGAACTTAGATCAGCTAAGTGCACTTTAATGGGTGTAGTCGTTAAAGTACTCTTTATTTCCATGTTTCCACTACCATAAACAACAAGAACAATAACAACAAGAAATAATAATAATAATAATAATAATAATAATAATAATAATAATAATAATAATAATAATAATAATGATTTAACCGTTTTGCAATTTTTATAATTGGTGGCTTCAGTGAAAATGCGAAAAATAAAACCTCTGTCACATTCTCCATAAAAACCAGAAGCAATGATTATTTTTTTTTTGTTCCAGTCTCGAAATTGTTCTGTACTAATCAGCACAATATCGAACTACCTAGTAATATATACAGCCATTTGCCTGTTTGGAATGCAGACCGGCACTTTCTGGAGAAACCCATTTAGTCAGGGCACGATTTCTGAAAATCTTACAACTACAGGCATTTTGTGTTAGATTTTGTCTTCCAGTGTTTTTTTACACAATTTGGGTGTGCTGAATCCAAATCTGCCGGATGACATTCGATATTTTTTTGTTTATAAGGCTAGATAACTAAAAACAAAATGGCTGCCGAAATAGCAATTTATACTTGCAACTTTTATACTGTTTGCACAAAAAAAAATTTAAAAAGTGCAATCAGACTAATTTTTAGGCCAGGTTCTTGAGTATTAGAACCTTTTTGTATTTGAAAGCCATTTAGATCACAAAATCCAAGATGGCGGCTCATTAGTAAGCTAAAATCAAGATGGCAGATAAATTTGCATTTTGTAAAATTTTTACCAGAAACATGGTCAAATAGTTGAATACTACTAATTTTTTGGGTAATTAAAAAAATTGTCTTGTTTTTGCAGTAGGAGATTTGGATTTAGCACACCCAAATTGTGTAAAAAAAAAAAAAAAGGATGGTAAAATCTAGCAGTAGTTGTAAGATTTTTGGAAATTGTGCCCCACAGTATCAACATTGTTTTTCATTCATAGCAAAAATAATTTAATCTTGTGTAGATTATAGCACTGGTCATCTCCAATTCAAGCTACAAGACAAATGAACTTGAGTTAATCTAAACCTGTTACAAGTTACATAGCAACAATAACCTTATCTTCTCTCCTGTACATTATAGCACTGGTCATTGCATTTGCATAGGACAGTGCAAGTCATGTTGGCCTTCCTGCAGCCACATCTACCTGTCACACAGTTCCCTGAACCACTGCATCTCACTACATCAAGGCAACTCTTAGGAACAGGCAGCAAAGTTACAAGTTTGGGTTTGAAATGGCCTTCTACATTCATCCATCCACACTCTGTTGGGTGAGGTATTATTGGTTTCTGCTCTGTGGCCTTAAGCCAGATCATGGTTTGCAGATGGGCCCTCATTATGTGCAACTTCAAAGCATCACTGGTAGGTGGCAATTTTTCAGGATCAACACCTTTTTTGAAAAGGATCACCCACGCTTCATTAGCAGAAGCTGCCTGTGCAGCATTGTACACGTTGCATATGAACAATTCACATCTCTGAATAGTTTCCTCTGTCAAAGTATCTCTTCCAAGGTGCAACAAAAGCTCCAGGCTATCTAAGTAACGTCGGAAAGCGGTCATTTTGGTATGGTCAGAGAGATATGATGTTGTGTCTGATCCAGTGATTGCATGAAATGCCAACAATGATTTGAATGAACTTGGGTGCTGAGCTTGTTCCAGCTTTCATCCAGACTTGCTTGTTTTGCATAGCTGGTTTATGTGCAATAAAAAGGAGTAAGACATCAGTGTCTCTGGACCACACCACAATGTTGGATGACTGGATATGTAGGCAATGCAAAATCATACGTGTGTCTGCCTCTTCCAGAGTGCTTGACATACCAGTTAGATTCAAATTCAATCTATTACATATCACCTCCTCAGCTTGTGCCAGACCACCGCCAGTGATAACACACTTTTCCTCTGGGGCAAAATCAATCAGTTTATGAGAAAGATAGAATGCAAGATCTGCTTTATTTTGAGGTTCGCTCAGGAAGCTGTTCCAGTCCTGAGGAAGTGGTACATCATCATTTTCAATTACTCTCCGGATTGCTGTGCGCTTTGCCCTCTTTGACCTGGTTCCATCTTTAATTGATGGCTGAACGTATCTATCAAAAACAGCATCAATTCTTGCATATTGCCCTCCATGCTGAAAGATACACTCACAATATGATTTGGAAAAATCACCAAATGTTCTGATTTCAAATGACTGTGGTTTTCCAAGGGCAACAACTAAAGCTTGGCCATCAACTACTAGAGTGGCATCTTTTGGTACTTCATACTGGTTGCTACATGTTATTCTTTGTAAAAGTATATCCATCAAAAGATGCTTTTGCCCTTCTTTAAGGCTGCCATCTGTCTTAGCTAATGTGAGCAGAATAGGCAAAAGATCACGTTTTAAGATGCCACCCAGATCTACATCCCTTCCTGCAGCATAGCATATCACAAGCCTTTGCAACACAGATCTATCAGCTTTCATAGATGATGTTTTGCCATCTGATTTCTTCACTTCTTATAGTTTTGCAAATGTTGCAGGGATACTTCTGACCATAGAACTGTGGAATTTCTTATGATCTGGAGCCTCTGTAGGTGATAGCAACCTTTCCTGCACAAATTCCTTCAGTTGATGCGTACCAAATCATTTGACTCCCAACATGGACTCTTGAATTTCCTCGGTAGCTTGATCCTTTGTAGCACAGTTCATTAATTCCACAGCCTCAGTTGAAAATACTCCGAAAGAAGTAAGTTTCTGGACAACTCTATCATCATCTCCAGCATCTTTTATCCTCCTTGACAAACTTGACTCCTTGTGACTAGAAAACTGGTCTATGTCAATACCAAACATTTTCTTTGTTTCTTCAGATATTTGGGACCTTAGGTTGAAAGATAGACTCCATCTGCTTAATGCTGTTAAGCTCTTTGTGATGCCAATTATCCCACCACCACTTTTACCTGTACTGTTTAACCATTCTAAACTTTGGTCTGGATCGACCTGGTTGAATTTAGCATTGCCCCTTTTAACTACAAAATTTCCATCCAGGAACTCCTGCTCTACTTCAAATGGGAGCATGTTCATTTGGGCCAAGTACACTGAGCCCAACTTGGCATAATTAGTATGACCAAAACGGTGGAAAAAAGGCAACATTCTTCTGAATGATTCAAGGTGGAGCTTCCATAGACCTTCACGACTGGCACGTGTGAACTGCAGCAGAATACAGACCATTTCTAGAAATATGAACCAAAAAGTATAATTTGGGTTCTGTCCTTTCTGTTCCTCAAACTGCTTGACCATATCCAAGTATTTTTGAGATGTCATCACACCTATGAGATTTGTATCACTATCTTCAGTAACTGCAGCTTCCAATTGTTGCTTCAGGGCTTGATAATTTTCTTGAAGGAATTCCATTAGTTGAGGTAACAATAGCACCCAGAGGGCTTGGAAAGTTATTTTGTACCAAGAAGACCACTCTAGGTCCAGACCTCCTTGAGTCCAGATGACTGGAACTGCTGACCTATGGCTTTTAAATAATTCAGTGATATATGAAGGCCACCAAGCCGTAGTATCAGAAATTGATAATTCTGTGACCATTTCAGTTCCATTAATTTGGAATGCAACTGCTCATCAGCTGTTAGTACCACATGAGTCTGTCCCAGCGATTCAGATATGTGCTGACACCTTAACATGACAGTGTTTAGGGTTTCATATTCATGAGCTGGGCTCAGCACCATTGGCAGAAAACCTACTGTGGTTATTTTTGAGTTAATCTCACTTTAATTTGCATTATAAGTGCTCCATCCAAGTTTTCGCTCCTTGGAGTTTCTCCTTGCAATAAATGCCATGTCTTTGGCATTGGCAAGTGTCCTTTCAGGACAGTCTTCTTTATAATCAAACCAATCATGTTGAACTTCCTTTTCAAATATTGCCTCTGGGTGGTTGACATATTTTCTTGGTGGCAAATAACTTGTTAGTGCCTCTGGTATAACAAGGCCCATCCTAGATGGTTTGAGATCACTTAGAGTGTTTGTTTCAGGGAAGGACCACGTTGCCATGCAGCTATTTTGGTAGCATGAAAGGTATACTTCCCATCTAAGCTGGTGTCTAATATGTCGATGTTATCTGTAGAAAAATGAACAAATCTGTTTGGCACCAGGTTTCTTGGGATAACAGATCCTGTATCAACATCAATAGTTCTGAGTGTATCTTCTGCAAGGGCATTGTCAACTTGTAAGACATTCCTGTAGCTTATTGTATGTCCTGCCTTGTGTAGCAGTTGTACAAGTATTTTTGACCTGGTAGCCTGATGTATGGTCAATGCAAGACCCACATGTTTTGGAGTCCACATAGCTCCTTTACTGACTCCATACACCATGTCTTGAGCTACCGAGATTATCTGGTCATAACTAGCTGTCGAAGTCATAGCATACCTGCTATCATCCAGATCATCATCCTCATCCCCATCATCTCTATCACCATTATCTCCATCATTTTCGCCACCTTGATCATCTCCATGAAAATTGTTGCCCTCCAGAACCTCTCGACCTCCAAACAGTACTTTTAAAAACATATGCACAGAATCTGGAACATATGCAATTGCAGCTTCCTTTGACACTTCAAATCCCTTATAAGGTGTGTGATAAAGAATATCAGATCTCAGCTTAAGAGCAACATGAATAAGAGACAGGAAAATGTCATCTCTAGGCTTATAAACAGGAATAAATCTCATCCTCTTTTTGTTCCTGTGACAACATGGTAGCAATTGGAATTTGGGCAAAAACCCTTTGGAACAAGCACAGTTCCTTTTTCATAATCTTCAGATTTCTCCAGGACATGAAAATCATAGACATTTTTTACTAAGTCAGCAACAGCTTGTTTAAAGGTTGCTCTCCTTGTGACAAAAGAGCTAGGTATATCTTGTTGTCGACAAAGGCCACTGTAGTAATCCCATACTTCATTAAGGCTTAGAATGTGACCTCTTGAGGCACTCCTCTTTAGCGCAGAGCACAACAAACCCATTGCAACATCATCTTTTCCTATGGTATCCTGCACATCTGAGGCTTTTCTGCAGAATATTGAATAACACTTCAAATGGTCTTTAGCTTCCGCAGTAATGAGGTCGCTTATACCTGCCAAGGCAGTACTTAGTCGGTGATCAAACCTGGCTAAATCTAGTATTTTGTTACTGGTATTAAATGACATGACTACAAGCAATGTTTCATCCATTACATCTTCACAAAAGATACATCTTTTCCAGTTAATCATTTCAGAGGTGCTTCTTGTGTGTCTGATATTTTCTGTATCTTGATTACTTAATGAGGGTTGAAGCTGTTTGACTTTAAGTCTGGAAATCTGCGATTTACTTGTAAAGATGCTGTAACAATCTTTATGGCAATATATTCCCGTGCCCTTTGCGCATCCTAATATCTTGTCAATAGCATCTCTATTTTTTTCATCACTTCTTTTTAGCCTTTCTTGGGCTGCTTCTTTTAAACTATCAAGGCCTTGTTTGCTACTGGGTCTTAGTTTGTCCTTCTTTTCTGTTTGGCATATGATGCATTGTTCATAGCTGATATCAAAGACGGGTCTCTTTAGTTGTGACATCGACTCCATTTCTCAATTCTCTCTTACCACCACTTATATACTACAAACTCAACTCTTTCACTCATTACTTGGGAAATTAGGCACGTCTGTAAAGAAAAGAAAACGTACATAAAAAGATATATATGCCTCAGTTTATAAGATGCATTGTAATCATTTTTATTAATTAGTCTGTTTGCAAGTTAAGTTAAAAAACTGGAAACAAAATACAATACATGCTGGAAGCCATATTGTTTTTAGATCTCTGGTTAGCCGCCATTTTGTTTTTAAGGTCAAAACTGTCTTCTAGTGTAAGGAGAACATTATATTTGAATTTCTTACCCAAAATTAGACTGAATCAACTACTTAGATTTGTATTTAGTGCAAATAGTAAAGAAACTATGAGCATAAATTGCTAATTTGGCAGCCATTTTGTTTCTGGCTCTCAAGCATTAAAAACAAAAAAATAGAGACTGTCATCCGGCAGATTAGGATTCAGCATACTCAAATTGTGTAAGAAACACTGGATGACAAAATCTAACACAAAATGCCTTGCAACTTTTACAGAGTCGACTTTTATGAAATCGTGCCCTGACTAATTATATAGTGAGACTTTTGCAACTAGTATAGCAGTGTTTCCCAAACATTTTTAGTACGTGAACCCTTACAGCAGTACCAAACTTGTCATGACCCCCACATTTATACGCCTTCTAAAATCATACTAATTTTAAATGGCACAGATATATTTAAAATTTTAAATATTAATCACAGTATAGAGAAAAATAAAATCTCCATTGATCTTTATCAATGTTTATTAACAATGACTGATTTATTAACATTTTAATGTGAAGAATATACCTGCTTTTTTGCTACAAGTAAATCAATACAAGGGTCTGTATGGCCCAAGGCACATCGCATGTCTGCTTCAGCATTCAACCTGATTCTAGCCTTCGATTTGATCACCAGGAGATTTGAGAAACCACTTCACAGAGGTAAGTAGATGAGAAAGGAATGACTACTTTCAGGGCAAATTTGCTGGTCTTGGGAAAAGAGAGCACTTTGACCAAGCAGTTAAAGCTGTTGAGCTGTTGCTGTTCCTGGAACTCGTCTTTCGCTGCGGTGTTGTTGATGGGCTCCAAGAATTCCTCTTGTATGTCATCAGGAAGATCATCAACAGTGCATCAGAAAGGATTGTGGGCAAGTGTCAGCTGTACATTTTCATTTCTATCAGTTTCATGAAAATACTGTTTGAACTCTTCTTGGAGGATTACTCGTTCAGACGCTGAAAGGAAGCTACATTCCACCTTTCAACTTTCCTCTTCCAGAGAGCTAACTTGTCGAGGAAAGCCTTAATGGCACCGGTATGCATTACGATGGTGGTATCTGGGCCCTGTAGTTGCCGGTTGAGTTCATTCAAAGCTTCAAAAACATCTGCCAAGTAGTCAAGACTACATTTAAATGGCCCCTGAATGTCATTTAACAGCTGCTCCGTTTTCTTCCCTTGGGCTGCCAGAAATATCTGCAATTCATCAAAGAGTTCAAATACACGACTGAGAACATTACCCTTTGACAACCAACGAACAGATGTGTAGAAGAAGAGGTCTTGGTGAGCAGAATCCATGTCTTGGCACAACCTACGAAACAGCCTGGTTTTGAGTGCCCCTCCTTTGATATGATTGACGATGGGGATCACTGTTTCCAAGATATCTTTGAGAGGAGCAGGAAGCGTCTTGGAGGCAAGAGCCTCGTGGTGGATCAGGCAGTGTGTTGTAATGATGTCTGGGCTCTTCGTTTTGACCAGTCATAAATCCTGACTTGGAGCCATATAGACACCAACCAGTTTTGCCCACAAGAGTTTTTCCTCTTCGAAGAAGTTGGACACTATGTTCATGATATCTTCAGCCTTTGTTGTTATCAGTGGGCTGCAGAAGAGAAACTCCTCCTCCACCTGATTTTCAGAGATGAACTGAGCATAAATCAAAAGCTGAGGAAGATGTGCAACATCTGTGATCTCATCAAGTTAGATGGCGAAGAAGGGAGAGAGTTTAATTTTCCCTATCACCTGAGATTTGATGTTCTGCGACATGTCATCGATGCCCGCTTAACTGTGTTATCCGAAAGACTTATCTGATTAAGCTTGCTGACACAGTTCTGATCAAGGACAAGACAAGCAGCCTCTACCATGCAAGGTTTAACAAGCTTCTTTCCAATTGTGTGTGGCTTCTTCTGCTTTGCAATAAGAAGGGAAATCCTGTACGATGCCTTGACGACGTTGCTAGGTTGAAAGAGAACTCCTGTTCCATGATCCAATCTCGACCGTTTGAGCTGGTGTTCCCTGATTTTGAAGTATGCCAAATCCTTGTTGGCCAGTTCCAGATGAACCTTGGTGAGGTGTTCCTTCAGCTTGAAGGGCTTCATGCTCTCATTAGCAAGTGTCTTCTTGCAGATGATGTACTATGGCATCTGCATGCCATTGTTCACTAACTATAAATGAGAAGCTGAAGCTGAGAAAACTCTCGTTGTATGTGCGCTTCTTTGACATCTGCAAAGAAAGTTATCAAGCATTAGGAATGAAAGGAATCGTATGACAAAACATAAACATAAAAACTAACAAAATTCCAAAATATAATGGAAGAAAAACTTCGTGTACTACAAATTCCCGTACCCAAAACGTGAAGTCAATTTATGGGAAAAATTAATTTGGTGGATAAGTGACTCTGACCACAGTAATTGTACGTTTGTACATTTTTTCATTGATAATTCTCCAGTCCCAATCATACTGACATACATAACCGTATCTCAGAATAATCAAGCACATTGTTAAGATAACTTACATTAACTCAAAAGTGGGGTTATGTATATGGGATGGGTAAAAATACATGCATGCCATGTACCTTACACAGCCCCCACCCTCCTATTCAATAGTTATTTTTTATATAGAGTGTAGAAGAGAGAGAGAGAGGAAAAACTCACGTTGTTCGAGTATCACAGTACTGTGTGTGGTGTGGCTAACTTCAAGAGAAGGATTGATGAGGTGGTGCCATGGCGAGTAGAGTTCCGTGAATCCGCTGGACCCAGGTGGTGAAAACAGACACGAACTAGACCCATACATTAAATATGACGTGATGCCATCACATCCATTACCATGTCTTAGCACAAACACTGTGCGGTTCAACATTTTATTATCCAACTTCATTCCGTTTTTTAGTATGTATTAAAAACTATACATAAGAAATATAAGTATATAAGAAAATAGTGAAATATGCCAAAATTATGCCAGATACGGCTTGTCATATTAGTCGAAATTTCTTATGCCAAACAGAAGAAAAAATAAAACAAATAAATTGGCATAATTATGATAAATCTGGCAGCCATGGTACCTACAATGCACTACCGGTCTGCACATGCACTCGAGCCATCTCCGAGACTGATGGAAAAGTTTAGCCCCGTTCCGGTAAGCTGAATGTAGGGCATACAGTTGTTAGACCCTCCATGAACCCCAGTTTGGGAATGCCAGTACTACAGGCACCCCACCATTTACACACCCTTTATGCCAGACTGTTCTTACCCATTCCAATTCTATATATATATATAATATATATATATATATATATATATATATATATATATATATATATATATATATATATATATATATATATATATATATATATATATATATATATATATATATATATATATATATATATATATATATATATATATATATATATATATATATATATATATATATATATATATATATATATATATATATATATATATATATATATATATATATATATATATATATATATAAATATATATATATATATATATATATATATATATATATATATATATATATATATATATATATATATATATATATATATATATATATATATATATATATATATATATATATATATATATATATATATATATATATATATATATATATATATATACATATATACATATATACATGTATATATATATATATATATATATATATATATATATATATATATATATATATATATATATATATATATATATATATATAGTCTTACAAATTGGGTCTCGTTGGAGGGGTGAAAGGGGCCAACAGAGAATACCAACCTGCAGCAAAATGAAGGGGAAAAGGACAACTTACCTTGATATTACCATTAGTTAAGTCGTGATTGGAAGGTCGCCATGGGAAATGATTAGCAAGTTACGTTAAATCGAGCTTATTTACAGAAAAAACAACCAAGGAGGCAATCTGAAAGGCTGGTGATACAGCAAGTAAACTCAAATAATAAAAAAATGCAAATTGGCAATGCGCAATAAATCTCTGCGTCTGACGAGTTAATGTCATCTTGAATGATTAGGCTCTCTTGTGTGCAATGCAAAAGGGGAACAGGTTATTGCTCTGGACTGCAGACCAGGGATGTCTTGTGTTTACTGGAAATGGCAGTACTTTTAAGATGATTTGAGGCACAAGGCTGGGGCAACTGAGCAGATAGTAGCGAGGACCCTGGAAAAATGTCCACGATTAGCATGCTACACAAAGAAGTTTCTCTCTCACTAAGCTAAAAAATGCACCATGGAGGAGTTGATTAATTAAATTTAATTAGCCTGTGGTAACACTATGGAGGGAGTAATCTACTATTGATCACTGAATTGAGTTAGCTTGAGGTTTGGAAAGTCATGGGGGAGAAATTCTGGGCTGCTTTGGCGTTAAGTTCTTAACAAAGCGTTGGTTTGGAAAATGAAAAGTGAAAATTCGGAAAAATAAAAGAGAGAAATTCACTGAGAGAAAAAGACTGGCTCGAGGACTAATTGCTTCTGACATACCTTTTTAGGCCTGTGGATGTTCACGCTTAACATACAAGGACAGGTCGTCCGACACCCTTAGTTCCTCCAGAAGAAAAAAGGAGTGGAGAGCAGTGCGACCTTTCGTGTCGCCGTCTGGGTACCGAGTCTTCATTGTTTACGAGTGGCGACATGCTTCTCTGTTGGCGTTGGCGTCCATTGGCGTAGGTCAGTCATCCTGCAAAATAGTCACACAGCCAGCAAAAGTGTGTAGGAAAATAGATCTTATTGTTAGGTACTTAAGGGTTAAGTTCCCAGTCTACCTCACAACCTGGATTCGCCTATGTCGCTAATGGAGGGGCATCAGCTACTGGACACGTGATAACAAGGGGGAGGATCAAAGGGGTGCTATTGTCCTACCTGAGTTCAAAATAGGCCGCTCCCTTCTCTCCTGCCAGTAAATTGAGCCTACCAGTTAACTAAGAAGTGTTTTTGTTCAGAAATTCGAATTATTTCCTGGCTGGCTAAGAGGTAGGAATGAAAATACATGAAAGGTTCCCGCTTTGAAAAGGCATTCACACCCTTTCGGGCGTGAAGATCTTGGCTAACTAGACAGCTAGAGTCCCTACATGAATTGTTAAATGGACGTACCTAACCGCTAAGGTAGGTACTTGTGTTGCTAACTTGCTTACTACAGCAGAGCCTAACCTACACAACGGTATATAGAATTTCTACTGGTTGTCTCTGACAACGGGGGAACTCTACTCCTAGGCAATGGGCACATGGTAAATCCCTGATGTAGCCTACTATCCTACAGCTCTGGCACTAACTAATGACACGGACCTAACAAAACGTAATTAATTATGGATTACGCAATGCTTTATGAATAATACACACAATAAATGTGAACATGAGTAACCTGAAGGGTTTATTATAGTGTAGTGGTGCAAAGAAAAGTTAGATAGAGAAAGCATAAAGAGACAGAGAGAGAGAGAATAAAGAGAGAGACAGAGAGAGAAAGAATAAAGAGAGAGAAGAGAGAGAGAGAGAACAACAATGAAGCATGGGTTGTTATGCATCAAGAGACAGGAAGTGCTGAATATGTAAACCGCCTTGCACGAACTCAAAACAGTGAGCAAGTATACCGCGCCCAGGACCATAAAATCGATCGTAAAATCTGGAAACTGTGGCCTCAAGATTTAGCTAACTCAGGATCACTCAGCACCTAGTCAGAAGCTAACATGCCAGCCATATCTATAACCCAGCTTTCAAAAGGAGGCATTTTCATGGAAATTCCATGGAATTGGGGCTGGACAAAGTGATGTATTTCGACACCTCTCCAATCAAACATTCTAAGGAGGAGTCTTTTACACCTCCTCCTAAGATCATCTCCAATCAAATCCTCTAAGGAGAGATTTTAAAAACACCCACCACCGTCCTTTCCAATCAACTGTTCGAGGGGAGGCCTTACAGATAAAGTCTTCCAGTGGGGCACTGAAAAGGGAGGAGTTGGAGATAACAAGAAAATCCAGGGGTTCCAGAGAAACCGGAAGCCAGAAGAACAGCATTCAAGTTCCAATCCACCATCCTGAGAGGATATAACTTCCCTTTGCTTTCGTGCTCCCAAACAGACTTAATTGAACTGTCTAGCAAGAGTGATTTCAAGATAGTAACTGTAACCATAATTTGTACTTAAGTTTGTAGTTAACTTTCATCATTAAAGTAAAGAAATTACTGTCTTGTCTCCATTACCCTTACTGAGAGATATCATTACCTTAAAATAATTCCCTTCAAAATAACAGACTTGTTAGCGACCGATGATGGGAGAGACACTGTGGATAACTGTTTCGGCAACTTATAAGAGTTATGCAGGTAAGAAGGGAAATTTATATGCCAGGCACGACATAAATGGTGGCAGCTAAAATGGATCCAGAAGGCGAGACAAAACAAACAGACATTAACAAGAATATCAGTGCAATTACTTAAGTTACAGTGAAACGAAAATCTACAAAACGAACTTAGATTTCACAACGGAAAGCAAAATTTATACGAAGAAATAAAATCCTGCAATAGAGCGTCAAACAGAAGTGAACACAAACAGTATTGGTGCGACACGAAGAAGCAAAACACGTAGAACGATTAACGACAACAAAGTGAGCCAAAACATCGGCAGTAACAACAAGCAGTGAGTGTGTTTAATAAACCGTCACTACGCGTGTAACAGAAACAGCGCTGTGTGTTTCAACGAAGCTCCAAAGGCGGTGACAACAGAAAAACAACTTATCGACTACGAAAGAATTCAGCAATAACAACAACCTGTAAGTTATCGAGAAAATGAGATTTACCGTTCTCTCTCTTTAAATGCGTGAAGAAGTGAAGATTATTTAACATCTCTTTATCAAATTGAAAATTAAGGAAACTCTCTCTAGTGAATTTTTTTTTTGCGTAATTACCATTATTACTCTCTCTATGATAATTATTTGTTTAGTAAATAATTTAGATAGGGAAATAGTTATTTTTTTTTACTCGATTAGTGATAAATATTATGAGTAATCACATGGAATTTTGTGTACTTATTGTGATAAATTTTTTTTATGATATGATGCCCAGTTTCACATAAGATATTTTCTATGTGTATTTGAATGATTACTTTGAAGGATTTAATTTACTTGTGAAATTGAACTCAGTTTGAGAGTTTAATTTTTTTTTGCTGTTATATTTTGACAGTTTCTTTTATTTTATGATACTGTGCGCATAGTATAACATTTTTTCATATAGAAACAGGAAATGGTGTACTCAAATTGAATAATTATTTTTTTTGGTACAATGCAAAGAGTTTTTGACGAATTACTGAACACAGTTAGCCATTTACCATACAATTTAAGACCGTCGACACTCAGACGTAGCCGAATTCCAAAACTAATTTCCCACTCAACTTTAGTGCAAGGAAATACTAACAATAATAACACAACTAACCAGAACCAAAATAGTGTTAATAATTCTAATAATATTAACAGTAATAATAATAGTAACAATACTAATAATATTCGCACCTTCCAATATCGCAATATGAATCAAGCAGCTGTAATAACAACAGTCACACGCTTCTGTGGGCAGGTGGATGAGTAAATCACTGGCTCGCAGATGCAGATAGTCGCATAACTTCAGGGTGAATAACTGATGAAAGAGCTAAAATAAATGAAGCCTTACTTCTCGTAAGTTCAGAACATAGTGACGCCCACAAAACTCTGAATTCCACGAGTTTTAGCAAACTTAATAACTATGCAGAATTCAAAGAAATTTGTTTATCACTCTGGGAACCAGTAAATAAGACTGACAGTTTATATAACATAACTAGATTCCTTAACCCGCAATATAAAACAATAGCTAATCTGTATGCAAGTGTGGAGAATGCAATAGGTAAAATAACAGAAGACTTAAGGAAAACAGGCATTACCATAGGAGACAAGACAGTTTGGTGATAATGTCAATAATTTAGTTGAGCTAAGACATGTTTTAAATTATTTGTCATTTGGAACAATACATAATGCCCTTGGAGACGAGGAAAAGAAGGCTTTCAGAAAAATAAAAATTGATCCCAAGAAAAGCAGCCTTCAAACATTGAAAACGATGAGAGAAGAAATACAAAAGAAAGAGATAAATCTCTCCAAGGAATTTGTAGGAATAACAGAAGCACAAAATGAAAGGAAAGGCAGAAATAATAATCCTACTTTTAAAATAAATAATAAGTTCTATGATAATTCCAGACAAGTAGGGAATAGACCAACTACCTTTCAAGGAAAATATGCCCAAAATACTAAAAGAAAATGGAATCCAAACCAGAAAGGAAGATATAATCAAACAAAGAGTGGTCCTTCCAAACCTTATAAATATGGTCAACACTCAAACACAAATAATTCAACCCAAGTGAACTATTCCGCTCAAGGAGCGAAACCAAAGACAGCCTGTGAAAACTGCGGGTATACAAATCATTCTACAAACGAGTGCAGAAGGCCTAGAACTTGCACGATTTGCAAGAAAGTAGGACATTTAACTAGGAATTGCTGGTTTGGAACACAAGAAGGAAATAAAGAAATAGTTGAATTAAGCAGCAATCGTTCAACGTCAAATAAGTCTTCAAGTCAATGACAAATTATCCCTACACATAAGACAGTAAGAAAGTCCCTTCAAGAAGATAATCTAAAAACAGAAGAATTAGCAAAAAGGGGGAGTGAAGGTTCATCCGCATTTTCCTATTTGCAGAGTAAAGAAGTTGTATTTTCCATGGACTGAGAAAATTTAACCAGAAAGGATTTACCTATCATTAAAGTTTCCATAAATAATAAGATATGTACTGTGCTTATGGATTCAGGTAGTACTGTAAGCATAATTGATAAAAATACATTAACCAAATACTTAGGCGTTAAAGAAACGCTAATCCAGGGTTAAAGCAGAATAATAAAAGGAGTAGCGGGTAAACAGATTAAAAGTTTAGGAAATGTGAACTTAGAAATAGACATTCCGTCACATAAATCTGTTGAAAGTTTTATAGTTCTAGAAGACAGATTTTTTCCCCCACAAATATTGTTCTCATTTAATCTTATGAAGAGATGTGGAATCATCCTGGTCCGCAGAGAAGGAAGAATTAACCTGAAACAGGATAATCAAAAGAGCGTATGCTTTACGCTTGAAGAAGAAGTTTCTCCCAAATCTGATCAATTTGTCTGAGACGGCTTCGACAAGCGAGAAAGACATACATAAAATAAATTACCATCAAGAGAACAATCAAGATAAAATGGAAAAGAATAGAAAAGAGGAATTTCCACAATTACAGAATAGAAAACCAAGAAGATGTGCACATCAAGAAATTATATACTCCAAGGAAGGAAATGACCCAGATATAAATAATGGTGATCACCGAGATTCTGAATATAACGAAAAACAAGGCGCCTATATTGATAAATAGTTCGTCGTTGGACGAGTCGGTAGAGTTCTCGAATATGACCCGAGTTCGAGTCTCCGGCCGGCCCGGCCAATGAAATTAATTAGAGGAATTTATTTCATAGAAATTCATTTCTCGGTATAATGTAATGGTTCGGATTCCAATATAAGCTGTAGGTCCCGTTGCTAGGTAACCAGTTGGTTCTTAGAACAAAATAAGCCCTAACCCTTCGCCAGTCCTAGTAATCAGCTCAGTGGTCTGGTTAAACTAAGGTATACCTATATTGATAAATATACAGAGATAAATACCGATAGCTATAGCAATGTGGTAATGAAGTATTGTTATTAAACAAAATAAATAAAGTAGATATAAATAATGTAATAGCAGTAAATGAAGAAGCTAGTGAATATGCAGAACCTTGTTATTTTGCAGATATAGAAAATGAAGAAATGTGTTGCATAAGCACTGCTGGTGATAATAAAGTACAGTTCATACTTAATAGACAAGTAATTTTGCATCCAAAGTTTTTAACAAAAATACATTTAAGGGGAAAAGAAGAAATAGAAGTTAAAGACGTTCTATTATTAAATGAAGAATTGCCAGAATTTGTCAGAATGGACAATTCACTGGTCCACATGAAGGGTAATACTTGTGAAGTTTATGTCCAAAACTACTCAGATACCAAACTAACACTATATTCAGGCATTGTTTATTGCAAAGGAATACCTATTAACAATCCTTTACTAACACTGGAAGAAAAAGCATTTTTCTCTGTATCTGGTCAAAGGTCTGAATTAAGCAAAGAGATGAATAAAATACAGACATGTAATAGCTATAGAAGGAGATAAATTAGGCAGAACAAATGTCCTAAAACATAAAATTTTGTTAGATGATGGAGCAAAACCATTCTTTATTCCTAATTACAGATTACCAATAAGCCAAAGACCCATAGCTGATAATTTGAGAGAAGAAATGAAAAAAGATGGGGTAGTCATTCCTTCCAAATCTCCATATAATTCTTCATTGCTACTTATTCCAAAGCAAGATGGAAATTGGAGATTTGTGATAGATTATTGAAAGTTAAATTCCAACACCATCCCAGATAGAATGCCAATGCCAGTAATTCAAGATATGTTAGCTCAATTAGGAGGTGGAAAAATATTTTCATCCTTAGATTTGCTGAGTGGATATTGGCAAGTACCTTTAGACGAAGATTCGAAACCATACACAACCTTCAGCACACATAAAGAACACTTACAACTTGAAGTCATGCCATCTGGACTCACTTCGGCTCCTTTAACTTTTGTTAGATTAATGTTACAAATTCTAGGAGATCTGGAAAATGTTGCAGTTTACCTAGATGACGTTATCATTTTTAGTAAAGATTTAGAAAGTCACCTCAAAACTTTAGAAATAGTCCTAGAAAGATTAAGAATAGCAGGACTAAAAATCAAATTAAAGAAATGTCAGTTCTTAATGAAATCTTTGGAGCACTTAGGTCTTGTAATTCGTGAAGATGGACTGCGCATGCAAGCAGGCAAGATAAAGGCAATAGTTGAATATCCAGCTCCTACAAATTTCAAAGCATTGAGACGATTTATAGGAATGGTAGGTTACTATAGACCTTTTAGTAAGGGTTTTGCTACAATAGCCAAACCATTAACAGAATTAACAAAGAAGGATGTCAAATATGAATGGAATAAAGAGCAAGAAACATTCTTCCAAACGCTAAAGAGTAAAATGACAAAGAATCCTGTATTAGTCTACCCAGATTTCTCCAAAGACTTCTATTTAGCCCGTGACGCCTCAAGTACAGGGCTAGGAGCTGTACTATTACAAAAGGACAAAACTAGAATGAGTGCAGTATATTATGCCAGTAGAGTCTTAAATTCAACAGAGAGAAATTATAGTAGTATAGAAAGGGAATGTTTAGCATTATACTGGAGATTAAAGAAATTTAGGCACATACTTATAGGGCATAAAGTCAATGTACTTACTGATCACAAACCTATTTGTGATTTGTTTAAGAAGAGAACTTTTACAAATAACATGAAGTTCAATAGATGGTTCATTAGTGTGTTAGAATTTGCTCCAAAATTCAGGTAGATCCCTGGGAAATTTAATACACTAGCAGATGCATTATCCAGATCCCAAGAAGAAACCGAGACATGCATTACCACTAATACCTTTTGTTTTAGCTGTCAAGTAGTAGACTTAGACTTAGAAAGAGTACAAATACAACAAGGAAAAGATACAGAAATCAGACAGATAATAGGACAGTTAATGACAGATGAATCTTCAAAACCTGATTTTGTATTAATCAATGGGTTAATGTATAAAAGACCAACAGAGAAGAATGGTTATTCTCGTCTATACATCCCAAAAACACTAATCAGAGAAGTTTTAGAACTAAACCACTCATATAAGTTAGCAGGACATCCAGGAATTAAAAAGACATATAGAATCATAACCAGAAATTATTTTTGGCCACATTGTAGTGAAGATGCCAAGAACTTTGTACAAAATTGTATAGTTTGTAATAAAAATAAAGGTAACGTAAATCCAAAAGCTCCACTTGAAAAACATCCATCGGAACTGAACCCATTCAATGCGTGTCAATGGACTTTTAGGTCCATTCCCTACCACTGTTAGAGGAATAAACAAATGCTAGTCTTTCTAGACTATCTAACAAGATATGTAGAGATTGTACCAGTAAGAAATAGAGATGCAATTACAGTAGCAGAAGTTCTTAAATCTAGAATGATCACGAGACATTCACGTCCACAAGTTCTTCTTTCTGATAACGCAGCCGAATTTACTAGTGAACTTTTAAGAAAATTATGTGAATTTTACGAGATAAATAAATGTCAAATAACAGCATATAAACCATGTCCAAATGGAGCAGTAGAAAGAACAAATCGTAAAATAAAGGATATCCTGAAAACTTTAGTTAAACCCAATACAGAAGACTGGGATTTAGCTTTACAGTTTACTGTAAACAATACTATAAATGAGACAATAGGAGAGTCATCACACTACTTATTATATGGGTATCAAAAGAGACTACCTAATACCTTACTAGATGATGCAACACCACCCCGACAAACTTATAATTATGATGACTATATTGCATGGAAAACTAGACGTACTTATGAAACGATCAAACAAACGAGGACTAGACTTAATGAATACAATAAAATTCAAGCAAAGTACTATGACAAAAGTACGACTAAACCAGACATTATAGTAGGTGCTAAGGTATGTGTTCAGATTCATATTCCAGAAGGTCCTAATGTAAAGGTTTCTCCTAAAGTTCATGGTCCTTATAGAGTATTGGAAGTGTTAAAATTAAATAAGCTTAGAATTATTAATGAGAATGACCTAAAAGAAGAGATAGTTCATTGGAATCATGTGAAGGTAATAAAAGCAGACGCTTGGTCCACTAAAAAGTTAGAAGAAGTATTGGAGGAAAATAAGGAAGAACAAATAAACAAAAGATATGAGTTAAGAAAAAGATAAATTTATGTAAAGTGTTGAACTGAAATATCATATGTAAAATGTATTTGTAGAAATAAAAATACCTCATGTATATATGATATCTGATAAGGCTTATTCTTACAGATACAAACATGCGGCTCATCTTAATAATAGTAATACTTCAATTCGTGTCATCCAAAGTTGTCATCCGAAAGGGTGCACTACTAGAGAAAAAGGGATCTGCGAAATTAATAAAGGATTTAGGAATTGTAAGTATTGACATTTTCTCAGTGCTTATCAATGAAATGACTTTGAAAGATGTTCAAAAAGAACTCAAATCCATAATACAGAAGAGTGATAATAACAGTGCCATTGTTGAAAAGATTAGATAATGACATAGGAAATGTCTTAAATACAAGGTCCAAAAGATCCCTCTTACCTTTTATAGGAACAGCACTAAACCAACTATTTGGAGTCGCAACTGAATCTAATGTAGAAAAAGACAAGGCCCGAAATGATAAGCTGGAACAATGGGCAGCAACAAGAGGTATAGTGTTAAATAAAGTGATAAATTCTCAAAACTTAATTGCCCAGGAGATAGAAAAGTTAAAGGTATCCATTAATAATGTCAGTAAAAATGTAACAAAAGAACTAAATATGTCAGAAAATCAAAATTTTTTTAATAACTTTATAATGGAAAGTGAATTAATCTTGCAAGAACATAGAGACATGTTAAACGCAATCTTGTTAGCGAATGTTAAGCCCAATCTTAATCACTCCTAAAGAATTAGAAGATATAATTAATAATTTTTCGGTAGAGGGGTATTATACCCCTATGGTAAGGGATGTTATAACCTATTATAATTTGATAACCACCAAGGTGGTAAAAGATAGGATTATTTTAGTGTTACCATTTAATAAAAAAGAGGCAGATGTACTGATGTCCATACATCCTTTCCCCATGTTGATAAAGGAAAATGTAATAATTTCAAATGCAACAACATCCATTTTACATTATAGAAGAACATGGATATTTCATAAGAATCGTTCAGATAGCTGAAAAGAGATTGTATACTTTGAAAGATAAAGTGCTCTTTAAAGTTCCCTGTATCAAAAAATGCCTGGCCTTGTGTTCAAGAAATTTAATTGAAAACCAAATTCAAGATGGCGGCCAGTATCGACACAATTTTGGCTAATTTTTCACTAGAATGGCATGTATTTGCTTCTAGTTCAATATGGTAAAGCTCTTCCATACTATTTCTTGTGAATATTATGTTTCAATAGCTTCCCAGTACAGTTTGACCTAAAATATGGGGGCTATATGGCTGCCAAGAAAAGTTAGAAACAATAATTATAATGAGAAATAATGCCCGTTCAACAATTATCGTTTTAAGCATGGATCTTGGTTTCTGTAAGTTTAGATCCTAATGAGGCCATCTCTTTCGAATAACTCATCAATTTTGAAGGAAAATTAATAAATGTAAAAGAATTTATGTCTGCACACAACCAGGGCACACTGGTGACATCACTGCTGTGTAACTCAGCATGGGGTTCAGTGCCAGCTAATCCAGCTTTACTAATCCTGTAGTCTTAGACTAGTAGTTGTAGTATAGTTTAGTTTAGTGTTATAAATGAAATTCTAACAGCCCCAGACCAGCTATAGTTAAATAGCCGCACCTGAATAGACAGGATGTGCCAGCGGGGAGAGCCGAGCCAAGGGTATGGGGGCTGTACATGATGGTTCATGTACTTACCCGGATGGTGTACAGATCACAACATTAAATGGCACTGGATGAATGATCAATATGCTAGGTGTAGGAGATCTTAACCTAGTTGAATCCCATATAATATATGTGAATTTGTTTAAGGTGGTAAAGGATAACCCCTGGCCTTAATCAAAAGTGAAATCATGGCAGAATGTGATGCCAATCAATATTGAGCAGTAGAAAAACAAACTGGAGTTTGTGTTGTCTTTGTCAGAAGGACAAAAGAGGTGAGCACTTGACATCACCTCAAGTCATCATGTCCTAGACCATGATGGGTACACAATGCTGGCAAAACATTAAATGTTCAGTGAAATTAATGAAATGCCACTGATAATGGATCCAGCAAGGCTGGATGAAGGTGATAGCATAGAGAGGCCACTCTCAGGAAAAATGCAGCAAAATACCATGTGAACTGTCGCTTGTTGTTTAACAACACTAAACTGGATGTGCAAGAAAGCGACAATCCAATGACCAGACCAGCAACACTGAGACTAGTCGTAACATTGCAAAACTGAGCCAGAACCAGTCATGACAATGAAGTTTGCATTTTCTGAGAAAGTGGCACCTGCATGGGCAATCATCTGATCTCAGACAGGCTAGTACTAAGGGCCTTGACTTGAAATTGCGTGAATGTGCAGAGATACTTAGTGATGGCAAGCTCCTTGCTAAGATGACTGGTGGGGATGTCATTGCACAGGAGTTTAAGATCACCATGCCTGTCTTTGTGCCCTCTACAATGAAAAAGGTCCTGCCTGAGGAGCCTTGGAGAAAGACCAGGTAAGAGTCAGAATCAGATGTGTATCCACTAGTTCTGTCAGAACTGATGACATACATTGTTGAAAACAACCTTTGTTCAGATGATCCAGTCACATTTCGGCTGGCAGATATTTGTCACCTCTACCAACAACGTCTGGAACAATTAGGTGTAGAGTCACCAAGTGTAAATTCCACGAGACTCAAAGACAAACTTCTGGCAGAAATTCCAGAACTTGAGGCTCATAAATCTGGCAGAGATGTATTACTTGCATTTCAAAGGATGTGGGAAAAGCACTTGCTCAATCATCTGATCTTTCAGAGGCAGTTATCATTGCTAAAGCAGCAAATATTCTCAGAAAGTCTATACTTGATCATCAGTCACGGTTTGATGGCACATTTTCTATAGGCTTGTGTACGAAATTCTGTGCCTCCTCTCCTGCCTCAGTTTGTAGGGATGGTTGAGCATGGGGCTGACATCAAGTATCACAGTTACTTTTGGAGCATCAAAGTCAGACCAGGCCATTGCACAGCTCATGCAGTTCAACTGCTACTCCCGATACAAAGAGGAGCAACAACTCATAGAACTCCAAAGACAGAGAAACACCATTCCCAGTCTACAGGGACTCTCAGTCTTGAAAACCAGGAAGATTAACCTGGTTGAAATGCTACATCAGTATGACCTCAGTATCTCTTATGACAGAGTACTGGAGGTCTCTCACAGTTAGGAGAGATGCCACAGTTAGCAAATATGTGGAGGAGGGTGTGGTCTGTCCCCCAGTACTGCGAAAAGGGTTGTTCACCACTGCAGTGATGGACAACATCAACCACAAACCCATCTGCAACTACTGCCACTACCTCCTTCCATGGAACTAGCATCTCCATATTTCAGCACCCCACCAAGGAGAACACTGGACAGGAAAGACAGCAACTAAAGTTTGCACCTGAGAAAGTGATTCGGTGCCTGAATTAAAGGACACATTCACAAACATCTCACCAGCTTCCTTTCAAACAAAAAAACCCTGTTTAAAACACTGCAATACCAAAGCCACCACAGATATCTTGGGGCCACAGCTTGCACTGGAGTATCAGTGGCTAGAAACCATAGTCACCCAGGAAATAGATGATGCAGTGAATCTGACGTGGTCAGCTCATCACGCTTCAATGAAGAGAAAGAATTTGAAGTAACCATAACTTCATTGCTTCCTCTCCTGCGTGATCAGGCTCATTCTGTTGCTGAATCAAACACGTGATGCAGAAAGTGCAGGATGTCACTGATTTTCTGAACCCTGGCCAGATACCCATAATCACAGCTGATCAGCCAATCTATATGCCGTAGCAAAAAGGTGCAGTGGCAGTGGCCTGATCAGTATGGCGAACAAGTATCTGGTAATGTTTGGTGGTCTGGAAGACATTGAGATGGCAGCAATGACATCTCTTGGTACTCTTTTCATGGCCCCTTAGCTGGAGTTGCCAACAGCTTACCAAATGTGGATGCAAAGCAGGCTGTCAGGAAAGGTGCAAGTGCTACAAGCTGGGTCTTCCCTGCACAGCTCTGTGCACTTGCAAATGTGAAGTCTAGATAAATATTGCCCTCTCTTCAGTAGATAATCTAGCTTGGCATCCAACGTGTCATGCTATGCCTACCTTCATATCCTCCAATTTTTCAAAGGTGTAGGTTGAGAGACCTATACATAGATTGGTTGTTTAGTCCGTATTTCTCTTCTTTTCTTTTTATGGTTACAGTCTTAGACACAATGTTGTATGTGACCATACCATTACTATTTCAGTTGAAAATAGCATATTAGTTAAACTGTCTGATCACATGAATATACCATTAAATAAAAACAGTTGGTCTCTATGTCTGCTAGCGCTGTGGATAGAAAAAAAACTTTTATGGCAACCATTTTTTACGCCATCTTGGTTACAATTCATTTAGTAAGGGTTTTCAATAAAATGTGTGGTATGGAACATTTTATAACCTAAAAGTCGAGTTTAAAAAAAAAAAAAAAAATATTCCATCAATAGATGCTCCCAAACCAGTGAATCTCAACATAGATGGCGGCCATTTTGAAAAATAGCCGCCATCTTGGATTTTCAGGTGGCCAGCGCCCTTTTCTAAGAGAGCGTAGTCTTAGGAATGTTTGTGCCAAATTTCATGCTTGTTTCACTATCTGAACGATTTTTACAGCAATCTGCTGCACTAATTAGAGGAACATGGATTAATGATGTCATTTATTACTGATGTTCAGTTAAAAGATTGCATAATTTTAAAGGAAAGGGAATATGTTCGCAACCTTGATAACCTTTACGAAACTACTAATGCCTATCCTTGTGTTCAAGAAATAATTGAAAATAAAAATCAAGAAAATGTATTATGTGCCCATTTATCCAAACACAGTTTTGTTTCCATCTTAGTAGAACAGTCAATTTTTGTGTTTTCACTATATACTGTAACAACATAATCAACTGCCATAATCTAAGTACAGAGATTAATTTCAATAATGTTCATGCTTTTGATAAGACTTGCAAGTTAGTAATACCAAACCAGTTGTACTATGAACCTCATGTTTTCACTGAAATAAGTTACACAAAGAATGTCCCATACATGAACTATTCTAAGAATATCAAAGGGTTTCACTTGTCTCAATTAGAATTAAAACAACTGAATGAGTTACCATTGGTAGATGAGTTTTTCTACTACAAAGAAAAGGTTTCACCAATTTGATCATAATATTACTTGTAATTGTGGTAATTGCAATCTAAGTCAAACGTGTAGTGATTTCAAATATTGGAAAGATTATAAAAGAAATAAAAAGGGCCAAGGAAGAAGAATAATGTTCTTATAGACATGATTAATTGCCAATTTCTCTATATGTTGTTGATTTTCATTGTGTATTCACTATTGCAGTTAACCATTTACAATGTGATAATTCATTGTATGTATGAATATTTCTTTTAAATGATAATTCATTGTATAATGTATGATTTTTCTACAGTATATTATTGATCTGGTATTTTAATATTAATGCATTGACATGAGTTGTGCAATATTTTGAGAGTGTTTATAATAAGGGCAGTCATATAAATGCTTTGTTTTATGTGTAGATTTACAGTTATCCATTTAAACTATATTTTTGTTGTCACACTGAGGGCAGTGTGAGGTAGCGTGACCGAGTGATGTAGTGGTGCAAAGAAAAGTTAGATAGGGACAGCATAAAGAGACAGAGAGAGAATAAAGAGAGAGACAGAGAGAGAGAGAGAAAGAATAAAGAGAGAGAGAGAGAGAGAGAGAGAACAACAATTAAGCCTGGGTTGTTATGCATCGAGAGACTAGAAGTGCTGAGTATGTAAACCACCTTGCACGAACTCAAAACAGTGAGCGAGTATATCGCGCCCAGGACCATAAAATCGATCGTAAAATCTGGAAACTGTGGCCTCGTGATTTAGCTGACTCAGGATCACTCAGCACCTCGTCAGAAGCTAACATGCCAGCCATATCTATAACCCCACCTTCAATAGAAGGCATTTTCATGGAAATTCCGTGGAATTGGGGCTGGACAAAGTGATGTAATTCGACACCTTTCCAATCAAACATTCTAGGGAGGAGTCTTTTACACCTCCTCCTAAGATCATTTCTAATCAGATCCTCTAAGGAGAGATTTTAAAAACACTAGGGATTGTCGTTTTGGAGCCTTTTCCTTGCCCCAGGATTCCGGGATAAAATTAGTCCTAATCCTGGGATCCCGGGAATTCCCGGGATTTTCGATTGTCTAAAATTACACCTTATACCTTGTTTCCCTTTCAGATTTTTGATGTGCCTAGCATTACTAGATATGCAGGAATATTACTGTAGATTGACACTTATTAATTCCACCTAATGTTTTATTACAGCATACACTTTGTTTGTCAACAAAGTAAGAAGAATAAGTATGAGAGCTAAAATATGATTCGTTTACTACTTTATTTTTGTTCTGCTTCCAAATTCCAGTGCAAATGAAAATGTAAATTATAGTTCATTATCACTGATAAAAAAAAATACATTTGTTTTCGTTTGTACTCAGTGAAATGAAAAGAGTACTTAATGACAGAGAATGTAGTAAAAATAAATGAAGAAAAATTAAACGTATGCATTCTTTATTTATAACATGAACTAAATGAATAAGAAGTTTCTCATAGAATAAGATCTTATATAACATGACACAGTGGACGGTACCCCACACGGGCTGCAGTCACTCATCACAAACACTTTTTGTTCAAAACCTGCTGCAAACTTATTCAAAGCATACACTCTGTTGGGACTGCTTCGCGTGATTACCGTCCCAAATATGCAAAATAAAGCATTAGGTAAATGGTAATACTATGATTCCACATGATAAAGAAAGAATATATTCCTCTTGAAAAATCTGCAAACTTATACTTGATTATTTTGTCACAGTTTTATACCCCTGTCCTCTATAGATTTAGTTACTGCAATAAACTGGAAACACTGAAACTGACACTTTATCTTCCCTCCATGGATTTATTTGACAGGCCTTATCTTGCAAAAGTGTTGCAACTTGAAATTTTACAAGATCTTAGCAATTTTAGCAAGATGCTGTTGATGGGAAAACACAATTCACTGAAACTATAAAGTATTTTATATAAATATCAAAACAGTGACATAATCTAGACATCTATCATTATTATCATAAGGATAATGACAGAAATTGTCTGTATTTAAAGTATATAAAAATATAAACAGAACATCAAGTCCACAACCATCCTGCAGTCAAATTTGTCCCTATTTCTGTAATTAATTTTTATCCCGGGATTTCCCGGGATTTGCAAAAATATCCCGGGATTATTAAACCTTGAAAATTGTCCAGGATCCCGGGAAACAAACCCTAAGTTACAACACTCACCACCGTCCTTCCCACTCAACTGTTCGAGGGGAGGTCTTACAAATAAAATCTTCCAATGGGGCACTGAAAAGGGAGGAGTTGGAGATAACAAGAAAACCCAGGGGTTCCAGAGAAACCAGAAGCCAGAAGAACAGCATTTGAGTTCCAGTCCACCATCCTGGAAAGATATAACTTCCCTTTGCTTTCGTGCTCCCAAACAGACTTAATTGAACTGTCTAGCAAGAGTGATTTCAAGATAGTAACTGTAACCGTAATTCGTACTTAAGTTTGTAGTTAACTTTCATCATTAAAGTGAAGAAACTACTGTCTCGTCTCCATTACACCTTTCTGAGAGATATCATTACCTTAAGATAATTCCCTTCGAAATAACACTCGTTAGCGGCCGACGACGGGAGAGACGCTGTGGACGACTGTTTTGGCAACTTAGAAGAGTTATGCAGGGGAAATTTATGTCGGGCATGATAATAGTAAGTTACCCAGGGGTGTACCAGCTTGAGTATTGGATAGTTTTGGATGATGCTAGTCACAAGGTTAATCTAGGGTGTTAGGGGTTAGTCTACTGGGACAGAGATCACGCAGGCTACCTTCTCTGGGTAGGTGCCAAGATCACTCTAAGGTGGGAGAGGCACTGTGCCAATGGAACACGAGTGTCAAGGAGAGCTTGTGGCTCTGGAGGGTTAAGTGGATCTTTTCCGCCCCTTCTTCTTCTTCTTCGAGGGCCTCCAAGGTCTGGCTACGCCTTCCTAGGAGGTGACAAGGGCACCGACTCTGGGGTGAGGCCAGAAGTGCCGTCAGGAGCAGGATCAGGGGTAGCCTAGTAGCTACGGGTTGGTTCCCTACTTCGGCTGCTGCAACAACCATCGTAAGGGTAGAGCTAGCGTCTGCGTCCCGGCCAGACAGTTCCTGGTCAACCAGAGAAGGTGTAACATCCAGGTTCACCAGAGGGTCATCCTCTGCAGTGGAAAGAGATTGGGAAGAAGAGACATCAGGGGTCGGAGGCTCACAATGGGCAATGACTAAGTCGGTGAGGTTTGGAGGATCTCCCATAGGAGGATCCGGGTTAGGGTTTGGATCCAGCACTGGCACTAACTTGGGGCCAGGCACAGGGGTTAAGGTTAGTATAGGGATTCCGTCTGAGATAGGCAGAGCTTGGTACTGCCCAGCACTCTCGAGTGGTACTGGCAGAGGATTGGAGTCAGGCGTGGCTGACAATTGACCCGGGAGTGCAAGACCCCTCGGTGTACCAGAAGTAGTAGGGGACAGAGATTCCTTTCTTGGGTGGAGGGCAGAGCCTCTTGGAATTGATGTGGCAGTGGTATCCGCTGCAGCTAGCTTGCTGGAGCACCTTGCCCAGTTTTTGGAGTGCCCTCTTACGTTGCAGGTCCTGCAGCGGTACCGGGTGAGATCCCTTCGTGGTGAGGGAGGAGATTTTTGGTGGCCATCCTTTTGTGAGGATTTAGGACTGGCCTGGAGTGGTTTGGAGCATGGTCTTTCTGTTGCACACCTTGGTGAACGGAAGGTTGGGCTGACGGTGGCACAGCTGTCACAGTGGCTGTGTCCTGGTCAGGTGGGTTTGGAGTGGCCTCCCTGGTGGAGGTAGATAGGCAACAGAGTGGAACATACAACGGTCATCCCCAGAGAATGTCTCGTCCTAACAGGAACTCCACTCCTTACTGGATGCGGTTCACCACGCCAAGGCGGTGAGGTTTTGTGCCCCAAGGGGTGGTTACCATGAATTTGGCTGTGAGAACAGTCTTGGAGTGGTCTTCTACCCAGGTCATTGTCCAGCTGGTCTTTTCATCCACAGTGGCACTGGCTGGCACTTGGGCCCGATCAGTTAGGCTAATGTCTGAGCCAGTATCTACTGTGGCTGGCAGGTTCACTGGTAGGCTAGAGCCATCCAGAGGTGCCACTGAGACGGTCTGTGTCCAGACCCGCTCAGGGTGAGACATCTCTGGTGGCACAGCCCTGGAGGATGTGGCACTAATCAGGTTGACATGCCTGGGATAGGACACATGTTTCAGGCAGGCAGGATATCTGGCAGAATGGTGCCTTGGAGTTCCACAGTCTCAGCAGATTCCCTTGGGATGGGCTGATCTTCCTGCAGTGGCGGTTTGTGGAGGAGGTTGTGCAGACTCGGAAGGAGAGGAAGTTTGGTGGTTGTTGGTAGGCTGCCTATTGTTGATCAATTTGAAGCAGCAATCTGCTTCGGCATGGCTGAACTTCTTGCAGTTGGTACAAGTGGGTTTGTTCGGCAGGCCGTTCTTTGGGTGAGTCGAGCCTGAGAGGTACCAGGGTGGCACTATGCAGCATTGAGACGTGCTGTGGGATTGGTTAAAAGTTTCCCAGATGTTGGCCAAGCGGCAGGCTTCCATAAGTGTGATGGGCTGCTTATCACTTAGATACACAGCAAGGGACCCAGGCACACACTGGAAAAGATCCTCCAGCATGGTCCTATTAAATAGGTCCTCAAAGGTCGTGCATGAGAGGGAGTCGAACCAGTGAGTACCAGACTGGGTCTTGTGACAGGCCCATTCCATCCAGAACCAGCCAACTTTCTTGGCAAGACCTCGGAACCGTTGTCTTCATTTCTCCAGGGTAATCTCGTAGGCCTTGGCGATGACCCTACGGACTTCGGTCATGTCGCCTCTGTTACTCAGCTCCAGCGATCGGAGGACTGCCTTTGCTTTTCCTTCCAGGTGTTTGGTCAGCACTAAGGCCCTCTTGGCCTCAGGGGTGGTGAAATTGCTGAAGAGCAATGCTTCTGGCTCTTCCTCAGTCCATTTGGGGACTAGAGAATTAAGGCTTGAGAGCAGAGCATTTGGTGCAGCAGGTGTGGGGTTGGAGGCTTGTTGGACCACTATAGCTTCAGCACTTTCTTTCTTTGCTCTCTCCAGCTCGAGCTCCTTTTCTATGAGAGCCAGCTTGAGGGCTAATTCATGCTGTCTTCTCCTTTCTTCTCTTTCATCTTCCAACCGCATCTGTTCGGCTTCCTCCTTCCTTTGCTCTTCTTCATGCTTCCTCTGCTCTTCTTCATATTTCCTCTGCTCTTCTTCATGCTTCTTCTGCTCATCTAGCTGCTCTTTCACCCACTGGGTGAGTTTCTGTCCTGTGAAACCTGTGTCCTTGCCCATGTTCATGAGGGCTTGGTGCTGTTCTAGAGACATGGTTATAGTTTACAATGAGGATGAGGGGAAATGGTCTGTGATGAAGTGTAAGTGTCCTGTAATGTGGTGGCGCTTCAGTGGGGTGGCACCCTTTCAATAAGGTGGCACTGTGGTTGGGTGTGCCATGCGAAGGTCACACTGATGGAGCGATCCTGAAGAAAATATGATCCTTATGGGTGGATACGCTGGTAGATAGGGAAGTGATCCTGAGAGTATAATATTCCTTATGGAAAGAAACACTTAGGAAATGGGAGTGATCCTGAAGGCGCTATGGTCGATACACTGTTGGTGGCACTCAGGCACAGGTGCAGTGGCTTATATGTGATTGGTTTGTCTTGGTGACACTGTGATACTGGGGTGCTCCGGGGAGCAACACTAAAAGGTCAGTGCAACCAAACAGCACTGAAAGAAATGGCACTCTGCCTGAGGCAGAAGGTAAGTAAGGAGTAAGAGGGAAAGGAGAAAAGGTAAGTGGTTCAGTAGTTTAATTGGTGGGCAGTGCCTCAGATTAGTCGCACTATGAAAACAGAAACCCTTGGGCGTGCACTCATGGATGGCTAGTCCTAAGAACTAGTGGTTGCTCCCTGACATGAGGAAAGGGAAGTTATGGGGTTTGCATGCAATATGCGATTTGGTGGTTGCGGCATACGCAAGTCTTGGATAATGAATACCCACTCGTGCACGGCAATTGATAAATGTTATTAAATGGCGGTACGTAAGCTCTATGAAACGCATGAGAATTCACTCCGCTGCCAAAGCACTTAACAGAAAAGAAAAGGGGATGGGAGATAATTCAATGAAGACTGGCGTGTAGATAAATTCGCGCACTATGTGCTAATTAGTAAAGAAGTAATGAAATTGGATCTTAAAAGATCAATGGTTGGACTAAAATTAAAGGAAAATTCTTATTGTACTCTGCTTTTATAAATTTGTGGGTTTATTTCCCAATGCTCATTGATTAATTGTTAATATGCCCCTTTGTTATGATGAAAAGGAAAAATCTCTATCTCTCTCTCTCTCAGAGAGCGTATGGTAATGGAACGTATTCATCATGAGGTAAGTTACTCTTTTGCTTAAGATGAATTACGTTTGCAAAAATTACGGTAAGTTAGCTTTTTTCTAAAATGAACTTTTGGTATTTATGTAATTTCTACTGGCCCGTGCCTGTCATGACAAGCAATGGTGAGTAAAGGGTAGCAAATTGTTCTTAAAGATGGTCAAGTCTTTCATGAAGGTTTATGTTAGGGTGAAAAGTGATGAAATTTCGTTCGGCGTGAATGAAAGGTGTGGAACTGAGTCGTGTGGGTGGAACACAGCTGTTCACTCACTCGCTCACTTTGTCGCGTGGGAGGGGAGGATGAGGGAGTGGAATTGGATGGAAAAGAAAAAAACACTCTATTTCTTGGCTGAAGGCGGGGTTTTGAATGCAAAATTGAATTATTTAATTTTAAACATCAGCAATGCCTTTACGTTAGTGAATATCAAATGTAAGTTTTTGTTAAATGACTACGCTTGGAATGTTTTTTTATTGTTGGGGACAATGGAATGATTTGTGCCTGCGCAAATTGGACACAGCTCCTGCTTACTTGCTCGGAGTCGGGATGCTAAAGATCGCTGCACGTGGTTTATTCATAAATTCAATGTCTATATCACAGACAGAGAAAATGCACACTTTCTCTGCCGTAACTGTTCTTGAACAAAACTCCTAGCTAACGGTTCACGGCTAACACATGCGATAATTCCCTAGTAAACACTTCCTAACTCCTACCGCTCATTCATCTGGCAACACAACACAACTGCTCCCTACAACTGGGAAGTTCGTGGTGGGGAAAGTTCGCAGGCTGCCGCTCTGTCTTGCTAAGTTAAAACCTAAGCACTTTCGCTATGAAGAAATTCTAATAAAAGAGATTTGTTGCGTTTTTACTCTTTCTCTTAAAAATATATCACTTTCCTATTTATCCCTATATATCCTTAATGTTACAAGACTTATGATAATAACCCTTACCATTGTACTCTTGCTTCAGTCGCCTTTATGCCTTTGCGAAATAATGAAATTAAGTTAAATGAATTATTTATTCCTGATTCACTCGTTCCGAGTTTTAGCAGTTAGCGATGCTAATTATTGCTAGTCTATAGGAATCCTGGTCATTGGTCGTCACACTTACAGATTAGGTTCCGTTGGAGGGATGAAAGGCGGTTTTTACTTAGTTACTACCTTAATTTGCCCACAAAGAATACCACCCTGTAACAAAATGAAGGGAAAGCCGTGATTGGAAGGTCGCCATGGGAAATGATTAGCAAGTTACTTTCAATTGCGTTTATGTACAGAAAAAACAACCAAGGAGGTAATCTGAAAGGCTGATGATACAGCAAGTAAACTGGAATAATAAAAAAATGCAAACTGGCAATGCGCAGTAAATCTCTGCATATGACTAGTTAATGTCATCTTGAATGATTAGGCTTTCTTGTGTGCAATGCAAAGGGGGAACAGGTTATTGCTCCAGAATGCGGACCAGGGATGCCTTGCGTTTACTGGAAATGGCAGTACTTTTAAGATGATTTGAGGCACAAGGCTGGGTCGACTGAGCAGATAGTAGCGAGGACCCTGGAAAAATGTCCACGATTAGCATGCTACACAAAGAAGTTTCTCTCTCACTAAGCTAAAAAATGCACCATGGAGGAGTTGATTAATTAAATTTAATTAGCCCATGGTAACACTATGGAGGGAGTAATCTGCTACTGATCACTGAATTGAGTTAGCTTGAGGTTTGGACAAGTCATGGGGGAGAAATTCTAGGCTGCTTTGGTGTTAAGTTCTTAACAAAGCGTTTGGTCTGGAGAATGAAAAGTGAAAATTTGGAAAAATAAAAAGAGAGAAATTCACTGAGAGAAAAAGACTGGCTCGAGGACTAATTGCTTCTGACGTACCTTTTCAGGTCTGTGGATGTTCGCGCTTAACATACAAGGACGGGTCGTCCGACGCCCTTAGTTCCTCCAGAAGAAAAAAGGAGTGGAGAGCAGTACGACCTTTCGTGTCGCCATCTGGGTACTGAGTCTTCGTTGTTTACGAGTGGCTAGATGCTTCTCTGTTGGCGTTGGCGTCCGTTGGCGTAGGTCAGTCATCCTGCAAAATAGTCACACAGCCAGCAAAAGTGTGTAGGAAAACAGATCTTATTGTTAGGTACTTAAGGGTTAAGTTCCTAGTCTACCTCACAGCCTGGATTCGCCTACATCACTAATGGAGGGGCATCAGCTACTGGACACGTGATAACAAGGGGGGGTCAAAGGGGTGCTATTGTCCTACCTGAGTTCAAAATAGGCCGCTCCCTTCTTTCCTGCCAGTAAATCGAGCCTACCAGTTAAATGAGAAGTGTTTTTGTTCAGAAATTCGAATTATTTCCTGGCTGGCTAAGAGGTAGGAATGAAAATACGTGAAAATATATATATATATAATTTTGTGACCTATGTGGGGTGTACCAAGCGCCTACTTAGGGTGTTCATAATACTTTGTGATAACCCCTTTTGAACACACTCATTACTCCCTCAGTTTTCTGGCATTTACTGTCATTATTTTATGTGAATATCTGCCTGTTTCTTATCTGACGTCTTTATTTCTATTTACCTTTTACATTGCTTATCATTTTCAGACATGAGCCATCTGTTCTCAAAAAGCTTGCTTTTGAAGTTCACTCTCAATGAAATTGAAAACAATTTTTGGATTATCCTGTTTTCTTAGTCAGAGAATAACTAGAAATTGTAACTAACTTGGAAGAGCTATATGCAATGCATAAGCACCTACATTTAAGAAAATATGAAATTACCAGTCCTAAGAGTTACTGACAGCTTTCGGCATGCGTGATATCCTAAAATGAAGAGGGTCAAAATCTCTTGTCAAGTATCTTTGTTGTACATTTGTATTATACATTAAAGCAGGCTTTGGCACCCATTTATCTTTTTCCTTATAGCTAAAGGCCAGAGAATGATTACTAATAGCAAGATTTGGCAGGTGAATGCAGTCAACTACTGATGCAAAGATGGACGTTGAAATGGAAGAGCCTTGTTAAACATTCGTTCAGTTAATATTTCATATTTTTGTTATTCTTTCAGTTTTGTGGATAATAATCGTGTATGCTCACAGGTTATACTTGGTTTTTGTGTAAGCAAGAAATCTGAATGATGCTCGCTTTCTTTCATTCACGCATCTCCCAAGTCTCTTCTTCCGTGCATTATAGTTTTATATACTGCCTATTCTTCGTTCTAGTTTTCCACTACCATTGCAACTTCAATTATTGGTGAACAATAAAAAATTTCATCTGCTTCTCCTTGTATTTTATAACGCTGTGGTCATTATGTCAACAAACGTAAAAGAAGGACCTAAAGACGTCAGTCTGTCTGCCGTCACCAGTAGAAAGCCAAACCCAGTAAATTCGTCACTACCTTAACTGTGACTGCAGAAAGTGCTTCTTGAGGAGTGTTCGCAGTGTTCGTAGGTTTCAAATTTACAATAATTTATATTTTCATTTTTCTGCTCCCTTTGCTTTCTTTCCCTTTGACTAAAGAACCTTAAACTTCCTATTACTTCCGTTTTCTCTCCTCATCTAAGAAGAAACCCTTTAGTTAGGGATCAGGTCAAAGCACTTACTGTTATTGTCAGTAATAATAATAATGATAATAATAAAAATATCTTGGAAGAAGACCTTCTTTGAGGCAAACTTCATTAAAAAGAACTGCACTCTGTATGTCATTGAGCTTATATTGCACCTTCTCAACTTGGCATCTAAGTTTCTTCTTTTCAGCAGGTAAATTACAGAGCAGCTGTCCGAAGTTCATTTATAATCCTGACACTTCAGTAGTCCTTGCTACCATTTAGAAGAGGCATTCGAATTTCACCAGGGGTACATGCAAGGAATATTTATACCCGAAAACGGGTTTACAAAGTAGAGGGGCAATTTTTAATTGGTTGGTCATATTCAGGGAGCTCTCCTATTGGCTGTGAGTCTGGCTGACCGACAGGTGCTCTGCTCACAGCTCAAGGAGGAGGGCGGCTGCAGCATTGTCACTGTGACACGCCTTGTTGCTCTCCTGATGGTGGTCGGCAGGAGGAGCATTTCCTGAGTTACATTAAGAGTAAGTCTTCAGCGAAGAATGGCGAGGGCCTCCATATAGTGGAGGCAGCAGTGGTCCATGTCGCTACTGAGGATTGTGGTATTCCTCGAGATCTGATGGCACTGGGGGGTCATTGCCATGTTCCCCCATGCAGTGTTGATACATCGCCCCTTCATGTAGATGGACTCCGATCCTCTTATAGTGGCAGGTTGTCGTCATACCACTGTAAGAATGGTGGCATCCATTTGTCAGAGTAGAAAGAGGGAATTGCCAGTTTCCCAAAATCACGGTAGTTAGAAGACCGGTGACCAAGCAGTGATGTTGTTGTCGTCTGGAAGTTCCAGAACCGAGTTTTTGTTTTTGCTTCCAATTCAGAAGTCTGGAGATCATCCACATCTACCTTAAGGATACACTCCTCACCCATTGGAGCTTCTGGAGATATTTTTCCATGTTCTGTATTTGTTGTTAATATCATCGCCGTTTGGTCATCGGCCCGAACATAAATAAACCGGAAACTGTAAATTGTGTTTGACAATTCAAGACCTGACACATGGTGGCAGCGCATTTCATCTTTCTCACGTCTTTGGTGAAGTGACCAGTGGCTGGAGGTGATTTGATGACTGTATTTTATCCATCCAAGATGGCTGAATACGAGAAGTTTATTGATGACATGAATGTCAGTGAACTATCGGCTTCATTATCGAAACTTGGTTGCAAAACGGTGAAAGGTAAAAAAAGTAATCTTCCTAGTAAATTAGCTTCAGTTTTGAGGACAATGAATTTAAACGGAGATAAGGTTGTGTTTAAATTTACCTGTGGTCGAGAGCTTGAAGCAAAGATCATTCAAACTGGCGATGGAGGAGCCGCTCAACGGTGTAAACGCTATGAACCTGTTAATGTTGAAAGCAAGAAGACGCTAGACATGGATGATCAGTTAAGGGCAGAACTGGATGATCTTCGAGCTAAGGTGAGAAAATTAGAATCCAAACTGAATAGTGGGAAAGTCAGTGAAGAGGAAGACTGTTTTCCATCAGGTATGGATAAAGCAAATTACGGTATGTTAACATTATTATGTGCAGATAATTTGAAGGGTATTGCTGCTCATGGTAAGCTTAATAATTGGTGTAAAGAAGTAGAACTGTTTAGTGGTAGTAATGACAGAAGGAGGGTGAGAGGTGCTTTTGCAAAAATGGACCAATACATTAAAAGTGCCTTAATAAGCTGCGACGACTTAGACTTGGATAAATGTTCGTGGGACCAAATGAAAACTCATCTTAGAAATAAATTATTACCTAAGCAGACTTTTCATACAGCATGGCTGGAATTGACGAACAAGCGGTATGACAGTTCGCGACCGCCAAGGGAATATTTTATTGAAGTAATGAATTTACATGCATCAATTAAGCAAGTGTTTGATGATGTCCCGGATTTACATTCAACTGTGAGGAATTTGTTGGTTAGAGACTTCCCTAAGGAAATTTCTAATTATATGCAAACCTTCCTAGACTCGAAAATATCTTTTGACAGATTTTTGGAAGAGCTAGAAATTTATTGGTCTTCACTGCAGCGACCTTCTATCAGCCATGCTTTTGTTAATAAGGTAAACTACGTTAAGGATGAAACTGTTATTAATACTAAGAGGGCTAATGATAATCGTAGTGTTAAACAGAAAATGAAGTGGTGTCATGTATGCTATGCATCGTCTCATTTCACTGATAATTGTAAATATAAACACCCACCAGGGACTTGCCGGGCGTGTAAGAAGGAGGGTCATGTGATGAAGTCCTGCCCACAATATCAGTTTTTGCGAGAGCAATCTCAAAAATTATGCAGAGACCTAAATTCAAAACTTAGCAAATGAGAATGCAGGTGTTGTATCTCCAGTTATTCCTTGTAAAATTGACAATGTTTTGCGAAGTGCTGTAATTGATACTGGGTCATGTCAAACAATAGCTCGGAGTACTGCCATAAGCATTGAAAAATCTAGTAAAATTAAAAAATGTAGGAAGTCTCTATTTGGGGTAACAAATACAGAGATACAGACGTTGGGAGAAGTTACAGTAGATATACAAATCTCCCCATTTTATAAGATTACTCATTCTGTTGTTATTGTTCCTGATAGTTATTTATCAACTTATTATTTGATTGGTATGGATGTTTTGGAACGTACCAGTTATTCGTTATCTAAGATTGGTAACATGAGAACTGCTATTTCTAATGTATATGGCATACAGTTGACTGTCCCCAAGAGAAAAATTGACGGTTGCAAGCATGTTAAGTTGCTGAATAGGGTCGGCTCTCAAAATAAAACTCTCAAAATTCAATGCGTGAAGTATATTGTAATCCAACCTGGCAGTGTTGGTAATGTGAAAGCTAGAGTTCCTGATAATGTTTCTGATTATATTGTTTGTCAACCTGTTCTTGAAAATCAAATTCCACAACCTATGCTAATTAGTGTATTAAAAGATAAAAATGGTAAAGGGTTTACTTGGATTCCAGTTTATAATGGGGGTTCAAGAGTAATGGTTATTAAACCTGGTATTCATGTGGTTAATGCATATGTCGTGGAAGATGATGGCATCACTGATCCATATTTTGTACCTTCTCACTGCAGAAGTAGGTCAGAATCACCTAATTTTAGAAAATGCAGAACTGTTGTAAAACGTTGGAAGTCTGCACCTGTTATTAAAAACCCTAGCGGTTATGTCCAACTAATTACTAATAATAATTCTAACATAACAAATGAAATGTTACCACATTACGAAGAAATTGGTTATAGTTGTAGTAGGAAACATGCATTAAGTAGACTCTTAAAACCCAAGACTGGAGTTATTTAGATAAGGTCCAAAGGAGCAAATTAAGATCATTTCTCTGTAAATATGATAACCTTTTTATTGTAGGTGATAATCCTCTTGGTCTTATACCTGATGTTGAGCATTGCATTGATACAGGAGACACCAAACCGATTAGAAGCAAGATGTACAGAATACCTGAAAAAGCTAAGTTTATTGTTAAGGAAATGACACAAGAAATGCTGAAAAGGGGTGTTATTGAGCATAGTTCTGCATAGATGAGCATAGCTGGCTGAGCCCTGTGGTTCTTGTGTCAAAGCCAGGTGGTGGTAAAAGGTTTTGTATCGATTTTCGTGCTCTGAATAAGGTAACAAAGGATGATGTGTATCCTCTCCCTAAGCTAGAAGAGTTGTTGGATTTTGTTTCTGGTGCTAAGTATTACACAAATTTAGATGTTAAAGATGCATATTGGCATATTGCTGTCAGGGAATCTGATAGAGATAAGACTACTTTCAGTGATGGTGAACATCTCTATAGATTCAAAAGAATGCCTTTTGGTTTGGTATCTGCCCCAAGTACATTTCAGCGCACAGTCAATAAGATTTTAGCCCCAATAAATAATAAACATACAAGAGTGTACTTAGATGATGTAGTTGTGTTTTCGAACTCATTTGAAGAAAATTTAGTTAATTTAAGTGAAACTTTGAATTTACTAAACAAAGCTGGTATAAAATTAAGTCTGAAGAAATGTTCTTTTGTCAAGGAAGAAATTAAATTTCTAGGCCATGTGGTATCAAAAGATGGTGTTCGTCCCAGTCCAGATAATGTCAAAGCCATTCTAGATTTGAAACCTCCTACCTCTATTAAACAAATCCTTCAGGTTTTTAGGAATGGTAGGTTTTATCAAAGTTTGTTAACAACTTTGCCCAGTTAGTATTGCCAGTGACAGATATGACAAAGGAAACTGTTAAATTTGAATGGAGTGATGATTGCCAAAGGTCATTTGAAGAACTTAAAGGAGCTCTAGTAAAGTGTCCTGTGTTAGCTGCACCTAATCTACAGCTGCCTTTTGAACTACATACAGATGCAAGTGGACTAGCAGTGGGTAGCGTTTTGATGCAAAGACACAAAGATGAGTTACGACCTGTAGCCTATTTTTCTCGTAAACTTAAGGGTGCAGAGGGAGATATTCAGCTACTGATAAAGAGGCGCTGGCAGTAGTTTTGAGTGTAAGAAAATATCATAATTTTCTTTGGGGATCAAAATTCAGTTATAGTTACAGATCATCGTCCCTTGGTTTCAGTGTTCACACGCAAAACTAAATGTCCAAGAATGTTAAGGTGGAGTTTTGAGATGAGAGATTATTCTTTTAATATAATCTATAAAGCTGGAAAAGCTCATTATGTCCCTGATGCTTTATCTAGACCAGTTTTTCAGGTAGTCACCAAAGTTTCATATAAGATGAAGAATTAAATTACTAGAAGGATTTAATGCAATGGAAATGAGAGCAGAGCAAATGAGGGAAAGCCGTTGGCAAGAGCTGATTGTATTTTTGGAAGGTGGCAAGTTACCTGGGAAGAAACCTCCACGATCTCTGTTACAGAATTTTCAGATGTATGATAGCGTCCTTTACTGCACAAAAGTTAGCAAAGATGGTTCCCTCTTACTGAGGTTAGTAATACCTCAGCACCTACGTAATTACGCATTGAAGGTGGCCCATGATGCAATGGTGGCTGGACATCCAGGTCCTCGTAGGACATTTGCTAAAGCAGCCGATTTATTTTATTGGCCTTCTATGTTAAAGGACTGCTGTGAGTATGCGAAGTCTTGCAAGTTATGCCAAGAAAGGAAAGGTACAAAGGGTCTTCAGTCCAAGCTTCAGAGTTTGCCGGAAGTTGATCTGCCATTGCAAAGAGTATCATTAGATTTAACGGATTTATATGGCAGTAATGCTGGATACTGTTACGTGTTAACAATGGCTGATGCTTGCAGTAGATTTGTTATTTTTACACCTTTAAGAAATAAAACCTCTACTGCTGTAACAAATGCAATGCTAAAGTATGTTTTGACTTTTGGTGCTCCAAATTTGTTTTACTTTGATAGGGATAAAGAATTTCTTGCAGATATTTTTCGTCAGGCTTGTGAGGATCTTCGTGTTAAAACTGCTATGACGTTACCTTATTGTCCACAGAGTAATGCAATAACTGAAAGAACTCACGGTACTCTCAAGACTACATTGACAATTTTGTGTAGAGACAATCCTCAAACTTGGCCTAGTTTACTGGATTATGTTCAGTAAAGCTTAAACACTAAATCTGTCCATTCCACCACTAATACAACACCTTTGATGGCCTTTTATTCTAGGACTGTTGTTATCAAATGGGAGCTGGCCTTTTGTTACATTATGGGCCTAAGCACACTGGCGACTTTGTATAAACACAAGTGGCAACGTTTTTGTGAAGGGGATATTTTCTCCCATAGGTTCCCATTGTTTTCAATTTCTCCATCACAAAGTGTCTGTTCTCATCTCCTGTTGAGGAACTGTCAGGTGGTCAACTCCCTGTGGCTTTCAGACAGCGCATTTTGATGCCACCTTTGTCCACTGGCTGAGAGCACACTGGAATAGACCTCTGGCGACCACATGTCTTGATAATCAGTGATGCAAGAAACTTCATGTGAAGATGTTGCGACCACATGTGGCCGGGTGGTTCAAAACATAACCACGATGCCCCCACAACTTGTGGCTCATTGGCTAGTGTGCTCTGGCCTTGGCAGTACATTTCTTGTGTTCTCTTTATTGCCACAGAGTGGCTAGTGCTCGGGGCCTACAAGTCTGGAGAGTCTGAAGTAAAAGATTCTCTTAAACGAGCTCATGAGGCAATTAAAGAATCTTCAAAGAGGAATATGCAGAGATACAGGGAGCAGTCAGCGATAAGAAACTTACTAAAGAAGACAACCTTCATATCGGGGATTTAGTTCCAAGTAATGAAGGAATCTCTTTACCAGGAATGAGTCGTAAATTAAATAAATACAGGAAGGTCCTTTTCTAGCAGGAAAAGTAGGCGATGTAGTGTATAAATTAATTGACCCTGTTAACCCACTAAAGTATCTGAGAAACATGCCAGAAAGTTAAAAAGATTTATTCACAGGAAAGAATGGTTCACAGAGACAGAAGTTTGGTCTGATTCTTCAAGTGGTGAGGAGGAGAACGTTCATTTTGGACATGCCTATAATTTGAGACGAAGGAAAAATTAAACTGATTGTCATTTCCAGGTCAGATCCTTGGTCAAGGATAGTTTGTTCAGTTTGATGTTTACACAGGTATGTAAAAGATGTGTGAAGGAGTATTGAAGTTCCCACTGAGGTAACTGTAGACCCATTGCTGCAACACGTAATCTTGGCCAAGCTTAATTGCAGGGGAAACTCTGTTGCTTAGGAGCATAGATATTCAACGTTATGAATGTCTCCAATGCTATTTTAGCTTTACAACATCGCCTGTTGTGAACAAGTTTAGATGTATGAAAGTTTTGTTAGTCTCAAATTAATTAGATATTCCATGGTAAACCTATTCAATGTTCTTTAAACTAGAAGTTTTGTTGAAAGTTTCATGTATGTTAGAGAGTAAGAATGTGTGTATATTTATTAGATGAAAAATAAACTATTGTATTTTCAGTTATTTCAAATATTTGTATAATTTCAGATATTGTGGATGCCATGATTTCGGGACAACAAGGCTTTCCTAGAAGGGGAGTAATGTCAGAGTAAAAAGAGGGAATTGCCAGTTTCCCAAAATCACGGTACTTAGAAGACCGGTGACCAAGCAGCGATGTTGCTGTCGTCTGGAAGTTCCAGAACCGAGTTTTTGTTTTTCCTTCCAATTCAGAAGTCTGGAGTTCATCTACATCTACCTTAAGGATACACTCCTCACCTATTGGAGCTTCTGGAGATATTTTTCCATGTTCTGTATTTGTCATCGGCCCGAACATAAATAAACCGGAAACTGTAAATTGTGTTTGACAATTCAAGACCTGACACATTCTCGGGGCACGGTATTTGGTAGACCACTCCTCTCTTCATGGGATCGCTGCTGACGGAGAGGCTGTTCTTCATGAAGTAAAGGCCACTCCCTCATTCCTTATAATAGGTCATAAGGCTTAGTGTAAGGAATTTAGTATGGTAATCTGAAGTAACCTCTTAAACACAGTCTTATGATACCTCAAATTCCAAAGAATGTTTTTTGTCGCATAAGCTAATCTGGTCTTGGGAACCTAACCATATTGCAAATGAGGACTGGATACAAGACTCAGTTTCCAACACTTTTTCAGCAGATGGTAAGCGATTGTAAGTGAAAACGAAATAAAAGCAAAACTAAGAGAAAATATAAAACTATGGATGCATATCTCATAAGATATAATACTCCTAGAAGTACCAAAAACCCTAAGTACATTGTGCTTACCCTTTAAAGAGAAAGATGAAGTAATTGATATCAATATAGTCTTATCACAAGCACTGATAACCAGTGCTTCTTGAGTTTGCACTACTGATAGGGGTTCTGTTTTCTCTGGCATTGAGTGCAGTCCTGTTTTCTGTTTGTTATTTGTCTGTCTGTCTTTGGCCTCCAGGGTAGAATTGACAATCTCTGTTGGTTGTAGTCATTTCATCCTCGTTTAGACAGTTGATTATGTAGTTTTCGATTCATATGGTTTGTTTTCTTGGCAACCCAAGCCACATCTACTTCTTGGCTACCCCCCACAAAAAAAAAAAAAAACACGGCTGAAAGCTAATTCATCTTGTAGTACTTTGAATATCTAGGGCTTCAATGTCAGCCTTAAAATTTTACTATTGTGATTATAGCATGCTAGAAAATTCCCTTCCTTTTGATCATAATTTCAGGTGCCAACCCAGAATTTAAAGACTTTGGTGGTGTGACTGTCTCATCACAAGTATTAGCAAAAGTTACCTTATCGAGTTTCCATTACTGTGGGAGATTTTGTTGTCTCTGTCACTGAAAGCAGTCATGTTTTCTTTCTCATTTTCCTGTCTGATTTATTCTGTTCTGGTACTGGCTAGTTCTAAAGAAATCATAGTATCCTCGTGCAAGAAACATTTGCTTTACATAGGCAGCAGCTTCCTTACTGTTGCCTTGGTAACCTGGGTTGCATCTTCTGCTTCTTGGAGTATCAAATATACAGAGTTGAAAGTTAGTACTTCATCTGATCCTTTGAATAACCATTGGAGTACGGCTTTGTTGCTGACTGATGAACCTTGGCAAATTCCTGCTGTTAATTCGTCAACTATCTGTCCAGGTTCTTCGATTAATTTTCAACCAGAATTTGAACCTTTGGGATGAAATTAAATCGCTCAGTCATGAAAGTTGTGTGTTCGAATGTTAGTTCATTAATATATTTGAGTTAAGTTTCTTCTTAAAAAATCAAGTTAGTTCCTGCAAACATGTTAAACATTGCAATATAGTCTTGCTATAATTCAGTTGTGGGGTTGACTTTCTGAAATTTGAAATACCTTGTACAGGTGGAGCAGTTGGCAGACTATTTGACGTGGCAGGTAAATGTGAAATCAAGGGCTTCTATTAGCTGATGGTCTAACTTCCGTTCCTCTTCCATTTGCAATTGTTCTGCTTTCCACTCCTGCATTTGTTGCTGCATTAATTTCATGATATCTACTACTTATTCCACAGCTATGTTGCGGGCAGCTTTTTACGGATATAATCATGCTAAATAAGTATATAAAATTCTCTATAGCTCGAAGGGACATGGTATTTCTTCGTAGGTATGGGATTGTGAGCAGTAGATTACTTTATCCTATTGCATCGTTGTTCACTTTACACTCTCTCCTGTAATTTTTCAGAAATAAAATGAAAAAGATGCACGCCATTTATTTCTGCTAGCAACAACATAAAGATACCGAGAGAATTTGTGCATATTTGCAGTAAAATATGCAAGGCAATATGTGGACTGGACACTCTGGCTGAGTCATTTCTGACGTTGAGCCTCCGTAATTACATTCAAGGATGCTCTGATGCCGCAGCTAATCAGAATCTGAGTAAAGCTAAATTTCTTTTTGAATCGGATTTGATATATATAGAAGTGAGTAATTTTAAACTTCATATGTCTTCATTATCTGTTATTTATTAAGAGATATTCTTAATTGATGGAGGTTGCATTTAAAACAGTAGCTGATCACAACTTACCCTAGAGTTCATTATAAAGTAAGTCTTCCCATTTGTGGCTTTACTATTAAATAATTGGAATAATTTTATTTGAGATCAGATTTTCCAGGAACTAACAATAAATAATATGATTCTGTCTAGAAAACGATTTTAATCGATTGTTGTTTCTTGAAGATGCAGAATTGATTGATCATACAATTGCCTTCCATTTTTGCCTCAGGAAATTTGTGTGCCTGAATTGCTTTTTTATTGTCATTTATCAAATAGCAGTAACACTGATGGAAATCTTTCCACATCTCCCATTTGAAATAATAATGCCTCCGGCTTTTAGAGAGTGTTGTTACTCCTTGTTGAAAAAGAGGTCCATTAAACAATGCCAAGTTTTTAATGACTTACTAATGCCAGTCTTCGGTTTATTTGTCGTGTTTCTTTAAAAGTAAAGATAAGTGTTTATATGTTTCTAAAATAGATTTGTTAAATCTTTTCTGTTAGATTTGCCATTGGTTTCGTTTCAGAGAATTTTTTTATGAAACATTTACTCAGTATGTACCGATTTTATTATGATCAACCATTTTTTCTAACTGTATAGTCCTGTGCTTGCTAGCCATTATGTAAATGTCAACTCGGCTACTTGAAGACCGAACGCAATCATGATTAAAATTCCTCCTTTTCATTTGTAAAATTATCTCTCTCTCTCTCTCTCTCTCTCTCTCTCTCTCTCTCTCTCTCTCTCTCTCTCTCTCTCTCTCTCTCTCTCTCAAACACACAGACATTCATTTAATTTTTTCTTAAAACAACAGTCGTAAGAGAATGTAGTATCCAGTTTTCTAAAGAAATCGCTCTTCGATTAGGGTAAGAGAGAAGTTCGCTGATACGTCGAAACAAAACTCAGATACTGTTGATTTTCTTGTAGTTCAAGTCGCAGCCTCTTTCTCAGTAACTTTGATTTATAACTGCAAGACATGAAAGCGTTGATATCTTACTTCAGCTTAGCTAAGGTATTCAGGATATCACAACGCTGATGTTGCCGTTGCCAATCTGATGTTGATTCAAAGAAGGGCGAGATTATTTTGTATTTCTTAGTATGTAATCTTTTGTAATGAAGAGATAAAAAGCTGCTCTCTTACTGACATTTCACTATCAATTCATCCTAAGGTAAGAACTAAGAAATGGTTTAATCAGATATTCTTAGAAATAAAGACGTTAATCAACGAATCTAGGATGACTCCAGGATAGGACGTTTGTGAACATACTGAGACGCACAGCCCAGTCCATTTCTCTGAAAAGGGGCTCACACTGATGAATGCTTTGTTTATTTTCTTTCCTCTCATGCATAAACGGGAACTTTGTGCTGAGACACCGTCTCTGATTAGGAGACAAAAAGCAATCACTAGGACACAAAAGCTCTCCCACCAGACAACTTCCGGAGAACCTGGTAACACTGGTAATGAATTTCCGTCATGGAAACCTCGCTATGCCTTTGAAGTTGCCGCCTCTCTTGTCTCGTGAATGTACTTAACCGTACGGGAAACTGTTTATTCTCTTCTGATTGGTCTGTACACCACATTCGACCACTGAACTTGAAGCCTGTGCAATACTCAGAACTGTTCCTGCTACTCGGACTATGTTTTCTATCGACCGATGTTTGTTTAAGTAGGACCGTTTCGTTTAGGCTAACCATAATGAGTTGTTCGTCTGTGGTCAATGTAGGGGCTGTCTTTTTTTATGAGGTATTACTACAAGGCACGTTTACAAACACTTCTGCCAAGCATGCTATAAGGAAAGGGTGACTTTTTTATCGTATGGGGAACAGTTTGCAGTTGCTGCCCACGTTGACAAACAGGAAGACATCATAATTAGAAAGAACAGTCTATTGCCACAGCCACTGAGCATAAGACTAGTGTAGCTAAAAATGAATAAAACATGAGTTTGTCTAATGGTGATCTAGCGGTGGTGATTACTTATTGAAACGGGTGTAACGCTCCATGATGGATTAGCGAGGCAACAGCTAAATGCAGAGCAGACAACAACAGTGATATTTACTTGAGCAAATAAATTATGAAATTATGTTTTGTTGAGCCAGTATTTACCAAGATTAACGGAGGTCTTTGTCAGGTTTTGCTTTAGACATGAAGACAGGAAGAATTCCTTTTCTTTTCATTCAGTCTTGAGAGTATATTGACTGGGTTCGGCTATAACAGAAGAAATCTATTTTTTAATTACTTCTTGTGCTAATTCTGCTTGGATAATTTCAATAACAAAATATGCAAACAACATTTACCTATTTCAGTTGGACCCACTGGCACAGAATAAAAATCTCAGCAGACGATATCCAAAGGAATGTTAATCGTTGAAGCCTATATTTTCCTCGAATTATAATTCCTTTTCTTTTTTCCCCTGTAATAGGCAACAGTTGTGAATAAATTTAACTCGACTGCCTGAAGGGAGGACCACCCACAACTCTCCGAACGGGAAGTCATTCAAAAGAGTCAAAAGTATGAGAAGAACGTAAGTTGCGGTCTTTGGGGAGCTCTGTGTACTGTAGGTGATTGATTAGTGGGCAAACGATGTATCTTGTTGAAGAGATGCTTAATAAATGCTGATTGATTTTTCATGGTACATGACTCGGTGTTTGGTTGTCTATTTTCCTTGTTATTAGAATTATACTTTATTAAACTTCTCTCTCTCTCTCTCTCTCTCTCTCTCTCTCTCTCTCTCTCTCTCTCTCTCTCTCTCTCCATACAAATATATGTATAGGTGCTACCATTGTGTGATGCTGGCCATGTGGACTTACAATACCTGCAAGACCAACCATCTTTTCTCTTTGTCTAATACTCCTCCCACCTTAACAATAATGTAAAAAAAAAAAAAAAAGGCAATTTAGCATGTTATATCTATCGAAGTGTGAAATTTAGGCACGAATACCCTGTGTATTGGAAGGATCACCTTATGCTCCTATTAAGTTTTTGTCAATAGGCTGGGATTTCAACTGACCGTGTCCCAAGGCACATGAGCGCATAAGGGAAGGTTATGAACCATTCAGAAGGAAAAGACCCCTGCTCGGTGGATGAGTCTCTCTCTCTCTCTCTCTCTCTCTCTCTCTCTCTCTCTCTCTCTCTCTCTCTTTCTCTCTCTTGAAGTAACGGCAACCACATTAAATGAGGGCTGCTATTACTGTATTAGTAAGTGGTACAACCTGGACATCGCTGGACTAGGAAGTGCCAATGGTTTGAGGTACAAACAGTTTACTTCAAGGCAGGGGACCATCTAGGTAACAGTTGTGAACCTGTTAGCGGAAGAAACGCCCCATATTGAGGAAAGAGTCTCTTCTCCTGATGCCGAGTGCTCCCACGCTTTTCATTTTTGGGGGATACTTGGAAAAGAAAGTAATAGTGTTTTTGCTGCTGTTCATGGCAAGGGACAAAGGGTTTGCAGCATCATATCTGTAATGAAATTGCAAGAAATGGAAAAATAGTAAAATACAAAGTTTAGGGCTTCATTTAAGGTGCCTGGACATGTGTAGAAGAGAGAACATTTTTTTTATTGTTGACTTACTTCAAGAAAGAATGCATGACATTTTAGAACCATGCGTGATGAATGAAAAGAAAAGCACTTTATGCAGGAATGCAAGAGACGAGTGATTTTGTCTGGGGTAACTGAAGCACGTACAGTAGAGGTAGGAGAGTGATACCGCCTGTACTGTAGTAAGACTCTGGCAAAGGGTGAAAGAGTACAAAGGAGTTAGTTCAAGGATTTTGTGAGTAAGATTAAGTTTGCCAGGAGAAGATGTTGAACACGTGAGTTTATATGTTCCATTATTTAAGAAGAAAAAGAGTTAAAGAGAATGTTTAAGGGAGAGTCTGAATGAGTACTCTGTTGAAGCCAAAAGTGGCTGTGCTAAGTGATTTAAATGCGAAGAGATGGCGTTCTTTGTAGGAGTGGAGTTCATGGCGTCAATCAGAATAAAGTCTTGTTAGAATGTGTTCTCAGACGGGTTTCATCATTGGAAATAAATGGTTTCCTACGAAGATCATGCATCAGTATACTTGACAGAAAAAGTTTAACTAGAAAATGGTTTGCTAGATCGTGTGTTAGTTAAAACAGCTGGATTTGATGGTGATCATTATGATATTCATGATGATTACTCATCATAAAAAGTTTTGCGCAATTCTGATGAAATTCCACCCACCTAAATATATTTCTGTGTAGACTCTTGCCTGGTGCTGCTATGGGAGCAGTCAAAATAAATATGATTGTAATATGCGATCATTGAACTTTTTCAAATATTCATGAACAACATCTGTTTGAAAACAATATCCTTTCTACATTATTTTTAATATTGTCATTGTAAAAACAGATGCTTGTGTGCGTTTTCATACTTTAAAACGTTAACATGTTATTTTGGCTTGTTAACCTCAATATCTGCTTTCGGTCGGAGAAAAAGCACTAGAGTTCATATTGTTTTTCTATTTTTATTTCCAAGGACTCACCATTTTTGCACTTGCTTTTACACTTCATGCAAGATGGTTTAGCTTTTGCGTGAACATTCACGAAATGTTATTTTTCAGTCAAGTGAAGTTTTCTTCGCCTGCTATGAATAGTTACGATTGTTTCCTTGAGTGTTGTTGGGGTGTTTGGACGACAGTGGTTCACAAGCAATGAAATAATAAAAGGTAACTATGATTAATTTCACTTACAAGAAACTAAATTGAATTTAGAAATAAAATTTCCTTTGGAACTGTAACTGAAAATGGCATTAAAAATAAAATTGCGCATGTAAATACATCGAAATTCAAATATAGATGCAATGCAGTATCACCTGCCTGTGAACAATAAAAGAAAATGTGTGGCGTTTCTAGGAAAACATGTAAAGCAAAACACCAAAAAATTTGTATTTCAAAGCCAATGCTGAAAGAAGTTTCATAGTACAGTAAATCAAATATATTCGTTATAAAGAAAAGTGTCGAGAAAAAGATGAGCAAAACACACCGACAATTGTTCTTTCCACGCATAACGTAGAAAAAGGTTGGACACAAATTTTAGTTCAATAGGGAATTGTAAAAAATAAGCTGAAAAGACAACATAAGCTCAATAATGCTCCAAATGATGAGAACTCTTGCTAAACTCCAAATAAATATCATTTTGAAATGTACTGACTATAAGAGTTCACGTTCTAACTTCATCAATCCCCTAATGTATTCCACTAACAATTAACAGCTCTTTTCGCCCTGTTTAATTTGTTTTATTTTTGCATATTATGTAATTCCCATTTAAATTTTGATGATCTATTTAAACCAGTTTTTGTAACTGGCCTCAAATACATTTACATTTAACATATGCGACTTTATCCTCTCATAAAAGTGATATTTTTACCCTTTTAACATAATTACACTTCCTCTCCTTGAAAGGTGTCATTACCACCAAATGTTAGAGCATTTGAGTATATGCGTACTTTGCTACTCGTTAACAAGAACTCTGATATTTGGGAGACATCATAGACGCATGTAATACAAAGTTGTAAACAACAGTATGTCAAGGGGCATTTATTATGATGAAATTTCTCTGAGGAAGTTTGTAGTTAACCTGAAACTGGTTAGGTGTTTCACTAACTATTACCATAAATCTTAATGTTCTGCTGTACATCAGACTTTATTGTGCTTATTTTCAGCACCTTTCTCCTAAATGCTCCACTGTGTTAAGAGGCACACCGGCTGCAACAACGATTTTTGTCAATTCAATCTATACTGATTTGAAGTAGTAAGGTCCTACTTTTCACTTGCACGTGAACGAATCAAATTGCTGAACTGCTATTGCTGATTTGAAGTTATCAGTCATAAACCAGTACTCTTGATCTTTTACTCTCCTTCATCTCCTTCACCGTTTTCAAGAGCTGCTTCCCCTCTTTGATTTATATTAACAATTCAATTTTCACCTCTCACTGCATATTCTTTCCATCCAGCAGATGTTATAGCAAATCAGGCTTGTTCTCCGGTTTGAATGGACAAGACTTTATGACATTCCAGGGTTGGAATATGAAACCCTATGCAAAGAGGTCCTTTATTTGCTTCCGTTCCTACTATATTAGACCTGCCATTCTAGCCTGACGGGTTCTCTTCAACTATTTACTTCAAGAATCCAGTGCACATTGATAAAGGTTTCTCTTGCTTCCTCCAATGCCTACTTTAATTAATCTAGGATTTGTTATATAAAGGATTTGTTATATATAGGATTTGTCGTATACTTGACATCAAAGAAAGAATTTTGCATTGGCACTAAGGAAAATCCATATTCAAATATAATTTCTGATTCTTTAACGAGAAAAGCTTGGCAATATGAATTTAGCTTTATATTATACTGAAACTGATACCCTCGTTTCCTCAGCAATTTTAATTCTCCTTGTGTTGCTATTTTGCGTCATATTGGTTTCACTTAATACAAATTTTATAGACTGGCTGACTCCTAAACGATTGCAGTTTTCTGTTAGGATTACATTCTTTCATGGTCTACAGTGACTTTGCTGATGAAAATCCCCAGTTCTAGCTTTCATTTTGCTTAATTCTTATTATCTGTAATTGTAATCTCTTTTTCAACATCCGTAGGCAGTTTTTTCTGAATAAAAATTATTTATAAAACGGATGAAAGACAAGTTGTTTTCAATCATATCTCGAAAATACTGCAGACCTCTCTTCCCCTCTTACCTAATACTAAAATAATAACAATCATCTTTGCTTTTCCATTTGGTAGTCATTCAAGTGTGGCTTAGGATTTTTTTTTTTTTTTTTTTTTTTTTTTTTACTTTTTTGAAGACATTTCGTATGTTCAGCTAATGCTAATGCTCCCTTTCAATAGATTCAAATCGTTTTTATTCTTGACAGTTTTGCTTCCTTCCCTGTTTCTTGTCATCCTTCAACTTTCTCTTCGCTAGTCCTTTACGAGTACCTTTTCTTCACTGATAATAACTGCAATGAGGAACTCTTTCCTGAGCATGCTTTTATTAGTGTTTCATAACTCTTTAGTCTTCAGTTTATGAACAACCCCTATAAGTTTGCGTTCAGTCCTGCAAGTTCCCTTTTTACCATCTATTGGTATCTGTTCTCGAGAAATATTTCTTAATGGCTGTTGAAAATTTTCCACAGTTTCCTTCCGAAACAGTTTTTTTTTTTTTTTGGATTTCGCTGACCGATTATATCTTTATTTGGAATGCTACTCTGTGTTTAAGTTGCTCTTTGTATAGTTTCCCCATTTTCCAGATTAAAAAAATAGACCTCTAACCTGCAACCCTGCCCTCCATTTTATTTTACATTTATTTTTTTCTGCAATAAGATCAGCTTGCCCACAATTGTTTATTCTTTTAGTGACTTGAGCGACAAATCTCCTTCTCTTCGGTGGTCATTTCAGATCCACTTCCTCCCTCAGTCAGCTAGTTACCTTACGGTTAGCCATCTCGTGAATAGCCAGGTTGAAGTTGTTCTTCCCCTCACCTCCAGCGTTTTCTCTGACCTCTGTTTTAAATAAGGTCTACCTGTTCTTTATGGTGCTACTTTAACCAAAAAAGGTTGATTCTCGTGGTAAATATACGAGATACGAAAAGCTTTCAAGTGATGCATATGTAAATATATAATGTTTTATTTGATTTTATTTTTATTTTTAATGGCAAAAGATCTAAGATCATTTCTTTTCAAAGATCGTTCCTGTCTTTTGGCGGTTCTTTATTATCTCAACGTTGATCAATAAAACCACTGAATTAAATGGTATATCCGATTGCGCAGTAATTTACAGTAATAAGTTTTTGGAACTTGAAAGACGAAATTAATTTAGGCGTTCTTTTTTTCTAACTTGTAATGGTCTCTTGCTTCCCTATGGCCAAGGAATTAGTTTTGAGTAGAACTTCAAGGATCTACCCTTGCCTTCCTACCTCACAGAAACGACTTTGACTTTGTTTCTGTTCCAGGACGTACGGGCAAAAATCGCAAATTTAAATATCGTTGAAAAGACAAGATTTCATCAGCAGATCATATTAGTTTGAATAAACCATCCTCCTTTTTCTTAATCGGAGGAAAAGAGGTTCCATAATATAGATGGCGCGTTATACACAGCATGTATTCGACAGCCGTAATAGGTAAGCTATCCATCCTGACTTTGAGTAGAGTAGCATGCTTATTTTCGTTATGGTGATTTTTTGTCTTCTTTCGGCCACATTTATACTGATCTTAAAGCACGATAGAAATTTTGATTAATTAATTGATTAATCGCCCAATGATAATCAGAACGTCAATAACAATATGCACATATGCATGCATACATCCCGGTATCTCTATACATAATTATATACTCAGAGGAGATATCCAATGACTGGATAAGTACATTTCCTTATATCCTTTCACAAATCATGTCACTATAGATATGTATACTGATATACGCCTGAAAGTTTGTTTCTCTATCGATTTATATCAAGGTATGTATGTATGTATAGAGGAACTAGGGCTAAAATTCAAACGTTGCAGGATACCACTTATGAATCTCTAGTCCCACCTCACCATTTACTCACGCCATTATGCATCCATGAATGACAAGAGCTCTTCTTTATTCACCCTGAATAACAAGAGATCTCCTTCACCCATCATACAAAAGACGGAGAATTAAATAAAACTGTGGGATACGAATTAAAACAATGGGTACAAAGGCAGAAGTGGTCGATCCCTTCATCAGATCCATTACATGCTCTGAATTGGCAGTCAATAAAAATGGACGGTTGGTACGGGGATAGAGAGAGAGAGAGAGAGAGAGAGAGAGAGAGAGAGAGAGAGAGAGAGAGAGAGAGAGAGAGTATTAACTTATTAGAAAGGATCTTTTTAAATTTGAAATGCTCCAACCAGCCTAATACATAACGCAAATTGGCTCGTTTTTTATTTCCACTTTACACTGAGTATTCAGAAGAACATCTGTTTAAAAGCTTTCGTCCATGAAATCTGGATTTATTTGCTATGATAAATACTGAAATAACACGAAGAAATGATATACATAGCAAAAGAGTACATAAGCTACTATTTTTTATAGTTTTTATTGGTAATTAACCAAATGTAATGAACAATGTTCACACAAACTTGGAGCCTTATCCTAGTGGCGCCTTTAAACTAACTGTAGCCTTTCAGTTGATCATTTTGCTAACATCGTCATTATCTCATTATTATCGTAAACACTGTTAAGAGGAGGCGCAATTGTATAGTTTGTGTTGCATATGGTGATTTGCACGTTTTGCTCTAGATTAATTTCCAGATTCATCGCTCGTGTTTTTAATTATTTTGCTGAAATCAGCAAAAGCAATTATTTCGAACTGCCCTCTGTAATGTAGTACAACAAAAAACCATCATTCGTCTTTTGTATAAATATACAAAAGGCGTATGAAGCAATAAATGGAGACATTAAAGGCTCCACGTGTTGCAGTGAATTCTCTGTTTTATTTTTCCTGTTGTGGTACTCATGTTCATAATGATTAATTGTGGAGAACAGTTGTTATCGATCATGTTAGCCTTCTTATTCTTGTCGTTTTCTACTCTTCTCTGAACTTTGACTTCAAATAATCTTGATTTTTTTTTTAATTGTAATTCCGAAATCTGTAAGCCAACTGCCATGTAAAACAAATTGCTCTCTTTTCCAACAAAAATCTCTAAATTGGTTTAAACATAGTTCGTACTCTTTGGTCAGATGATTTCCATCCTTCCAACACTTTAATGATTATGAGTACTTTAGTTGTAACAAGTCATTTGTACCGTAAGTACAGTAGCCAAAACTTATATAGATATTTCCTATAAGTAATTTTATAAAAACAATGGAAATGTTAAGTTATCAAAATTGCTTGAGAAAATTGCCCCCATGTAAGGTTATTTGTTCTCTGTACCAGTGGCAGACTATATTACCGAATTCCGTTTGGAGCTGCTCAAAGTTTTCACGTCGTCTGATACGGCTGAGATGCAGGTACTATCAGCAAATAAAGATACTAAATAGCTTTGTAGATTGTCTTGAATATCACTAATCATCTTAACAGAGAGAACAGCACCGGGAACTCTCCTTGTGAGGCTCTTGGTATGACCTGAGCTGGTTTGGATAGTGCCCTATTAGCTGATACTGGAAGTGTTCGATTTCAGCTTGTTACATATTACAGTGTGATCTACTTTGTCGGAACCTTGGTGAAGTCTAATCCATGGATTTAGCTAACTCTGTTTGGCTGAGTACTATGATAATTATCTTGACCTTCCTTGCTGAAAGTCTTGTTGTTTATTTGGGAGAATATCATTACAGTCAGATGTTTGATGATTGTTTACCGTATGATTTTCTTAAAGAGCTTAATTAGGCGGGATGTTAAATATATAGATAGGCATGACTTTGGGAGGAATCCTCAGTAGTTAGTCTTTAGTTGGGGACGTGTGATATCATGTTTGAAGATTTTTGCAGTGTTGTTATTTGTTGAGGATTCTCGGCACGGAAGGCAAATGAGTTACTTTAGTTCTCGTTTGCATAATTTGAATAGCAAGCATTTCAGGGACATCGACTGGATCAACTGCTGAGTTACCTCTGAGACTGTCAAATTTCTTTCCAGTTATTTCTTTTGTTAAATCATTATCTTGCAGAGTTGGGAGATCGTTGCCGCTTAGAACAAAGATTGTCCATCTTGTGGCTAAGGTCTGGGAAGAATATAAGGAAAAAATTACACTCAAAGATATTTACACATTTTTTCAGGCAACCGTTTGCCTATCATTTTTCCATTTTTTTTGTTTGTGAGTTACAAAGAAAATGTTTATTTATTTCTTCTCTACCACGCTGGCTTGGTTTCAAATTAAAGTGAATTTATTAGACTTTTCCCTGCCTACTAAGGGAATCAGAGCCGATGAAACACGGTTTTTCGGCTACACCTTTTTATCAAAGCATCGGATAAAGGTGAAAGTTGGCAAGTATATATTTTATAACCCTACCTAATTTTTGCAAGTATTATTTGGTACCTAAGTTCGATAGTTTTGATATTTATAGAGTAAAATGAAGTTGCCGATGCTGGAACCGGGAATATCACACACAACGATCCTAAAACCATTCGTGACGCAAACATAATATGACGTCATGATGCTCCGCCCAGGTAGGCAGTAAGTCACTAACGCTTACACAGCCTAGTCTTCAATAAATTCGATAATGGCCAGCAGGATGTGGAATTGTCCCCGTGGTTGCAAGGCTGCATTTGTGCTACGGCTTGCCACTTTGTATACAAACGAGAAGACCCGAGGCAAGATTAGCTCTAGCGTAAATAGGTAATCATTCCTATAATGTTATAGTTACTTGGCCAGCCCCTGAAGTGTGGGCAGGAGCTGTTACGCAATCCCTTCACTTTGAGAAGGAGTACTGGAAGTCGGACAATATCCACGAGAGAGTGGAACCAGTCATCAGTGACATTGTTAGCGACGATGAGGGTGGGGATGATGACCTCTCCTCGAGAGTGACGATGAAGACATTTTGTAAATAAATTATGTATAATGTAGGACGTTTTATTTGTACATCTAAAACATATTTATTAAAACTATAATTATAACAATATGTTCTCATTCAAACTAATTTCAATATATTTTCCTTTCCATGCATATCGATATAAATCATGTTTCATTTGATTGATATTAAATAGGTAAAAATAGGGTAGCTATTTTTTTACCTACTTGACTTTCTACCATTGCAGCGATTGTACGAGTGCTAATTTACCTCTGTTTAGGATGCTGTATGATATAAATAAAAAAAAAAACAAGAAAAATAACAATGGGTTACATTAACTGAAATAAAACAATTGCGTTGACCTTTACACCTCCAACAATTGAGGGAAATGAGGTATCATTGCTTTCCATTTGAATTCTACTTCTAGTGACCGCTCTTGCTTGCTGCAAACAGGAGTCTATAGTGTCGAAACCTGAGGTGAAACAAAACTGTTTGTCTTTTTATATTCCCGCCCTGAATAGATGTAGATCTATCAAATGAGCTATAGACTGGTTCATTATGTGGATGAATTACATGCATTGAATTATTTGAAAAGTAAAAACAATACGAATATCAAGAAAATGGAAGAAAATCAAGCTAACAACTTAGTCCCAACAACTGCTGTGGAAGTTGCGATGAAACCTCCACAAAATAATAATAATAATAATAATAATAATAATAATAATAATAATAATAATAATAATAATAATAATAATAAAATTATTGAGAATGATAATGCAATCAAGGGGATGATGACAAATTCTGCTCGCCATCATTGATATCGCTGAAGCCTAGGATGGGCACTAACAAGGCCAAGGGAAAGAGAAGGTCTGCTCACTTCCCCCAAATCCCCCGGGTAGGAGGAGCTTTGTCTACCTCATTGCGCCAACAGGTGAATTGCTGTAAGGAGCAGGTACCCCTAAGATACGATATCGCCTACGTTAGTTACCCCAGGTGGGAGGCGACTCCACCCAATTGGGTAGACCTTGTCTGTCTTGGCCTTGGGTACTAATATCAATTAGTGAATATGTCATTGGCAAGTGGGCAGAGCCACAGCGAAGAAACTTTTTCCCATATGTAAACTTCTCTTCACTGTGAGTGGAGCCTCATGACGTCATAGGTTAAAGTCACTATTGTGTTCACAACCCTTACCTGCGGTTTTGATGGCTCTGGCATAGGAAACACACTTTTACTATGATAAGCACTAGAACTATTGAACGTAGGTACTAAACAATACTTGGAAAATTAGGTAGGGTTATAAAATATACATTTGCCAACTTTCACCTTTATCCGATGCTTTGATAAAAGGTGTTGCTGAAAACCATCTTTCATCAGCTCTGAATCCCATTAGTAGGGGTTTTTATACCTAGAAATGGGTGTGCCCTCTAATGCTTTGTAAATTTTTTTATGTAAAAATTTGAAGGATTTCCAAGTTCAGCTGTTTCCTAGTTCTGCATCACATTTGACTGGTGACAGGAAACATTTGATTTCAACTAAGCTTTGTGAATGGCCTTTTGTCACAGTATGTGTAGTGTCACTTGTAATTAGGTGGTGATGGTCAAATAGTGCCAAGGATTGCCTTGATCTATTGCTTAGCCACCAATTTGAATATTCATAAAAAATTAAATCAAGGGAGCTTTCATTACCTAATTGTGTAAGCTCTAAATGCTAAATTATTTACAGATGGAGATTCTGAGTATTACACAAAAGCTGTTTAGCAGTCTTATTACAAGCACGTTATTTTGTAACAGGATGCTGACTCCTTCCCTCCTGGTTGCATTAGACAAGTTCAAATTACCTACTACCATTATATCGGGGTCAGACGAATCCAGGGAATTTATTACTGATGTTATTTTACCTAGGGTCATATATTTGAAAGACTATTCAAAGGTAGGTCATAGCAGAAATTGCCTGGGCTGTAGTGTGAAGAGGTCGGCATGCAGTCTGGCATAGTAAAAATGCGTTGTTCAGTTACATGAAGTGACAAAATTCAAGGTATGTTATCGTTTTCTCTTGTTGATATTTTGTATGTATAGTTGTTTGTGTTGCAAGTTGACAACCCCCATTTGGTGGTCGACATGTGTTTTGTGTGAATAGCCTTCAAGTACAAATCAGCTTCTCTTGTTATTTCGTCTTAGTGATTTTCAGCAAAGCAAGGATAATATAATCTCTCTCTCTGCAATCCTCTTTCAAAATAAAAACTTTTTGAGCCTTTCTTTGCCTGATAGTGACTCTCTGAGGTTTTTAAATAAAAACTTCGTAATGGTGACCCAGACAGATGTGTCTGAATGTTGCTACCTTCATTAGGAAATTTTCTAGCAAGTGGTTTTTCTCACAGGTGAGATGTTGCAGGGTTGTGTGTGCATGCACGTAAGGGGGGCGGTTGGATATAGTAGTGGATACAGGATTAGCTGGGGGTGTAGGGCCAGAAGGGGTAGGTAGGAATGGTGCAACAGCAGGATTGTGGAAGGGGTTGGGATTAGGTTGGAAACAAGTGGTGAAATAATTTAGAGGATGCCGGGAATTTGTTGACACAGGGGAAGGTTAGGTATTTAGGCGGCAGTAGTGTTGATGATGCTGTTACTGTTACTATTCTCCACAGAGAGAGAGAGAGAGAGAGAGAGAGAGAGACAGAATTTCGAAGCATCAAGAGTTAGCAGAGCGTTGTTGATAATAAAACAGATGGTGGAGGTAGGGGCACTTTAATTCGAAAATCAACAGTTTAGATGAAATACACCCAAATTTTCCGTATTACCAAATTAGGTTTTATATTGTGCTACCATGGTTCAATTATGAAGTCTTTACAGGCCATAGCCAGTTATTAGCATAAATCTGCCTGCCCCACTGACACCGCCGGAGAATCGGCTACAATGGAGTGAAAAGCATTGCGCAATCGCAGACTTACTTTCGTGGCTGATATGCATAAATGGGCATAAAATTATGTAATGCATTCAAAATATTAATTACTGGAGGAGGTCAAGGTCAAAATTGTCTCATCCCACATTTATAGGATGCGTACCTTGCTAGAAAAGAATGTTTGTGATTGGCAGGGGCGGGATTATGGCACTTATCCGTGACAGTCATGGATGGCAAAATGTTCGTTGTTGATATTGTTGCCATCATTATCAATGGTATCATATGCTGATGATGTGATCCCACCATACTCATCAGAATTATTACTAAATCTGTTAGTTGCATTTACGTGATATATCTATTTCTTAAATGATGAATCAACAAAGATCTCTTAACTCCTCGATTTCCTCTCATTTTCAAATACGATTATTACTGTAATAATTCAATCCGAATGGAAAATAGGTTAAAAAAAACTCTAACCTTCCCATGAGGATTCGAATTCCTGCCAGTTAATTTAGAAAGAGGTTACAATAAGCCACTGTACCACAATAGAAGAAACATTGGGGGTCACATACAAGCTCAGTTAAATTGTCAGTTGGCCTTACAGTTATGTTAATTACAGTTCAGTTTCGTAATGTGCTGGCAAAACATGAACCAAAAATTAGCACGTGGCCTGAATTGGCTGAAGCTCTTTCTGAAAATCTGGTCTGCAATTTTCGAGAACTATGAGACAGCGCAGGTTTCAGTTAACGACCAGCCGTCACTTAGTGTGGCTGTCTGCTTGTGTCACAAGATTTTTGTTTGATTACATTCATTAACTCTTCTTTTGATTAAAGGAAATTTATATATATATATATATATATATATATATATATATATATATATATATATATATATATATATATATATATATATATATATATGTATATATATATATATATATATATATATATATATATATATATATATATATATATATATATATATATATATATATGTATATATATATATTAACTTTATCAATTACACAGTTGTTCTGTGCATTGGTAGAATTACTAAATGGACCTCATTCAAACTGGATGGTATCAAATGGGTATTTATTCAGAAAAAGTTACAAGCTTTCTTGGACAAACAGTCCACATTATCAAGTAACCGTACAATGTACGGATACTTGATAATGGGACTATTTGTCCAAAAATTTGCTATCAAATACACTATTTATTCAGAAAAGTTACAAGCTTTTTTTAACAAAACAGTCCACATCATCAAGTATCCGTACAATGTACGGATGCTTGGTAATGTGGACTGTTTATCAAGCCATTGTAACTTTTAGTAATGAATAATACTCATTGATACCATCCAGCTTTGAATGAGGTCCTTTTAGTAATAATATATATATATATATATATATATATATATATATATATATATATATATATATATATATATATATATATATATATATATATATATATATATATATATATATATATATATATATATAATTTATATATATATATATTATATATATATGAATATTTTATATAGATTTGCTAGATTTATTATAAAAGTTCATATTTACCATGAGCTACACATTTAAACACTGCATTCCAGTGCAACTTCCAGAACTACTAAAACTTATTTCTATTGTTTGACAACAGAATGAGAGCAGAAACTACCACATATATATATAACAACTGAGAACGTCAACATATTGGAATATGAAAACATATTGCAACCAGGAGACCTCTTAGTAAGCCAACTCAACCTCCAAGCTTGCAATAACGTAAAATATATTGTTCATCAACAAGTGCAATAACCTTTTGCCACACTGATAATTAACAAAGGAAAGACGTGAGAAAACCAGCCCCCTCTTAATTCTCTCCATGCTTCCCCTTTGGTAAATCTATTAATCTTTCCTAGACCTGGTGACTGTTTTGAAAAACCTCTTTCAGGTGAAGGCGAATGGAGACGAAAATCCTGCCTCACGGATGTACTGGCTTTGGGATGGAGACTGGGAGAAAGTTGAGCCCACATAGCAACCAGCAAACATGTGGTTGTCAGATTGGAAGGTCCATATGAGGCCTTGATATAGAAAATTGGAGGTCGCAGCCCATGTGACTTGGCTGCCATCTTGCCCCCTTGAGGGCAGACGCCAACAATTCAAGAGCCATCTGAGAGGAAAGAAAAAAATAATCCACCGAGACCATAAGGAGCAGGGTACCAGTGGCATCGCTCTCAGAACACCTCTTGGCAGCAGACTCTTCACACTTGCCCCTTGACTGTTCCTTCTTGAGCTTGTCCCTCGTGGTCACTGGCTACCCTGCCCCCCCCAGTTACTTATCAGTGCAATCCTCTAAAATCTTCCCTCCATACCTGGTGAAATTTGGCGAGGCCCTTCCATCACTCAGTCTAAGGTAACGTCCTGATTTGAGGTTCTTTCAACAGTCATGTATCTTGATCTTTCTCTGAATTCCATTTTCTTTCTTAAGTGCAATTTCTCACAAAGACCTGACTTAGTTAGTACAGTGTGTAACCTTAATGTAAGAATCTTGCACAAAAATTGAGTTATCTTGACACCATCTGTGCACCCCTCGATTCACCCAATATCGCTATTTTTCCCTATGTAACTGCATGCATTTTCAGTGCAGACAGTGTTGTTAGCTGTGAAAACAACCGCTTGTCTTGTGCTCCTTGCCATGGCATAGCCACTGCAAGTTACCCTATGGTGCCCCTTTCAAGACGATTTCCCCCTAGATCTTCAGTATTTTTAAATTGCTAGAATATTTGATCACTTTCGGCAGGACTGTTGTACCTGCCTATTATTTCCCCATTCTTCTGATTTAAGTGTTTAGATGTAAATATATTCAAAGTTAAAGTAAACACAAGTGTTTATCTGTAACGTTTCCTTGTTGAAGCAAGGCCTTCAGCCCAGCAATTGCAGTCAGAACCAATAGTTGTCATGGTAAGTCACCTGCCGATATATCAGTTAGACCCTAGAAGTGGATCCCTGAGCCAGAATAAAAATAAGTAGGTCAGGTTAAAAAACTTAAAAATATATTTACGTGCAGCATGTATATATTCTTTTTAAACGTTAAAACATGAAAGGTGTGAATAAATAAGCTACTGGGCTTTATTTTAAAAAGTATGGAAAGAAGCTACTACCTTTTGTTCCTTGAGCTATGTAAAAAAGCTATATTTTTATTCTTACAGCTTGGGCATGCTAATACATTTGGTGTTGACACATAATACCTTTGTGTGCTAGAGGAGATGGCAGCAATCACTTTCTACGAAATCACAAGAACTGAAACTGCACCTGCAGTGAGGCCTGACTGAATAGTGTGTGGAGAGGCTTTGGACTGAAGTTCACATTACTATAATGTCAAGTGATAGTTTAAATGATTGTTAATGGGGGCATTAGGGCCTGTATGCAAACTCAGTTCAACTGCCAGTTGACCTGGCCTAATACAAACCGACAATAAGAACGTGGCCAGAATTGATGAACTGCACTGAAGTAATTTTAAAATCTGGCCTGCAATTCCAAAGACCTGAGAGGCAAAGTGCTTGAGGTCGGTCGGGTGGACTGTTGTTCATGGTTACAGCTGAATATGTTCCTGGTTGATTAGGTAGATTTGCTCAGGCATATTTTATCGGATAAATGCAAATTTGATGTATATTTTCAGTACCTACACAATTTCATTTGTACCAAGAGCTACTGTGGGATTCAGAGCCAATGAAACATGGTTTTCCGGCAACACTTTTCCATCAATGCATCGGATAAAGGTGAAAGTTGGTAAGTGAATATTTTATAACCCTACCTGATTTTTGCAAGTATTATTTAGTACCTAAGTTCAGTAGTTCTGGAACTTATCAGAGTAAAAGTGTGTTTCCTATCCCAGAGCTATCAAAATCGCAGGTAAGGGTTTTGAACATAACACTGATGTTAACCCATGACATCATGAGGCTCCACCCACAGTGAAGAAAACTTTACATAAGGGGAAAACGTCTCTTCACTGTGGCTCAGCCCACTTGCCGATGACATACTAACTAACTGATATTAGTACCCATCTTAGGCTTCAGCGATATCAATGATGGCAAGCAGAATTTGTCATCATTTCCTTGATTGCATCATCATTCTCAATAATTTTATTATTATTACTCTTACTATTATATTACTATTTTGTGGAGGTTTCGTCGCAACTTCCACAGCAGGTGTTGGGACTAAGTTGTTAGATGGAATTCTTCCATTTTCTTGATATTCATATTGTTTCTACTTTACTCTTACTATGTATGTTATTTATCCACATAATGAACCAGTCTATAAGCTCATTTATTGTTAGATCTACATCTATTCAGGGCGGGAATACAAAAAGACAATCCGTTTTGTTTTTACCTCAGGTTTTCAGCATAATAGCCTTCCTATTTGTAGCAAGTCAGGAGCGGTCACTAGAAGTAGAATTCAAATGAAAAGTAATAATACCTCATTTACCTCAATTGTTGGAGGTGTAAAGGTCAACGCAATTGTTTTATTTCAGTTAATGTAACCCACTGCTGTTTTTCTTTTTTATATTTATATCATACAGCGCTCGAATACTCGCTGCAATGTTAGGAGTCAAGATTTTGAGGGCAAGCTTTTATTTACTTGCTTAATATCAATCAAATGTAACACGATTTATATTGATATGCATGGAAAGGAAAATATACCGAAATCAGTTTGAATGAAGACCATATGGTTATAATCATTGTGTTATAATAAATGTTTTAGATGTACAAATAAAGCATCTAATACTATACATAATTTATTTACAAAATGTCTTCATCGTCACTCCATCCTCATCGTCGATAGCAATGTCAGTGATGACTGGTTCCATGCTCTCATGGATATTGTCCAACATCCAGTACTACTCCTCAAAATTACGGGATTGTGTAACAGCTCCTGCCCACACTTCTGGGGTGGCCAAGTAACTATTACCCACTATAGAAATAATTACCTATTCACGCTATAGTAAATCTTGCCTCGGGTCTTCTCACTTGTATACAAAATGGCAAGCCGTAGCACAAAATATGCAGTCTTGCAACCACAGGAGGGACAATTCCATATCCTGCTGGCCATTACTGAATTTATTGAAGACTAGGCTGTGTAAAACGACTAAGCGTTAGTGACTTACTGCCTACCTAGTGGATGGGAGGAGTCTCATGACGTCATATTAAGTTTTAGTCACGAATGGTGTTAGGATCCTTGTATGTGATATTCTCAGTTTTAAGCATTGGCGACTTCATTTTACTCCACATATAAATATCAAAACTATCGAACTTAGGTACTGAAAATACTTGCAAAAATCAGGTAAGTTATAAAATATACACTTGCCTACTTTTTACCTTTATCTGATGCTTGATAAAAGGTGTTGCCGAAAAACCGTGTTTCATCGGCTCTGAATCCTTAGTAGGTCTTTTAGTATTTCTGCTTCTTTTTTGTTATGCCAGCGCAACTTCACTGGGATCAAAAGCTGGCTCTCAATGGTTGAACACCGCTTATCAGAAGAAAGTATAACACAACCAAGGCTACCGTAATGAAACATGGCAGTACAGTATACATTTATGAAACACAACTTGCATTAATCCAGTCCTTTCTCTTTATGTTAAAATCGAAAGCAATGGGACAGTATATAAGCTGTTATTATTGTTTCTGGAATTATACCATCAAATGATCTTTTTTATTCCTGAAATATCGGCATGCAAATATGTGCGGTGCATAAGCATAACTCTTCAGTGTCCTCGTGCAATAGAGGGGAAGCCACGGCAACTCTGAGACACCTCAAAGATGCTGCAATTCATGTAACTCGGGTCAAGTGATACCTAAACTGCGCATATGTTGGGTGTCTATTTCCCGTTCGGATTTTTGATTACCTGGTAACCGTATCCTAAAATGAGATGAATCAAGAAGCTAAGAGATCGCTTTGGGATAATATTTGCGTAAAAACATTTTTGCTATCATTGCTTAACATTTATTATAGTTGTAGGGGTTGCCGTTAGAGATAGTCGCTGTTTGATGATAAACATTCTTAATTTTAGTCTCTAATACTGTTCTGGCTATGTTTTACTACTATGGGTTTCACAGACAGTGCAAGTGCGATTTTTTGCAATTATTCAGTAACGAACACTCGTGTCAGTACGAGATTTTGCTATAGTGTATTACACCCAGTGAGGAAATTTATAGAGTACTACATGAATCATTTATTGTAAACAATAAAGACTTTTGTACCTATACCAAGAGACAAAACTCATTAGCCAAGCAAGAAAAAACGAACACAGCTTAGAAAAGCTGCGCCAACCTACCATCCCCTTCACCTCCAACCCCCTTCTTCCTCCCCCTCTCCTTTCTTCCCTCACCTGCCCTACGTCCTTCCTTCTCTCTCTCTCTCTCTGAAAGATGCTTTGATTTAAACATATTTTTACGAATTTTGTATATCTATCTAATAATAATTGACATTGTTGTATAAATGTAACGATTCACTGGTTGTTACCCTCCAGTTAACTGATCTGTTTATACACTGATTTGCTCTCTCTCTCTCTCTCTCTCTCTCTCTCTCTCTCTCTGCTTTCTGTCAGTTTCTACAAATGGGGAGTGGTACAGAGGCTTAACCATTTTTTCCTTTTTTCCCCATGCTTCGAAAATTTAAAGTGTTTACAAATAGCAATATATATATATATATATATATATATATATATATATATATATATATATATATATATATATATATATATATATATATATATATATATATATATATATATATATATATATATATATATATATAAATCATAATATAATGTCTTGAGCAATATGCAATTGTACACCATTATATCATTGCTTTATTTTCGGTATTGGGTATGAGCGTAGATGATAGGTGTTCATAGGAAATGAGAAACAAAATTTTTTATTTCACCTAATATCACATATATTCGCCCCAACCCACCCTTTCCCCCCTATGAAAAACTTATAACGCTCTGTAAGGACTGAATTGAATTTGATTGAATATTTGTATCAATCGATAACGGGACTCGAATGTGGGTAGGATATAATCCTTCATATTTAATTTTCTTTGAAGGTTTTTTTATTTTTATTTTTTTATTTTTATCTTTTTATTATTATTATTTTTTTTTTTTGTCTTCATCGCTTTCTAAGAGCAAGTCAACTTCATCGTCAGTGTCACTGTCAGGATCAATACTGTCATGCATGTTATCTGTTGAACGATAACTGTCCTCAAAAGCTCTTGATCGACGTACTGCCCCTGCCCATACATCCCCAGTGACAGAGAGCATTGCATTGAGCTCGGGATGTACGGGCGGCAGGCGGACGATTTCGTGACCCCATTCCCGAATGATGTTATCTACCTTGTACTCAGGCTCTGGCCTATTTTGACGGTATATGTAGAGGAGTTCAGGTCTTGTAGCATGCTGCGGGAAGGATATATTTCTGCGCTGTAACCATTCAATGAGGTCAGATTTCCTGGTAGCAGTGGTGGGACAACGACTTTCTTCAGTCAGTACACTAATACCAATGGGCTCCTCTAGGAGTGGCAGGAGCTGAGTTGTTAGCCACCGTAGGAACATTTCGCCATTCATTTCCCCGTGGTAGTCGCCGCTGGTATTTTTAGCAGGGAAGCAGAGGAAGGAGTTCTCAATGAAGCCATCGGCTGTACCACCTGCGACTACCACGAAACGTTCCCCCTCTCCTGGTGGGGCACCTGACGGCTGTACTGGCACTGGTATTTGGCTGTGTGGTATCCACCCATTCCATGTTATGAGTCATTCTGGTTGTGAACCACGTTTCATCCAAGTACACTACCTCCTGCCGTCTTCCCTGTGTCTTTGAAGGTCCCGCAGGAACGTATCCTTTGGCACATGATGTCAATCGACTCCTTCCTGACATACATCTTGCGCTGAGTGGTCTTATACTCTATTCCCATTTTGTGGAGTAAGCGCCATAGCGAAATCTTTGAGGTACTTTCAGGGATGACACTTTCTTCCTTCAGGTTCTGTGCCAGGGATGCGAGAGTAAAAACCTGCTTGGCAACAAACTTTGTATGGATGCGCCGACGTATGGCTCCTACAGAGATACTGTCAAAGATAGGCTGTGCTGGAGGCGTTGGTGGTGTGACGGGCCGTGGCCTAGTCCTGTGATACACAGTCAATGCACCGTCCCCACTTTCATCCTCAAGGCTGCTGCAACACGGTGGTAGGGCCTATATGAAGGAAAGGATTTATCTAGATATGTATCATATAAAATAAAACTTTTAACATCCATGACTTGAAAATACGTGCATCAGTATAATCAAGGCTTTAACTCTGATGAATGTCCTGTGGAAAGGGTCAATATTTATTTGTAATTCATAGAGTAACTGTAACAAGTTACCCATTCAAACGAATCTGAAGGCAATTGTCAGCTTTCTCTTTATTAAAAAGTTGAAGTTGGGTGACAAACTCATTTCTGCAACCATACGGACAGTTATGTTCTGAGGTGGCCATCACTTCTTCAAGCTCACCCTCGTAATACCAGTAGATGGCTAATGCCCTGAGTAGAAATGAGGTTTGCGAAGAAGGTAAGTAAACGCAGGTACAAGTCATTTTCCAATCAGTCATAGTGTCTATCACTCAACTACTCCAAAACCCTTCAGATAGATCTCAATCTAACAATTATTTACATAACCACTATCATAGAGAGAGAGAGAGAGAGAGAGAGAGAGAGAGAGAGAGAGAGAGAGAGAGAGAGAGAGAAATTAGCAAATCAATGCATAAAGAAATCAGTCATCTGATAGGTAACAACCGATTGAATCGTTACATAGCTACAACAATATAAAATTATAATTATAGATAGATAGATATAGATAGATAGATTGATAGATATTAAAAAATCATACAAAATAAGTTGAAAACTTAAGCTGCCTTCCGAGAGAGAAAAAAGAGAGAGAAAAGAGAGAGCTTGAAGGGGGAGGGCAGGTGAGGGGAAGAAAGGAGAGGGAAGGAGGGGGTGGAGGCGGATCTTTTGTATATGGTTGTTCGTTTTTGTGACTGGCTGATTGAGACTTTGCCCTTTGGTATAGGGGCAAGTGTCTTTATAATTAAAAATTAATGATTCATGATACTCTATAAATTTCCTCGCTGGGTGTAATACACTATAGCAGATTCTCGTACTGATACGAGTGTTCGTTACAAAATAATTGCAAAAATCGCATGTGCACTGTCAGTGAAACCCATAGTTTTGTAATATCAGCTATTCAGTACCTTAGCGATGTTTTTCAAGCTTTGCAATAACAGTTAACTAGGACTTTAGCCATATCCTTAGTGTCTTCTCGAACATGCTATCCTAGTTTTCCGCCCCTTATAACCACTTATGCTTATGAAATGCCAGCTAACATCAAACCACCAATCTTTTGCAACACAAGTTTTAGACTGATACTAAGTCCATGCTTAGTAAAAATGTTCGCGCCTTATCCAAAAGGAAAAGGAAAACGATTAAGAACTGCACTAAATCTATTGTACACCAGGATCCATTTCTATTCTACTTATCCACAAGAAAGCCATTACATTGCTATTATTGTTTTTGGATACCTTTCTCGTTATGGAGTTTTAATGTTTACGACAGATGCCAATACATCAGCAACTATGTCTGTTACTCAAAGGCTCAGTTATTCTATACGATATTCCAGGTCAATAAGAAAGAAATTAAACTGACGGCTACAAATTACTACATCTGTAAATATGTTAAACAGAATTGATCATACTTGTCTGTCTGCGTGTTAGAAAGCTAGCCCAAGAACTGCGAACAGATTTGATGAAATTTAAATGACATTTTCATTTAGGGATCTTCTCGAGATGATTATCTTTTGGGGGAGCAATGGATTCAAAGTTGACGATTTTTTGCAAAAGAAACATTCCAACTGAGACGAATCCTCCCAAAAGGTTAATTGCTTTGAGAAGGACATCTTGTGAACTTACTGCCAGGTTTCATCAATTTTGCTCTTTCGTTCTTGAGATAGCACCTGTAATCACATATAAATGAGGGATTCTTGGCATATTTAATGTTTCATAGCAGACCAGATATTTAATGGCCTTGTTGAAGGTATGCTCTCTGCTAGGGGTTCTTGTTTGTTTGCATATTTTGCGGCAATGTTAATCTCCTGCAAGATTCAATGGATCATATGAACGATTCTTTTTCATGATGATAGGAAGTTGCTGCCTTCGTTTATAGTCTAATTGATTATTTATTTACACTAGCAGTTGTTACTTGATATTTCGTTTCCGTTTTCGTTGCTTCGTTTTAAGATAACCATTTTTGTATGGCATCGGCGATGCTTTGAAAATATTATCAAGGAATAATTATGAATATCACCTAGTTTGCTATATATTTTAATGAAAACTTGTTATCAGTCATTCCTTTTCGCCAAGTGTGATTTTTTCTAAATATTATCAGCAACAGCTGTTTTCAGATCTTTTCCCTAGAATTGCATATTTAGCTTTTTGATCTTAAGGTAGGTTTTCAAGATGAAATAATATCTTTATCATACTGATTTCTCCAAAATTATTTTTTGTCTACAAAGAGGAAAACATGTTGCAAGAGTGAGGAATGATTATTTTTTTCTTTTATTTGGAGATTGATTACTTTATGAGCTTTTGATGGAGCTTTGAAACACACGAATATTCCACAATCCACTGTTAAAAGAGGTCTTTACATTCTAAGACACAAATCGACCCAATATTGATCTAAAATCATTCCAAAATTTGCTTAAATGGACATAATATAAAACGGTTTTATGCAAATATAATTTTCACGCATGTAAATTCAGGTGCATTTAAAGAGCTAAAAAGTTCGGATTTGACAAACGCCAATAAGACCGGAAATTTTTCAAAGAAAATGCCATGAGAAGGACTACACTAGAAAAAACACATGGAAAAATGTGCGAACATAAATCATAATGACTTCCTTCTTAGCACAACTAAAATGGACATGCAGGGCATCTCAGAAGTACTATGTTCATTTGCATTAATATTTGCTACATTCATAAACACATGCATACATACATACTTGCGTGCATATATACATACATACGTAAGATGTGCTGAGTATTCTTGCTGCAAAAATAATCGACTTCACAGTTAGACACACTGCATTAATTTGTTATCATATACCCACATCCACACACGCCACACACACACACACACACACACACGCCACACACACACACACACACACACACACACACACACACACACAACCAGCCACACACACACAGACACACACACACACACACACACACATACATATATATATATATATATATATATATATATATATATATATATATATATATATATATATATATATATATATATATATATATATATATATATATATATAATATATACAGTATACATATACATATACATACATGCATGCATACATACTGTGTATCAGAGGCCCCATCCTTCTTGCTCGAAAGGGCCACATTAACATTACAAATTTAGATGCGGGCCGCATATTAGAGTTATCCATACTGTCGAAGAAAGTTCACGTTCTTATTCTATTTACTTTATCTATAGAGATTAGGCCGGTTATTACTATATAGGTACTGTTACTATAAATAAAAGAAATTTAATAATTACTAGTTTATATTTTACTGTACACAGAAAGACAAGATAAGGATAATCCTATTTAGCTAAGCTTTACTGAGATTTTTGATGCTGCACCTTATTTGCAAGCTTAGCAATATTCATTTTAATATTTGTAACAGAAATCCTCAAAATTTGGCGAAGATGCTCATCAGTAAGACTTGATCTACGTTTCGATTTTACTAGTTTCATTTTTGAAAATGTTTGTTCACAGATATACGTAGTACCATAAGCTGAAAACATACCTGCAGCAAACCCTTTTAAATGTGAATTTTCCTTAGATAAAAGGGAATAAAATTTCAACACGCTATTCTCTTTAAACGTGGTTGTCAGTACATCATAGGTCTGTAAATCAATTATTTCCATCTGATAAATTCCTGGAACATCTTGTGGTTATATACTGAAAGCGTTCTGTAACATTAGAATTCGTACCATAGGATCATGGAAGTGCTTGATTCTATTTATGAATTCCTCTTTAGAAGATTTGTTACCTAGTTACATTTTGTCACTGAAGTAGATGAAACATTTTTTTTTTCATTCAGGAACTCATTTCAAGTGGAAAAGGCATAAAGTTTTCTTAACTGAACTTTTTCATAAAAATTTCTAGTTTATTTTCAAGCTCTTTCACATCAGTAAATATGTCTGATGCCAACTTTCCTCTGCCTTGCAGTCTTATGTTCCAAGTATGTGGATGATTAGTTATATCAGACAAGAAAGCTAAGCAAAAAAACACAGTCGGGTTTTGAGGATGCTTCTTGAAACTTCCTTTTCAGTAAGAAATAAAAAAGTAGTCAGAAATTTAACTTTCATTGAACACACGACCCTCCTCATCTATTTTCCTCTTTTTATGGTTAGCTGACGGAAAGTTCAATTCCTGTATGGGAGAAAAATGTATACATTACAACCTGCCCAAAAATAAATAAATAAATAAATAAATAAAATAATTATGGGATTAAAATTATGTATATTCCAGTTACAAAATTATACCACTTGACGAAGCGTTTAGTTCACTTTTGAAAATAAAAGTATGTATTACACACCTTAGGAAAATTATGAGCTGGCAACTTGTACTCACTACAAAATATTATCCCACTTAAAAAAATGCTTTGCTCATTTTTTTATTTATTTTTATTAAATATAACCGAAACGGATTATACCGCATACTCAACAATTTCGCCATCAGGTGTTCACTATTAATTTTCTTTATCGAACTCTACGTCACAAAATTATTGCTATTAAGCATGCTGACCAATCTATATTTAGTTAACTACCGAATAAAAAGAAACAAGAAAACGCACCAGATCCGAAATCATAAAGCGAAATTCAGCAGAATGGGAAACAAAACACTCTTCGATGGGCAGTCAACAACTGACGCTGAATCACTTCTATACAAAGGTAGACGTGAACATCAGCGAACATCTGTTACAGTAAGACTGTGAAACCTGGATTTCACGAAATCTCTAAAATTTTCAGGGAATTCGTAAAATCACCAATTCGCGTGATTGCATGTTTTTCGTCTCTTGAATTACAAAACGGAAAAATTACATAAAGTTATCTCATTATCAAATTTTCAGTTATTATTATTATTATTATTATTATTATTATTATTATTATTATTATTATTATTATTATTATTATTATTATTATTATTATGAAAAGTAGTTGCAATTTTTTCAAAACAGTTGGCGCAAATGTATGAAACGTAGGAAAAAATCCTGTCATGCAATTGCTGACTATTTGCAGTCTGCTGGATAAGAGCATAATTCTGAATTTCTTCTGAGGGTTGTGCTGAACATCCTAAGGGGTTACATGCGGCCCTAGGGCCGCGGGGTGGGGATCCTGCTGTATATATTGCTACGAGTGTTGGTGGATTGCAAGTTCTTACCTTTGGAGATGACACATCTAACTGGGAACCAACACATTCATGCAAGAATCAATGCTAGGGGAATTATATTTCAAGTAATGGAGGGACTCAGGAGAGAAATTTCAGCTCTAAATTGATGAAATCTATTTACATGAATCAGAAGAATCAATTACAAAGAGCTGTAAACGCTGGGCTCTTGGTACTTTCAAGTTATATTACACAACTGACCAGATTAAGAATACCCCTCGACATGGAATAAAATATGACGAATTAACACTCAGGAATAACTTGATTGCTGGACGTAGGGGCATAGTCAATACAGATGGTTCTACAGCAGTTCACACATCCTTTCTGCAATGTATAGAGAAAGGAACACGATCACTTGTTAAGCAAAAACACCGTCTAATCTTTACAAAGGGGATGCTGATGGCTTAAGGCGCTAACGTCGAGTTATGTTCAGTGATATTATTCTTTAAGGCTGATTAATGGTTACCGACAATGTTCAGGGTCCAAAAACAATGCAAGGGGAAAAGGAAATGGAATGAGATAAAGCAAAAGATAAATGGCTGCAGAATAAATGGGCTCTCAGACAAGTGGGGACTTCTACACATGGGACTTTAAAGTAGCACTTGGATGGTGGGTGAATTGGCCAAACAAAAGGGGATGAGCACTTTCTCGGTGACAAGACAGCGCAGTGGCGTGTCACTGGGTTAGTGATATGTCTGCTTCTGCTGTTGTTGACCCAGGGTCATCCTTATTTGGCCTCGGTTTACTGCCGGTGTTCACCGCCCAGGGCAATTCAGGTGTCTTGTCTGTTGAGGGCGATTCCCGTTAATTCCTGCTGCAGGCCATTTACATGGGTGCCTGAAAAGGAAGGATTCTGTCTGGGGAGATGAGTCTTCAGCAAGTAAAGTCATAAAAACAGATTAAGGTAGGTACTTTGAGAGGCTTAGCGAGGGAGAGTATTGACCCTGTACAATTTCATTGTCAAATTTTAATTAACAGGGAGCGTCTTAAGGAGCATCATGTTTCTCTGTGTAGTTTTCCAAAAAATCAGCATAGAGGACTGTAAAGTAGTGATACTTATGGCAACTACCTCTAAAGGTAGACATTTTACACCTTTTTCGAGTGTGAATGTCTGCAAATCAGCTCGAATGCTTACATTTTCTTGCATCTCTCCTGAAGCCTTTGCAAAGCATGTTAGAATAATTTTATACTAAGGTGTCTGCTTTTAAGAGTGATTTAGTGTTAACTTTGACATGCAAAAGTTTGTTGTGCAGCATCTGCAGTTATTTAACATTACTCTGTGTAATTTGAATTTGAAACTGATTTAAATCTTCTCTCAAGAAATTTTATAGATTATACAAGATATACGTAAGTTATGTTAAACGTAAAGACGCATGCAAATAGACTAGGACCAGTGTGAGGGTAGATACCAGACTTAGCTGAAAAGAAATACAATTTCATACAATCTAAATGCCTTTATAACGTTGTGTGTCATAGGTATTCGTGTGACTACTTAGTTGGTGAGTGCCATAATACTATGCTAAGGTGGCGGCATTGTTCTAGGTGTGGCATTAGTGCCACAAGGGCCTAAAGGCTCTCTACTAAACAATTAAATTCCCTTTTTCACAGGTTCAAGTTTGCCATGCAAGCAATTGCATGGAGAGGAGAGCCAATGATTCACAGGGCCAGGAGAACTGACGGTTGCCACCCTTCACTGGGCAGAGTGTGATGCAAAGTAGAAAAGTGATGCAAGATAAAAAGTGAGTTGTTACAAGGTGCAAAATGAGTTCACAGATCTTTAAAGTTACAAAAAAATGTTACAATGTTACCAAGGAGCGATAGTAAGAGAATTAACCGGGCATCCTACTCTGGTTTGGGTGCCAAATTACTAAATTAAAGTGGGTTACTGTGCCATTTAAGCATGAGTGCCAGAGGAGCTCAGTGGCTCTAGTAGGCTACCAGGACGTTCTACGCCATTGACTTTTCTTCCTCAAATTTCTCTTAGGTTGATGGCTTGATGTTGCAGGAGGAATTGTCGCCGAAGGGGAATTTATATAAGTGATAAATGAATTGGAATCGTCGGGACACGAACCCGTGACACGAAAACCTATTCAGCGACTCCAGTGGACGTTAACCATTGAGCCATCATGGATATCCTGAGGTAGCGTGAATTCGATATTAAGCGACGTTTGTAGCTTCATGATTGTATATAAGTCACGGTGTGATAAAAATTTTATAATAAGAGCTGCGTGTTCCAAACGTACCAATGAACTGTCATGGCGGAGGTGGGTCATTGCCGAGGCTAGTACATTTCCCCGCTCACGACGGGTAAAAGCAGTACAACATCTCGACAAAAGACTTATACCTCTCTTGATGGCTCAATGTTTAACGTCCACTGGAGTCACTGAATAGGTTTTCGTGTCACGGGTTCGTGTCCCGACGATTCCAATTCATTTATCACTTATATAAATTTCCTTCGGCGACAATTCTCCAACGGTAGCGTGAATTCGATATTAAGAGACATTTGTAGCTTCATGATTATATATATATATATATATATATATATATATATATATATATATATATATATATATATATATATATATATATATATGAATATAAGTCACCTTTCCCTCTAAAAAGTGCAATGATTCACCACTAACACAACACATTTTATACGTATATATATATATATATATATATATATATATATATATATATATATATATATATATATATATATATATATATATATATATATATATATATATATATATATATATATATATATATATATATATATATATATATATATATATATATATATATATATATATATATATATATATATATATATATATATATATATATATATATATATATATATATATATATATATATATATATATATATATATATATATATATATATATATATATATATATATATATATATATATATATATATATATATATATATATATATATATATATATATATATATATATATATACATATATATATACATATATATATATATGTGTATATATATATATATATATATATATATATATATATATATATATATATATATATATATGTATATATGTGTATATATATATGTATATATGTGTATATATATATATATATATATATGTATATATAGAGTTCCTCGATGGCTCAGTCGGTTACAGCAGCAGCTTCGGACTTCGTAGAGGTCTGTGGGCGGGTTCAAATCCGCAGCCGACTGATCAGAGAGGCAGACACTTTGCTATCCGTGTAGACATCCCGGGATTATATAAGTAATCAACGGATAGGTTTGCTTAAAAGGCAAATGTATGTTACAGACTAAATACACACACAAAACAAAGCCACTACAACACCTTCTAAAAACATAACAAACATCTCACACGTCTCGAACTCTCGCCATACCCGCGCAATAACTTCTCGCTGCTGGGAAGAAAGGGCGTTGGGTCGGGTATGATACATGAAACATACGCTACCGGGGTCTAAGCGATGTCAGGCAGGGCAGCCGATCGAGACCACAGGTCTACCCCAAAAGCCAAATCAAAAAGTCCTTCAAAGAAGGCATCGTGCTTACCCCATACAAAAATGGGAAAAAAGCACGTTAAAAGAAGAAGAAGAAGATATATATATATGTATATATATGTATGTATATATATATATATATAATATGTATGTATGTATGTATGTATGTATGTATGTATATATATATATATATATATATATATATATATATATATATATATATATATATGTATGTGTGTGTATGTATATATTCTGTATATATATATATATATATATATATATATATATATATATATATATATATATATATATATATATATATATATATATATATATATATATATATAATATATGAATATAAGTCACCTTTCCCTCTAAAAAGTGCAATGATTCACCACACTAACACATTTTTACGTATTGTGTATATATATATATATATATATATATATATATATATATATATATATATATATATATATATATATATATATATATATATATATATATATATTTATATATATATATATATATATATATATATATATATATATATATATATATATATATATATATATATATATATATATATATATATATATATATATATATATATATATATATATATATATATATATATATATATATATATATATATATATATATATATATATATATATATATATATATATATATATATATATATATATATATATATATATATATATATATGTATATATATATATGTATATATGTATATATATGTATATATATATATGTATGTATGTGTATGTATGTATATATTCTGTATATATATATATATATATGTATATATTCTGTATATATATATAGATAGATATATGTATGTATGTATATATTATGTATATATATACATGTATACATATGTATTTTTTTATGAATATAAGTCACCTCTCCCTCTAAAAGTGCAATGATACACCACACTAACACAATTTACGTATTTTATCAAAATAAAGGTAGGTGCCTTAACAACACCGATGACTTACAAAGACAGGGTATGGGAAAACATTGCCCCTTCCTGGAAGAATCTCTCATTTCTCCCCCCTTAAAAATAAAATATTAATTCTCCTCCTGCTTGAGCCTCTCTTTCAGGTGCCACCTTCCGAGAAGCCAAATCCCCACTGGAGGCATAGACAAGCTGGTGAAGGGGATCAATTCCAAAAGAGAAAATCCCCTGGCCTTAACAACAGAATCACCATGCAGCCAGGGTATACCAAACGGCGAAAGCATGGAAAGCATAGAAAACGAACCGTGAGGCACTCAGTCACAGCCACCTAGGAGGAGAGGAATCATAATCCACCGAGGTTTTAAAAGATGATGCCCAGGTGGTGCTCATCAGAAACACCCTAACCCGGACTCCAGACACTTGTCCCTTGTCTCATCCGCTCCATAAGAGCCCTGATTTTCCCATGTGGCTGCGTTGAGCCTGAGTCTTCCTCTGTGGTGAAAGCCCCTAATTCATGCCCTCCCTGCTGGCACTGAAGACGAGGTCTCCTGTCTCCTACAGAAAAGTAATATACCCAAAGCAAGGTTTTGAATCAGTCACGGCCCTATTATTCATCTACTGAATTTATTTTCCTTTCTAAAGTGCAATCATTTTACAAGACCTGATTTGTTTAGTAAAGTGAGTAAATTATTCCAGTTCACATTCATTCCAGTGGCTAGAATTGAGTTGCTTGGCACCTTAGGTGTAACCCCCTCGATTCTGTCATTCGCTACTTGAATCTGTGTAAGTAACCAACGCCTTCTCATTTGCAGACGGAGTTGTTAGCTGTGGAATCATCTCTTCACACTTGTGCTTGTGCCGTGGTTACAACCACTGCCCTCATCCAATGGTGTTCTACAAAGTGGATTTTTCCCCTGTTTATGTTATTATGTAAATTACTGTAATTTTATTTATTCGACAGGAATCTCGTTTCCCCTGTCTGGTTTTGCAAATTCCCCACTCCCGTGATTTAATTTAATATAAATATAAGTGATTATAAGTTAACTCCAAGTGTTTATCTAAACTCTCCCTATTGAAGTAAAGCCTTCAGCTTAGTCTTTTTCTTTATGTTGTTTACCTGAATATACACTGCAGTCAGAACTGAACCCACTTGGTAAGTTTCCTATTCTTCCCCAAGTAAATCTCTAACTAATATATATATATATATATATATATATATATATATATATATATATATATATATATATATATATATATATATATATATGTGTGTGTGTGTGTGTGTGTGTGTGTGTGTGTGTGTAACTGTAATAGCCACAATGCCCTTTTAGCTTCTCGAATTCTTTCTGCACTCTTTTGGATAAGTTTCCCGCTACCGGACATCATAATTTCTTCATATTTCTCGCACTTGGATCTTAAGGCTTTGTAGTGACAAGTGTATCCAAAATAGCGTGAAGAATTCGAGAAGTTAATAGGGCATTGTGGCTATCACAATTACATATGTATCTGGTAAAAAGTCACCAGTAAATTCTACACACACACACACACACACACACACATATACACATTATATATATATATATATATATATATATATATATATATATATATATATATATATATATATATATATATATATAGATATATATATATATATATATATATATATATATATATATATATATATATATATATATATATGCATATATATATATTTAAAAATGCATTGACACATCAAGAGCGGTATAGCGGACTGGATATCAAACAAATCTTTTGGCTTAATGTTTACAAATATAAAAAATGTCCCGGTGCATGTGACGAAATTTCATTTGTATACGTAAGAATGTGTGTGTGTTTGTGAATTTTTGTCACTTTTACACGCTTGACTTTTATATTTACAAATCTCAAGCTACAAATATCCTTTAGTAATCAAGTCACCGTACTTTGGAAGTGGCTTAAATCTCAAGCTACAAATATCCTTTAGTAATCAAGTCACCGTACTTTGGAAGTGGCTTACACCCAAGGGGAATTATATTTAAAAAAAATATATATATATATATATATATATATATATATATATGTGTGTGTGTGTGTGTGTGTGTGTGTGTGTGTGTATACATATATATATATATATATATATATATATATATATATATATATATATATATATATATATATATATATATATATATATATATATATATATGTATATATATATATATATATATATATATATGTATGTATGTATGTATGTATGTATATACACATGAAGTATTAAGCATAATTTAAAAGATAAAAGTTTGACGCTACTCTATGTGAATCTAATTGTAACACCAAAATGAGAGTTGAACCAAAAAGTTACCACAGCCACTGTGAATTGTGTCTAACTTTGATATATGTGATTCTCTCATAGAAAGAAAGGAAGAAGAGAGATTAATATAACATGAGAGTTTCTTGTTCTAGAAATAATGAGCACCTATGGAAACGTATCTGATATTGTAAATTACAGGCTATTTAAATTTGTGACATACATGCTGGAACTCTCATGCTTCACACTGAGTTGTGACTGGCAAAGTAAGCTAAAAAGTGAAGTCTGAGAAATTCAGGCCCATCGCCATGATCTGATGCTAGGATTGTTACCTTAACCTGTTTCCCTCTAGACACCGTGTTATACTCCTACCCCGACCTGACCAAAGGGTTCAGCATCTCGGGAACTCGGAACTAATTATTGTCCTCCGTAATGCATTGCGTTACGCCACTATGCGAAAACTCACACGCATACAATATATATATATATATATATATATATATATATATATATATATATATATATATATATATATATATATATATATATATATATATATATATATGTATATATATTTATATATATATATTGTATATATATATGTATGTGTGTGTGAGTGCGTTTATGTAAACGAGCATAAAATCGCGACACTTCCATAAAAATAGCCATACTTATACTGCTTTTCTTCTAAAGAAAAGCTTTATTTGCCCTCTCTCTCTCTCTCTCTCTCTCTCTCTCTCTCTCTCTCTCTCTCTCTCTCTCCGTCTGAGAGTTTGTGTGTGCGCGTGTGCGAGTCCTGCCTCTTTAAATTCGTTCTTTTTTCTTATTATAAAGTTTTTTTCTGTTCTCTGACATCTCCCCCCATGTCCATATTCATTATCTCCCCTTTCTCTCTTTCTCTCTCCCATGATTAGGAGTCGAATGGTTCGGCTGGGTGCAGAGGCAAAAAACACTCGCCGGTAACTCAAAGTATAGAAGTGCCACATATTACCATATGAATGTATCTTGCCTCATTATTCAATTATGTGTAAAAGCTATTATCACGCATCTACATCAAGGGGCGTTCTCGAGCTTTTCAGGATCTTATATTCAAATTTAAATTATTGGTACCTACACGAGGCTACACCCTCGGACTTTTTAGTAAAGAGGGCCAATTGCTCCCTCAACATATATACCTAAGAAGAAAGCGCACAGCCCCAAACTTTTGACTCCTTTCAGGGTTTTTGCAACTTTAATTTCACCTCGGCCTTTGAAGGTGCATAGGGCCCTAATTAATCATGTTGAAATTTCTTTATACCTGCAGCATCCAAATCTTCATTCATCTCATGTTTGTAAAACCACAGGGTTTTCCCCACTTGGAATGCGGGGGTTATATTATGAAGTTTGACTTTAGACCCTCATTCAAGGACGGCTGAAGAAGGAAGACGAGAAAAGACTATTCAGGTGATTAGAAAAAATAAAGAAATAAAAATCTGAGATTAATTTTCCTATTTTTTCTCTTTCCAAAGAAGTCTGAATGCATAACCCAGGCTTGTCAACAGTCTGCCTTTCTCCGCTCTTTCTCTCCCGCTTTCTCATTTCCCCTTTTATGACGGAGCTCTATTCACTCATTGGCGAATCTGCGAAAGACGGAATTTTTCTTTGACCTCTTTTGAAGTCGGTCTGTAATTGCTTGTCTAAGTCCATTGAGGGGACCCTTGACATGCCCCCTGGGCCATCATTATGGCCTTGCAAACACATCACAGAGAGAGAGAGGCATTTATTCTGTACATTTAATCTTCCTTGACCAGTTTTTTTTTATTGTTATTATTAAAACTTCCTATCAAAAGAATTTGACGAAAGGTTAGTAGATGCTGAAGGGTTTTAATGAGGCAGTTACCTGCGTTCCATGCGGAAGAGGACATGGTTTATAAAGTCGCACTGTTCAAGTTCATTTATCTATTCATTTTTTCCTTATTGTTGGTGTTACAATTGTTGCTGGTGATATTGTCGAAATCAGTATTTTAATTATACTACCAAAAATAAACAAAAGAAGAAAGATTGTTCTGTGTATACTTCGGCGGGATGATTCATTCCTGAGTGGCATATTAAAGATATCTTCCATGATCAGATTTTCTCAGTCGAGAATGTGATGGTGGTTAAACCAGGCACTCGCACTAAATCATTAACTTCAGTTTTAAGCTAAATTTTAGCCCTTAAAAATTACTGACAATCTAAACGAATAGTTCTAAGCCTTCTAATGGAATACCCTTTTCTTGTAGTTTATTTTAGTGGGTTTGGATAATTTTCCTGTCCATGAGTGTGTTACAAAAGACTCGTTTTAGAGCAACCCCGTCCCTGTACTCGTGATGACAGCCCTTGGAATGCCAACAAGCTTTGGTACTTAAATTAAAAAAATAAAGAATTAGGGCTATCAGTGACTAATAGCGCCACATATCTTCACGGTTCCTAAAATATCGAAATCTTTGCCCTACCTGACCTAGTTAGCAGGAACAAATTGCATATTTTAGTGGGTCCCTCTAACGCCATCTCTTTGTGTTTTCGCTCATCTGCGAATGCAACGATGGATAAAACGCTGTAAATTACAAAAAAAAAAGAAAGAACATTTCTTTTTCATGTCCTTTTTTTCCTTCCTTCATTACATTTCACGGATGTGTTTTTGCACATACGTAGCCGACTTGAAGGCAAGTTCAGGTAGACCTTATAAATCATAGCTCCCTTAAACCTTCTTTTGACAAGATCGTTTGTTAATCTTAGCAAACCGGTTCAAAAATATCGAAAGCGAATAGGGGAAATGATTTAAAAAAAGCCGCACTGAAAGTTAAACGTTGAGGAGTGAATTAATATCAATTAATTATTCGCAAATACAGTTGTTAAGAGCTTCTGTCGCTCTTACAAAGGACAATAGTAACTGAAAGGAAGATTGCGTCCTGATATCTCACGACGAGCACCTGTTTTCTTAAGAAGCCGGTTACGGACGGCTATTTAGGTTGGGTATTAGAGCAGCGTTGGTGTAATAGCAGGGGATATGCTGATGGAATTCAGTGAACAAAGAGAAGTAGTCTTGTAAAAGTCTTATTTAAGTGCCTAATACCCTCTCATTATGGACCTCCGCAATTTTCCTTATGGCTTTCACATTAAACGAGGCCTATGCGAGAGAGAGAGAGAGAGAGAGAGAGAGAGAGAGAGAGAGAGATGGGGTGGGTGGGTTGCCGGTGTTACAACATAAACTCAGAGGTGTGCGCATATAAGCATAGGTATTTCATGTAAACTTGGTAACTTAATATTTTCATAAATTATCATTGGCAAATTCAACGTATTGACAAACGGCGAAACTATTTTTTTTTCTTATGTTGAAAGGTTTACTTAGCACAAAATCAGCTACTCAAGAGATAACTGAGGAGAAATTTTCAGGTCGAACAAGAAAGTTCAAAGTTTGCTTATAAGTATTCGAGGCTAGAATGAAGACGTTTATGATTGTTGCAGAAGCGCCATAATGGAATCATAGAAAAAATTGAAAAAACTTGCAAAATTAATAATATATATGAATATACACATATATACACATACATATATATATGTGTATGTGTGTGCGTGTTTGTATGTGTATGTGTGTGTGGTTTTTTAGTGAGACAACTGAAGATATAAAAAACAGAACCTTTTTTTTTTTTTTTTTAAACGTTAAGAATTTTGTAAGAGCCAGAGTAGAGCAAAGGAGAGCTAAAAAACGAACCTGAGCAGGAGGAAAGAAGGCGCCGACAGGAGAACACAATGAGAGAGAGGCTGTGGAGAGAAAAGAATGAGGAAAGGCCGGCCTTTCCTACCTTCAAATCTCTTCTTTTGTTCATCTTATTTGGGACGGCAGGTCTGCATACAGGTCATCACTCATTAGGGCAGCGTTAGTACCTGTTTATGACCTAATTCAACTACCCGACGGGATCAACGTGTCGCTGGTCTTCTGCAAGGACAAAACGCAAAGCTACGGAATAGAGCTCTCAGGGCGAAATTATTAGAAAAACAGTCTCGATATTTTTTAGTCATACAAACACACGCATACATCCATTTATACATTCATATACACATATATATATATATATATATATATATATATATATATATATATATATATATATATATATATATATATATATATATATATATAAGCATTAAGCTACAAATGTCCATTAATATCTGATTTGCTCTACCTCCCTTGATGGCCGTGTGGTTTATGCACGTCCCTGTAGTCCTGAGTTCTTGTCTTCCCTGGTTCGAGCCCACGAAACGATGAACTTATTATCAACTAAAAATTCCCATTCGGGTAACATATATGAAAATATATTATTTCCGAGGTAGACCGAATTAGATGTTACAGGACATTTGTAGCCTAATGCTTGTATGCTTGTATATGAATCACATGATGTGATATATATATATATATATATATATATATATATATATATATATATATATATATATATATATATATATATATATATATATATATATATATATATATATATATATATATATATATATATATATATATATATATATATTATATACATATATTCATATATATATATATATATATATATATATATATATATATATATATATATATATATATATATATATATATATATATATATATATATATATATATATATATATATATATACATACATACATATGTGTGTGTGTGTTTATGTGTGGGAGTGTGGGGCGTGTAGTTTTGAGCTATGTTTTACCTCGAAGTTTCCGTCAGATTTCAGTTATATTGTTGTATATCCAAACGTGTAAAGTTGTATTTTGTCAGTGTTCATAATTTTACTGGATGTTGGGTTTGAAAGGCTGACCATTTCCAAGAGATGGGTTTGAAAATTGTGATTCAGTCGTACCTAGCTAAAGGAAGGAAAGTTTCAAAGTTCCACCCCTGCCAGTGTAGTGCCCCAACTCTCCGGTATAGTGAGCAGCATCGTCACGCTTGTTTTTCAAATTTGTATTAAAATATTTACACTGAATTATGATGCACCGTATATACAGTTCTTGAATTATCACCAATAAAATTATTATGCAAGAACGTTAAAAAAGGAAAACAATTCCGAAATTCGGACAAATTTTTCCTAAAATTTCTTCCTTTTTCTCTAAAATGTGGTTTAGTAACCGTTGATATTAATATTGCTTTTTAGTTTTCCGTAAAAGAAAACTACTGAGATGGCTATTTGTCTGTCTGTCCGCGCTTTTTCTAGCCGCCTTCAGATCTTAAAAACTACTGAGGCTAGAGGGCTGCAAATTGGTATGTTGATCATCCACCCACAATCACCAAACACACCAAATTTTCATGTTATTTAAGGTTAAAGTTAGCCATGACCGTGCATCTGTCACTGCTATAGGTACCAACATCACAGGTCACCACCGGGCCGTGGCTAAAAGTTTCATGGGCCGCCTCTGAGAGTTTCATGGGCTGTGGCTGAGAGTTTCATACAGTATCATGAAACTTCGTCTCATTTTTTATTTGTTTATTGTTGCTGCCTATAAATGGTCTATTCTCAAGTCTTCCATTTCCTTTTCTTTCTTCTTGTTCGCTCTCTCTCTCTCTCTCTCTCTCTCTCTCTCTCTCTCTCTCTCTGTGTTCTTCATCGGCCTCACATTTCTCCCCCTTGTGTCCCTCCTTCCTCCAGCCCTCCTACAGCCGCTCCGTCATAAGCGATCATACGGGGAGTCAGGAAAGCGCAGGTATACAAAGCTAATGAGTGAGGTCCACCGTGTAATTATGGGGGAATGGGGACTAGAGCGTGCTGCCATCTATTAGGTGAACTTTCGGTCTTATGTCAGAACAGTATAAGGTGCATATTAGCGGGTGCTCTTAAATCTATTTACTGCTCCCTCTTTGGGTGTTTTGTATTGCCACATGTTTTTACTATTTCCTCTCTATTGTTTTAAACATCCTCGTTGTCTTCAGACAATTCACCTCTTCCTTCCATAAAAAGTAAGAGAAGAACTAAAGACACTCATCCCCGCCGTCGGTTTTCTTCGACTAAGTCTTTCCTTTCAGATTACTAACCAGCTTTAAATACATCTCGTGAAGGGCATTATAAGTTAAATGGTAATCTTCCTCTTTTCATGAACACTTTCTTCATAGTTGCGTATATATATATATATATATATATATATATATATATATATATATATATATATATATATATATATAGTGTGTGTGTGTGTGTGTGTGTATGGGTACGTGTGTGTGTGTACATATATTTATATACATATATATATATATATATATATATATATATATATATATATATATATATATATATATATATATATATATATATATTATATATTTATATATTATATATTTATATATAATATATATATATATGTATATAAATATATATATTATATATACATGCTTTTTTTTAACATAAGAAATTGTATTTTCCTTCGTTGTGTAATATCGATGAGATACATATGCAACCAAAGGGTATATTATGTGTATCATCAAAATTGTAAGCAGCTGTTAAAGATAATGTTGCCACCATATTTATGCATGTTTAATTTCTATGTTAAATGTTCTCTTCAGAAGATCAAAGCTTTTTGGTAAGTATTAGGTGAAAATAACCGACTTTTCGATTTTCAGCTGATGGCAAAGAAAACCAAACAACTGGTCACAGATGCGACTGCTCCTTTCGTCATTATTTAAAGCTTTATGGAAATGATTTTTATCTAGGCGCTTTCGTTGTGCCAATAGCTGGTCTCTCTCCAAAAGATGGCCGAGCTGTCATCATTACTTCTCTTTTGGTCGAGCAACTCGTAATAGTCAACTCAATAAACTCTTAAGTAGAAAACAGATACAAAATGGTCCCACACACAAACACGTGATGTAGTTTTGCCCCAGTTCGGTTTTAAAAACAAGAAAAAAATTAACTTTGGAATACAAAGTTTTTTTAACGAGAGGGTTTAGGACTACTAGAAAGAGAAGGACGTTTCTGACTGCCTTTACTTTTGTTGGATGAGTTTGTCTCGCAACCTCTCCCTTTGTATTTATCACAAACTAGAATTTCATCTTGGTTCATCCTGCAAGCAAGATGGTACGAAATTGATATTACCCCTAATTTAAAACTATACCCTGTGCGAAATCTGAAAGTTCAGCAGGTGCTTCGGAAAGTAAGTTTCCTCATATCTTAACGACGCTGCTTCTTGTACAATGACTGGTCCTCCTCATTTGATAGCACTGAAATGGATTTTTCCCCTAATCAACAGCTGTTTTCGTAATGTTAAGTGACTTACAAAATTAAATTCCTATATATGACTGGTTCCTAGATTCAGCATCCACAAAAATTACTCGCCAGTCGTGAACACTGGTGAAGGGTTCGAGGACATGGTTACATCTTGTCTGCACAAGAACAATTCCTTGAATTGTTTGATGGCTAGCTCTTAGTATGTTACATAAATTGTTTTGAAGTCATTATGCACAGAATATATCCTCACATGTGGCTCTTATGAATCTTCATAATCTGCAATATTTTCATGAAATTAGCTGAAAAGTTCACTGAATTGCTAAGAAAGCTTCCCAAAAGAGGAATGCTCATTTGCAAAAGAAGAGTACAAAGAGTCTTAACTAAGGAAGAATTTATTAAAAAAAAAACTGGATAAGGGAGGTAGCAGAAAATGGTTCAAGACTTTACCTTACAGGCACTGAAACTAAGCTGATATGATATCAAAATCAGAGATGACAGATTAAGAAAGATCAAGGGTGAACCAAGGTAAACTTGGGAATTAATTACTTCCAATACTTACTATTCTTCACCAACCTAATACAACCTTGGGGTCACATTTGTTGGACACCTGATAACTAAAGCATTCATATATGACAGAAGCGAATATGCATACAATAATATCAGCACCAATACACGCCTTAGCAGCCTTACTTATGATTCAGAACTGATATAGTTATTAAATTTATATTGCACAGTTCACATATGCTGGAAATAAATTTCATACAAAAACTTTCAGCGTATCAGTTTAGTGATGAAATAATATAAAGATGTTTTGGTTATGTGCGTTTTATATTTTTGCTAATTCTTGAATAGTTTTGATTTTATCTTGTCAATTAATGCAACTTGTTCTACCCATAAATGAAACTTAGATGGGTTGTCAGATAAACATAAGACCTTCCCGAAATTCCATACCACCATAACATCTTGTACCATTAGCAGTTTGCCGTTGCTTATCAAAGAACGTTTCAACATGATTTGTTTATATTTTATGCTCCTACATTAAACGATAACCCTACCTTACTTGATCCTTCACAAGTCTATTGTCCTTACAGTCCTCTTCACACCATGTTTGCTTGAAAGGACATTCTTTACCTGGATGGTTTTGGAGAATATGATAAAGTGATTGTTTTAGGTCGTTTAAATGCAAAGGTTGATGACAGAGAAACGGATGGCATTACTGGTACCCTGAAGTTCCGAAAATATACTAGAACAGAAAGAGTCCTCGAGAAATGCTTGGGAAGGGAGTTGATTGCTGGATATGCACAGTTTCGAATGAAGAGCAAGTTGATGGTGATGTAATTGTGAGAATGTGAATGACTGAGTGTAAAACTGATCAAATTTTGGTTGAAGAGAAAGCTAATATCGATATAAGTTGAAATCGGAGAGGAAGGGGTAAAATGTCTTTATACGCAATTAAGACAAGTGAGTGTGATTAGAATGATGTGAGTAGCAGGTATAATGACAATATGGTCAAACTATGGGCTAGAGCTAATGACAGCGGGGTGGAGAGAGCAGATGAGTTGTACGTAAAATTCCATAATGGGGGGTAATAGGCACAACATCGACTGTTTGTGTGGAATGGATAGAAAGAAAGAAAGACAGAAAAGAGGTTAGTGGCAGAATGAAGTAATAAGAGGTTTACTGATTATAAAAGAGAATTATTTGAGATTCAGTTACATAACAGAAATCACGCGAAGGTGTATACAGGAGGATGAATAGGAAACCAGTAAAAAAAACTACAGAAAAAGAATGCAAATAACATTTATAAAAGGGAGAAGGTTGGAAAGATTTGCAAGGAGAATGAGAAATTTCTCTTCGGGAAGTGAATGCAGAGGATGGTTAATAAATAATTGGATATCAGAATGAAAGATGTAGGTAAAGATGCTGTCTGAAGTGAATATTATCCTGAGTCATCTCTCATATTAAAAGTAAAGGTTAGTTTGCATAGTCAAGCAACAACAATAGAGGTATGAGTGATGCAGACCGTCTGAACAAGAAGGTAAAAATTAATGTTTGAAGTGAGTAATTTGAAGATTTGTTGTATGGTAAAGATAAAGTCTTAATCTGCATTACATCTTTAGCAACCCTTTACTGGTCTCTCCAAGGAGCTAATAATTCTTATGATGTTTAGAATCAGCTGCCCCTGAAATACTTTCAGACAACTTCTTTCTGCCCCAACTAACCCTGTTAGTGTAGCCCTGATACTCCAACTCCCTAGGTTTTCACACCTAGCTGTCACGGTCGTATGAGCAACTAAAATGTGACAAATCTGATTTAGCAGGGAAATGACTCCATTCGAAAGTCACTCAGTACATTTCTTGACCTTTGCTCCACTGACCATCTACAGACCTGCTTAGCCCTCCCCCAGGCTTCTTGAAGTGAATATATGGATTCACTGGACAAAATGACTGTCGATCACATTCAAGCCAGTCTTCATGTTCATCGTCCACATGGCATTCCCATTCTCATGTCTGTACTGTATGAAAGAGAGAGAGAGAGAGAGAGAGAGAGAGAGAGAGAGAGAGAGAGAGAGAGAGAGAGAGAGCGAGAGAGAGAGAGAGAGACCCTGCTGCCCCTTTCGCATAGTCAGTCTGTGTTCGCTTTTGGTGTGTCGAGGGCTTATTCAATACTTACCAGATGACTCCTGACTGTGGCTCTGCTGGGAGTTACACCTCCTAAGATAACATTCATATATAACCACTTGAACTCAATCTGCAGATGAAGGTTGTAACTTAAGCCCTGACAGGTGATTTCTAGTAGCAGAAGACTGAATGATTTGCTCTAGGTGCGGAGGAGTCTGTGTTGAGTAGTAAGAGACTGCATGGGAACATTGTAAGTTATAGATTCTGACAACTGAAGGCTCAGTTAATTAATCATACTTATGACTAAAGTTTACAACTTATGTACTTCACGGCACGCCATCTTACCTCAATGTATGCTAACTGCAGTAATTCTCCCGACTTGGTTTTGATTTATTACATTTTAAAGCTCTTCCTAATAATAGTATATCAGTAGCAACAATTGCATTTGCAAGCTATTCCTGTTCATATTATATAAATAATACCCGATGGGTTAAGCTGTTGTAATTTTCAAGTTGCTGCTTATTAGTGTAATAAAGTATCTTATTGAGGCGATGAAAAGTTAATTCTCTGTGTGTTATATTTGGGAAGATTTAATGTTTTCGTTTTATCCTGGATAGCAAATTAGCAACCTTATGATTTGCTATAATATGTTCAGCATATTCTATAGATATGTGATTGTATGTAACTGCAAAATAACAGAGTAATTAACTTTAAACAGCAGTGTGACAGACAGTGCATTAATGTAGCAAGTGTGACTATAAGCAATTCACATAGTCATTTCTTGAGCAATGAAATTACTGGATGAGCTGAATTAAAGTGCTTCTGTGAACTGTCTGCAGATAGTATATATTAAGAATCATTGTGTAACAAGTGAGAGAAAGTATACGGACAGAGTGAAATTATAAAAAAAGGCTTTCAAAGGCATCAAATAGTAATCAAATACCGTATCAAAAACATTTAATTGACCAGAGGTAGAGCATATGGCTATATATAAAACTTCAAGAATGTTAGAGTAGTCTAGAAATGCGCCGTGATCAGAGAACTCTCAAGTAAATGAGAATACAAATTTGATAAAGAATTTGTAACATTGAAACACTCTTTCATTTATCTTATATTATTTTGTACTGTAGTCTTTTCGGCTGGTCTGATGTTCTAATTTTGAATTAATTGTTAATTGATTTGTTTATTGGTAAAGATTAACGCTACACAATTTTATTCAGTATCAAATGGGAATGCTCATTCTATAATGGTCATAGAGTATGATTCATCTATAGTGCATTCACTTCACTTATTTACTGTTTAATAACTTCATTTCGATTTTCGTCTTTACTTCCATCTAAATAAAAGTTTTTTTTCATATGCATTATGTTTTTAATGTGCAATTTTTAGTGTTCAATATTTACTACATTTTACCTTGTGTTTTTTTACATATAAAGATTGCCTCCATATACATACTTCATCTGTACAAGAATAAAGCTAAAACAGACATAATGATTGTAATTGGTTATTATAGCAAACCAGGGATTTTGATGTGTTACAAAAAATATATAAAGATATATGAAAATATAAATGTAAATTTTTCCGAACTGTGTCAGTAACTCAGTAATCACCTCTCAAAAGGGAACCAGTGTTCTCAGGTTGTTGTAATTGTGTATACTGTTTTCAAAAGAAAGGTTTCCTTCAGGACACACTATCAAATTGAAGCAAAATAATCTTATTTGAAATTATATTGCTAGAGTATTTAAAATTATTGTTGCACAGATATTGATTAGGAGGGTGCTGCCTTCCAAAATCATGCGAAAAGTTGGCTATCCTACAGACAGTAGCCTCACCCGTCTCACTGCCCAACTCAGTTAAATGGCACTGCCAGAAGAATCTGGAGTACATATGAGCTATTTTCTTTTTCTAACTGAATCCGTATGTCCTGTCATAATATGTGTATATATATATATATGCATAATATGTCGTAATATGTGTATATATAAATAAATATATATATGTATTTATTTATTTATTTATATGTGTATATATATATATATATATATATATATATATATATATATATATATATATATATATTATATATATATATAAGAATATAAGATATATATATATCCATACATATTAATTACATTATCGTTCCACCAAGAATAAAGTGAAATTATCAATATAACGCGTATCAATTATTTAGTGAAATTATCAACATAACGCGTATATCATATATGGCTTTATATATATATATATATATATATATATGTGTGTGTGTGTGTGTGTGTGTGTGTGTGTGTGTGTGTGTGTGTGTGTGTGTGTATTACATTACACGAAGAAAAGCAACATACTGACTGACTTGACTAAGCATGGTAAACATGCGATGCAGATCACTTTATGGATGCCGGAGTGTTTGTGTGTATGTAAAAAAGGAGGAGTTTCACATACAAACTGGTTCCTTACTCTTATCTCGGTCTGTATAAATACAATAGATTACCATCTTTTTATTATCATAAAGATTTTAATTCATGTCCTATATAAGTTCACCTTCAACCATCTAAACACATTTATGCACCTCTCTCTCTCTCTCTCTCTCTCTCTCTCTCTCTCTCTCTCTCTCTCTCTTATTGTTTTCTTCATTGTTCCTCACATTTCTCTTCCTACAAGCCACATCGGTGAGTACCGATAGGTTCTTTTATCGTTTATGAATAACACTCTTCGGAATTAAAATCTAAGAGACTTTGTGTTTTTACCTTGAACTATGCCTCTTGACCTTTATATACAGATCTACGGAATCTGCACGTAGGCGATTTTAACCCATTCTTAGGCCCATGTCCTTCCAGAAGACACCTGTTTAGTAATAATGACGACCCATAAACCAAAGGCAAAACGTCCAAAGCAAAACTTCCACCAAAAGATTTCTTATCAGATGATCTCACGGATGAAAGAGGGATGTTAGGCTGAAGCATCCTTTCTCCTCCTCTTCCTTCTTCTCTTTCCATCACCTCTTCTTCTTTCTTGTTCCATCATCTTCCCTTTGCCCACAGGGGAAGGGGGGAGGGTGATGGAGCCCTGGAAGGGGAGTTCTTGGCGGCATTCATCAGCCTGATCAAAAGCTCATGCGAGGCACATCCCCCCTCAGTTACCATCTGCACCTAACAGTTGAGTCTAAGTTAACACTCCTCATCATAACTAGGACCTATAATCATTCAATTACCTCGCTACTTACCCGGTCCTGAAGTTGTTGTATTTGGTATGCTCCTACCTTTTGTTTGATTTGGCCGGCTATTTAGCGTACACCAAGGAGGGTCAGACAAGGTGGCTCGCCGAGAGCGGAGCTTTCGAGCGAAACCAGCCTCTGCGCAGGGGAGACCGACCGTCGTTTTCGGCTTGTTTCTCTCAGACTATCAATTACCATCCTACATGCAAACTGGTTAGACCGGGCCTTTTGAACAGTCATCAGCCAACTGTAATTACAGGTTTTATTTATTCTTCTTTTCTTCAACTAGACCCGCTTACTTATCATAACCTGACTATATATTACCTGCAACTCTTTCTCCATTGAGGTTGACATCAAAAGCCTAACCCTCACGCGGGGAGAAATTGAACTTTGAGCCTTTGGCCGTGTTCCTTACGACCTGTTTTGGAAAGAAGGCGTCGAACGTTGGAAGCGGGGTGGGCGGAGCGGCAAGGTATCGTCGGGCAAATAATTATAAGGCAGCGGAGGTACTTTGGACACATTAGCACTCTCTGAGGGCTGCTAAAGACCGACACACACTGATTCTGAATTCCCTGTCTTGAGGTCTCAAGCGCGCCCCTCGCTACCCTGCACAGGCGCTATGAAGCTCTGCCTTTCCCAAGGGCTTGAAATACATTGAACTATAACGCTCCCGCCTGATGCCATCTAGCCATTGAGAGTGCGTGAGAGGGAAAAAAGTGTGTCAGTCGCGACTCTGAAGGATAAGTACCACTATTTCATGGTTGTCATGTTACTACAGATGACAGAGAGATGACCCTCCCGCACTTACAGAGACCTTCATCTCCTCGCGATAAAAGATCAATTGTTAAACGCTGAGGCTAAAGCTATATTCAAGCAATATTCAAGCGATGCTGAGGCCATTTATGAGCGCAGCGGCTGACGTAATCAGAGAAGGAAAATGACAGGGAAGCTCCCAGATAGGAGGGAAGGGTTCCGTACTTCCCTGTGAGGGGCAACACTCGCGGCCCTCCTCACCTGAACAATGGAGAAGCACAGCCTCATTTATAGATGTTAGATTAATATTAACCGCAAAAACATAATAAAAAAGCGCACACCTTTAACGTCAAGATCTGCTTTTCGCCACCTGATAGTTTCGTCTTACTCTATCGTACTCACGTGTTCCAGCTCAAATATTAAGATTATTGTAATGGGTGTATGATCTTCAGGTAGCGATGCACTCCCTGATGATAGTTGAGAAAGAAAATTACCTTCAAATCAAAATTTACGTTCGTTGTCATCGGCAGCGTAAACAGCTGCGGTGGTAAGAAATACCAGGCATTTTCACTCATGTCCAGTATTTCCACGCAAGAATTTCTGCCATCGTTGACACTGATACTGTAAGCGTGCATGTAATTCAACACGCATAATATTCTTGCATTTTATGTATGTATATATATATATATATATATATATATATATATATATATATATATATATATATATATATATATATATACATATATATATATATATATATATATATATATATATATATATATATATATATATATATATATATATATATATATATATATATATATATATATATATATATATATATATATATTCTTATGTACAACTTACATTTATACAAACACACACACACATATATATATATATATATATATATATATATATATATATATATATATATATATACATATATATATATACATACCTTTTCCCCTTTAGTTAATTCATAAAGATATCAGCATGCATAAGTAATATATAGTATATAATCTCTGAACGGTTCGTGTAAATATATCCTATATGATATGAAATGATTTTAGAAGAACAACTGAGACACAGTTCAGTGCGTTATAAAAGTTTATGTGGTATAATCAACACATATGGGAAGCCTTTCAGTGACGGCCTATTATTCCTATCATTTGGTATCGAAATAATCTGGAAGTTCATTAGGATTTTAAGAGTGTACTAAGAATAACTCGCCAATTGAATTCTAGGATTTTTATGTTTATGAGTATCAATCTTGTCGTGTGATCGGTAGCTTTCTTGGCCACTAAGCAAGAGGTTCGATTCCTTAGACAGGACGCTCGAATGAGCAAGATTCGTTAAAAACCCAATGTGACTCTGTTGACCAAAGCAGTGAATTAGGTGACTGGTAGCTAGACCGCTGTGGTGGTGGTGGTGGTGGTGGTGACCAGAGTTAAAGGGGCATGAGACCAGCAACCCCAGTCTCCGTTTGTTGTTCAGAGTCCAGAGGTCCATACACGTCCGTCTAATCTATTTCACCTGGCCACACTTATGGGGAAGAGCCCGTGCTGGTATAAACCAGCTTCATTTAAACCAACCAACCAACCTCATCCCAGCTTACCGCCATCCATTTTTCTATCTATCTATTTATCTTCTAATTTATCTACTAGATAGATAGCATATATTTATATATTTGCACTGCAAAAGATATAAAAACAAAGAATAAAATGTGACCGGTTTTCTGACAGAAAGCAGAATTATTTAGTGATTTCGTTCTCAAAGAAACCGTCTGAAGTAATATGTCATCCGTTATAGCATTCAATGCGCAATTTATGTTCTGAATATTGGATTTCACTACAGTAATTTTGAAATATTAATCAGCACTCCAGCATCTTACCATCTACGATTTACATAATTATTGTGCTAGTCTTCTGTCAAATGTTTCTCTTTATTTTGCCTGATAAAGTGAAAAATTGCTATAAATAATTTTTGTCTACTGTGTTGATCTGATCATTTATTGGCAGATTTCGTTGTGCAGTCCCACTCAAGATACTTTGGTGATGTTATTCCACTCATTTGGGAAAGCAAACCTTTTTTCTCCGCAGGATTTTGTTAAAAACAGCTCTTTGTTCTCGTACAGACAAGATCAAAGCACAAATGTACAGTACAGACATTTCACCGCAGCAACTATACGCTAAATAACACATGCGCCTTTTTCCTTCATTCTCAACTGAACAGTTTAGTGTAGCCGCGTGGCGGGAGGAAGTGAATAAAAAAGCGCGACTTTTTTTTTAATGTCGTTTACATTACTTACAGGACAGAATATCACCTGAGGGAATTAGGGAACTTTGTAGCATTATTGACGTTTGACTGTTTAATTTTTTAACATTTGACTTAATGGAGACAAATGAACACACTCGCGTAAAATAAATGCACTGAAATGAGAAAGGTACTACTTTCTGGATATAATTTTGATAAATGTTTGTAAACGAAATGTAAATTTTGTAGACTGGTTTTGCAAAAGTATCTAATCTTACAAACACGACCACGAACATACATGTACACCCACAGATACATAAATTTACATAGGTACATACACACACACATATATATATATTACGGAATGACGCAGGCAATTTAGGCTATCAAGTCCTGGCCAAACTTAGCATAAGACAGTGGAAAGAGGGAGTCTAAGTAGTTGGACAGGAATAAAAAGAGATCGAGAAAATAAATGACGAGAAGTACAAAGATCCAAAGGTGAAATTGGGAGAAAACCCGACTGTTGCAGAATGAAGTAATGTTTAGAGAAGGTGGACAGCAAGATAGAAGAAAGGAAGTGGGAATGGAGTTAAAGTAAACGACAAAAATGTGGGTGCAGCTAGGGGTCGAAGGAACGATGCAGACATTCTTTAGCAATGCTTACAGTTCACTGCGCGAGGTGCAGTGACGACATCAACGTCCTAGGAGTATGTATGTATATATATATATATATATAATATTTATATATATATATATATATATATATATATATATATATATATATATATATATATATATATATATATATCATATATCAACATCAATCTATTAAATGTCCTTTAATATCTAATTCGCTCTAACTCGGAAATAATATATTTTCATATCTGTTACCGTGGTTCGAGCCCACGAGGCGACGAACTTATTATCAACTAGAAAATTCCCTCTTCGGGTAACATATATATGAAAAATATATTATATCCGAGGTAGAGAGAATTAGATGTTAAAGGACATTTTAAGCTTAATGCTTGTATATGAATCACGGTGATGTGATAAAATTCATTTATATATATATATATATATATATATATATATATATATATATATATATATATATATATATATATATATATATATATATATATATATATATATGCTCGAACCACGGGCAGCATATATGAAAATATATTATTTCGAGATAGAGCGAATTAGATGTCAAAGGACATTTGTAGCTTAATATATATATGATATATATATATATATATATATATATATATATATATATATATATATATATATATATATATATATATATATATATTTATTATATATATACATTTATATAAAATCTATGTATCAGGGGAATAGATCTTCAGCTGCAAGTGTTGTCTTGCCTCATCCCCGATGTTTGTTTTTTAAGTCAACAAGGCCGAAGAGTACACGACAAATTTGCATTGTTGGTATTAGTCGTAATCCCTCTTGCAAGTATTTGTTCTCGTCCTGTCACTTTCAATATCATTCCTGGTATGAAGATGATACAGATATTCCGATTTGGAAGAAAATCGAGTGAAAAGAGCCAAGATCCTCCTGAATGCGACCGTTTTGTGCTGACGATCATTCGGGAATATATTCGCACGATAGTGACTAATCTTCCACTGGAAAAGTGAGAGTTGTGCGCACGAACATCAGCCCTATATGTGACACCGACGCTCTTATTACGGGCAGCGAGTTACCACCCTCATGCATATATTAAACTCCAGGAGGATGAGCACATTCTGGCATAAGGTAAGGTCTGGTTAATCAACACCACCAACTATATATGAACAAGCATTTCAGACGCCATTCATCAAATGTCATGCCAGGGAGACTTCATTCATATTTTGGATGCTAAAATCCCGAATAATTGCTGGAGAAACGTCCATTATCTCCATCTAACCACGAACACCTACAGTCAGCCGCCTCCCTCAAGTCATTATCTCTCACATTTGCTCTACTTCACAACCATTAAATGTGTGTTAAGTATGGGTGAACTGCCGCTGCCGCCTCTGGTGTTGCCGTTTCACTTATCTTATTCGGCTAATTAGTAAACAGTCATCCGACGGGATGATGGTGGTGTCGAATTTTTTGTATTTGCATTTTATGTATATTATGGTAATTAATAAATTATATATATTTGGTATTTTATGTATATATATGTATATATATATATAAATATATATATATATATATATATATATATATATATATACATACACGTATGTATATATATATATATATATATATATATATATATATATATATATATATATATATATATATATATATATATATATACTGATATTCATAATTATAATTGAGCAAAAGAGACAGACGGACGGACGGACAGATAAACGCAGCCGATACGTTTCCTTTTCTTCAAAGATAGGATCAGGAATCTTCAGACAGCTCTAAATGTGACACAATGAAACTGACTGACACGGAGCTTCAAGGTAGTGAGCAGCGCAGTAAACCAAGCAAAACCAGATCAAATGAAGAGATCTGAGTTCCACTACTGTGAATAAGTGCCAGCTGTTGAAAATTATTCTTAGACTAAAGTTCAGGAGCAGAAAAAAGATTAGAAAAAGAAAATATACTGGAGGATAAAAGCGTTTTACAGCAAACAATCGCAGTGTCATCTCATGCGTTTAGGCTTAGACTTGTGGGCTTAACCAGTATTCATTCCTGATCCATAGAGTATACAAATAATGATTACCCGGCAGGACCCACTAATTAAGACAACCTACAGTCCACCAAGTGTCTACCATCAGTGGGGACAAATCCAACACATTTCTGGGTTAGGATAATAGAAAAAGATCTGCATTAACACAGAAAGTCGTAGATTGTCTTATCTGTGTTTGGTAAATCAAAGCCAGATGTCAATTCTGTGCATGTCCGCTGGTAACTTGATACGTTACTCTTTCACAGTGAATGCCCGTATTGAATATTTCTTGGTATTCAACCAGTAGGCTACTGCGGGATAGCATTTCAATCTTAAGCCAATTACGTAGAATGGAATTGAAATTCTGCGTTCATTGTTTTTAAATTCAAAAGTATTTTCAATTCTCGCCTCTTCCTGGTTGTTTAAAAATGGAACTCGGGTGTCGCAAACAGTCCATAAACATTTTAAGCGTTTTTTGATATATTACTGACAAAATCCATAAGCAGCCTACGATATCAGATTATGATGTTGGAAACTCTTGTAATACTGATGGATGTATCTAAAGCAAACGGATGCCCGTTAGGATGAACCTCTGCTCTGCATTCTGACCATGCGCTTGTATTATACCTACTGTCAACCAAGAATGTAAGGCAAACTACTTTTGAGCAAGATTAAATATATTTTTAGGTTTGAATACATTTCTATATTTGAGTATGTGCGAATATATACCGTTTATAAGTGAAAGTAGTTAAGATAAGTTAGACCTCCCGCGCATATTTTTTTCAGCTTAGGATGAATATAATTAGTAATATAATTCTAATGTTCGTAAAGTAGCATCTAAAGGCAACGCTTCCAAGTTACTAAAAATATGCGCTAGAGCCCACACTCTGGCTCTCCTAAAATTCCTGTCATAACTTTAATCCAAACCTCAGTGACTGACAGGTGAGGGAAAATCTTCAAACGGTTTAGTCAGAGGAGGGAGAGAGAGAGAAGCGACTTCTCTCTCTCTCTCTCTCTCTCTCTCTCTCTCTCTCTCTCTCTCTCTCTCTCCTCTCCTTGCGTGTCTCACTAATACACTTTGTTTTGTAAATTACCAAGTCATTATATCTGTGTTACGTCGTGGTCCCAAAAGTATTGCTATTACGGCTATAAAACTTAAGGACTTCGAGTCCTCAGCGAAGAATAAACAGAGAAAGAATTTAGAGAAATGATGCACAGTACATACATACTTACATACACACATATTAACTGAATTGCATGCTGTCTTAAAACATGGACAACTGAGGAAAAACATTGCCACTTACTGTTGATCTTATTACCAAAAACAATACCAGAGTGGTATCCTGATACAATTTTTGTAATAAGCTGTTAATTAATTCAATTTAGTGATCAGAAAGAAGCAATGGTAGAAATCAGATAGCATTGGTATCGTCCGCGATTCGGAAAGCTGCAGAGAAAAAGAGTTACGGAAGCCTAATCTGCAAGATTTGTTCGTGCTCAAGGTATTGGCATGGTTCTTGAACCCCCGACGCAAAAGCAAACAAACTGCGTATATTCCTTTATAAGGTGAGAATGAGACCAGCAGAGGGTTTTCCGAGATATAAAAAACAAGCCCTCACGTCGATTCTGTGATCGTTGTGAGGAAGGCTCGACGTGCTGACTATTCCCGCAGTTGTTCAGTTTAAGAGGGCAACAACTCAGAATATATCCTAAGATGCTACAAGCTACAATTAAACTAAAAACATTGTAACTGGTCGACGCAGAACTCGCATGCGTTTCAACGTGAACTCTAGATGTTATTACTATATTATTCTCTTTTAATTTCTTCAGCCAGTCAAGATTCTAAACTAAAATCCATTGCAATATATTCATAAAAAAGAATTACAAGGTTTTAGTATATGTATATATATATATATATATATATATATATATATATATATATATATATATATATATATATATATATATATATATATATATGTGTGTGTGTGTGTGTGTGTGTGTGTGTGTGTGTGTGTGTACAAAAATATATACATACTAAAACATGATAATTATTTTTTATGAAAATTTTGCAATGGATTTTAGTTTAAATTCTTGACTTGCTGAAGAAATTAAAAAGAACACAGAGTTAACCAAACACCGGATCTGAAATTTAGCTGGCAATTTTCAATATTTCCGAACGAAACGAACTATTAGGAACTGCCTTAGAAAACTCAGGTTTTTAGAGTAATATAATAGCACCAAGAGTTCACATTGAAACAAGCGAACTCTGCATCGACCAGTTACAAAGTTTTTAGTTTAACGGTAGCTTGTACCATCTTGTGATGTATTCTGAAATGTTAGGACGTTGTACGCTCCGCTGTAGAAAAAAACAAGTAATAATTGCGCCGAAGTTTCTTCGGCGCAATCGAGTTTTCTGTACAGCGTATAATGCTGTATGAAATTCTCAGCCACGGCCCATAAAACTCTCAGTCTCCGCCCATGAAACTTCCAGCCACAGCCCGGTGGTGGCCTGTATTGTTGGCACCTGTAGCGGTGCCACACGCACGATCATGACTAACTTTAACCTTAAATAAAATTTAAAAACTACTAAGGCTAGAGGGCTACAATTTGGTATGTTTGATGATTGGAGGGCGGATGATCAACATACCAAGTTGCAGGCCTCTAGCCTCCCTAGTAGAGTTTTAAGATCTGAGTGGTCTGACGGAAAGACTAAGCTATTCTTTTTCTTTAGCCTCAGAAAGTTTTAAGATCTGAGGGCTGACGGAAGACAAAAGCCGTCTTCTAGTTTTCACAACAATTTGAAAGCATAAAAGGGCTATATAACTGCGGAAATAGTATATATATATATAATCTTCATATATAATAATCACAGAATCGATATATATATATATATATATATATATATATATATATATATATATAGATATATATATATATATATATATATATATATATATATATATATATATATATGTATATATATATATATATATATATATATATATATATATATATATATATATATATATATATATATATATATATATATATATATATATATATATATATATATATATATATATATATATATATATATATATATATATATATATATATATATATATATATATATATATATATATATATATATATATATTATATATATAAATATTATTTTATCAACAATGAGTAGAGGCTTACCATCCCGCTTCGATGATGCAAATTTTGACGTATATATAGTGTTTTATTCTCTTCTTTTTTTCTCTCCGGCCTGGTTGAGGTCCACAATAATCGACTAATGAAAGGCACTTAGTTCACTGTTCAGGTCAATAGAAGCTTACTGGATTTCAGGGCGAACGTACCTATTATTCGTTACCCCTCACCAAGTTTGGGAACCGGAAACGGATCCCTCATTTGGGTGGAATAATTATTGTTTTCCTTGTGATAAATGTGTTTAAAAAAGTTTTCTTTCAAAATCATATCTTGATATGGCATCAGACACAGCACTGAAACATCAAGCGTCAATTTTTCATAATTTTTACTGATCAAGTGAAGTTCTCGACTGATTTATTGGTAGCAGCGATGAATTGTGCTGCTTCAGTTCTTGAGCGTCTTGCATTCAGTTCACCCTCTAAAATTTGTACATTTACATACTTACTTTCAAATCATCATACTCTCCAGGCGAAGAAACACTGAATAACATGTAGCTCGCTTCAAGTGTTACTTTATGAAGTCTGCTCTCGCAAACTTTCAATTTTCTTTATGAAATATTTTTCCTACGATGAGGCTTAACTTAAATGAATTATTCCGTCTTCGTTGTTAAATATGTGAAGTGTTTCGGATATTAGCAATATAGGTGTTTTAAAGCTTTCAACCAGAAATATGGAAGTCTTGGCATAATACTCAAGAAATCGGTAATTCAGTAGCTTTTTCCTTATAGCATGAATTTTATATTTGTTACCATTTTATACTTTATACAAAAAGTTTATTTTACTAAAATATTTTTCAGTATGGATGGCTTTTGACGTTGTGACACCAGATAGCTTAATATTCATCAAATCAATGAATCCTGCTGCATAGCAGGATTGCGTCAGGATATTGTTGATCGTCATCACTGACGCTCAATAGCGACTTCTTTCACTCGCAAAGGTGGACAAGTCACAAAAAATCCAAAGGCAAAAATAACAGCAAAGTCATGCACCAAAAATTAGTCGATGAATTTTCTTGTTCACAATGCTACAAGTAGGACTACGAATAAAACGCTATTGTTCTTATCTCGAAAATTAGATAACCATCCACTGAGTATTATACCCTACTTGGCGCTGTGATCTAGTCATGTCCAAATAAGAAAAGGTCAAGGAAAGTGAAGAAAGGAAGTGGAGTCATTATAATTGAAGGTCTTCACTGTATTGCACAAATAGGTTGCCTCTTTCGTCAAATGACGTTGATGTTTGTTTCATGACATTAACGCAAAGCTCTGATAACACTGATGCAGCCATCACAATTAGTATGACGTCATTATTTTTGGCGGACCGAAATCTAAAATTAAGCCCTGGTCCAAAGAAAAGACAACACTGGTGTCCAGTGTTAAGGTCGTTGCCGCAAGTACGTCAAAGCTTC
>NC_089750.1:36345052-36365052 GCF_040412425.1 Macrobrachium rosenbergii | reverse complement strand
TGTATATATACTGTATATACTGTATATACATATGTTACACCTTTATAGTGTACGTTTTAAACATGCCATAACTTACTAATTCCAGGTCACAATTTGTTCTTTCTCAGGCGTAAGTTCTGGATTTAAAATCGATATACCACACAGTACATTTCATTTTCATTTCCTCAGAGTAGATGAACCCGTAGACTTTGTCTGGCGTCTTTTGCAATACAAGTTTTGTGACACCAAATGCAACAGTTCTTCACACAGCACTTTGATGAGTTTTCTTCTTCAGATATATAAAGTAAGAATCATGCGTCTCTTTGTCATGCAACTACAACAAATGTTATTAGACGGGGAAGCAATACGAGACAGACTAATGACATTCTTTTCAAGTCCGTCCGACCTTCATCGTTTTGAATATTTTTCTCCAAGCCTAGATATATTTTTAGAGTTAAAGAGGACTGAATGGCAGAGAAGGAATGCATTGGTGAGGTAAAACAGCGCAAGGGGAAGGAAAATCAATTAGTCATCGGAGCAGAGCACGGCGGGGCGTCCATACTTAGCGAATGAACGTTAGTCCTATCAGTTAGAATCAACATTGATCATCATTGATTTTCCCAACACAAGTGAAAAGTTTATTTCTATATTAATAGGATTGGAGAGGCCTTCGCTAAGGTTCCTTTTGATGACTTAATAACACTCTGATTAAAAGCAACATACCTATCACCGGTGAATGTTGATTAATGACTTCGTTAATTATAGCGTCTGAATGGGTTGTTTAATTATGAATAAGGAAATTGTTCGATTCATTTATGGGATCTTTGTTTTTGGTTTATTATGACCTTATTTGATTTATCATTTTCATTACTGCTACTGCTTCTACTGCTACGACCACTATATACTCGTATATTGCTCTTTTAATATAACTGCAGAAACAGCTTTCAAAGTGCAAACTCTACTTATTTGTTCAGTGTTACACTTCCTGTATTTACTCTTCGGACCTGCGTTTGCTTTTTCATTGCACTTTTCCTTTACCAATCAAAACAATTCAGTGTCGGTTATTTCTGAATCTATCGATTCCTTCCTGTCCTCCATCATCATCACCGAGGTGTTCCTCGTTATGACATTTTTTTGACGATTTAGTAAAACTTCTGTATTTAGTGCATCCAGCTCATCCTTTTTGTAGCCTCTGTCTCTTTCTAACCCTGTTTTGGCCCCCCTGCCTTCATGCAACTTTTCCCCCACTTTCTCCCCTTCCCAATCCCCTCCCCGCATCCTTCTCCCCTCCCCTCCCCTCTCCATCACCCAGAACAAGCAGGTTTTAACTGACAATCAATGAGGGTCCAATAGATCACAATAGCTATGTCTCTGGCCCAAACAATGGCCTGTATTAGGCCGTGTTTGTCCGGGCTATTCTTCAATATATTTTGTGTTTGTTTTGGGTAGATTAGCCACCCGTCGCCATTGTGCCATTATCCGGGTCTCTTGCGCCTCTGTTTGGCCCCATACATATTTCATTACTACTTAAGCTCCACTTTTCATTTCGTTCTTTTTGCCATTCTTGTTTTTTTAGCCCGCTTTTTTCACAACTTTTTTCGTTATTTTGCAAGTGGTGGTTTGCTGTTTTCTGTGTGTTGTGTTAGGGGCGTGTTTTGCTTTGAAAAAGGGCTGAAGGGAGCTTGCCTTTCGCCCATCGCTTTATGCGGTTTCTACCTTGTGTTGTGTTATGAATGGGATTTTAGTGCGCCCTTTTGCTTTCAATTCTGCCGTTTGGAAAATGCTCGAATTGTGGATGTAACATTTCATTACTGCCTTCGTATAGCAAATGTGGCAAACCTATGAGTTTAATTTGATCTTCCATTAACATATTTTAATTTCTAAGAATTTTTACGTCAGGTAAGAGCACTTTGTTTTTCCAAAATGTGTTCGTGAGTTCTATCGTGAAAGCATTACTGAAAATGAACGTTTTTAAAGAAAAGTTGTTTAAACATCTACCAAGTATATTCATCATATCTCTTATCTAACATTAAGCTTTGATTTGCATAGTCTACCTTCCCCCTTATGACCGCATTGCTGTCTTAGTGAAAGGGGATAAAGGCAACGGTGATATTATTCAAGAACAAAAGAATTGGCTTTCCATATCACTGTATTTTCTTCTTTCTATTTCTACTATCTTTGCCACCCTTGCTGCTGTTTTCATACCAAAGATAATACTTACTACGCAATTCGAGCGTCAAAAAAAAAAATTGCTCATAAAAGCTTACAGTATGCTTCTTCGACAGTGTTTGTTCTAAGTTAAATGCATACATACATACATACATACATACATGTGATTATGCATTCGTGCCCATATGACTTACATTCATGACTAAATGTATATTAGCCGCTATTTTACCTTGTCCCTCTTTAATTAAAATTGGTGACAAGTAAGTTAGTGTTTGTGACGATGTTTTGCACGAGTGCGTGCGTTGTTTGGTGTGCATAAGCAACGCAACCCTCATTTGAGTCGCCTCATGTTTATTTTTCCTTGGAGCTCGGAGGAGCGGTCGGTCAATCCCTCTTAGCTTTTGTTGGCGTTGCAGAGCCAAAGCAGGACAAAAGCTTTACGACCTGTGCTTTGCGCTAATCAGCTTTGTCATTTTTATTTCATTCTTTTCGGATAATGGTCCATTGTGGCGTATGCCTTAATTCTAGCTTTGGAATACTTATTCTCTTATTAGATTAGGTATTCGCTCCCATTGAAGACTACGACACAAAGAGACCTTGTGCCGGGAGATTTTTGGTAAATTTTCGCTAAATGAAATTAACTTTAATCCAATTTGTTTCCGGTGTAATCATTTCAACCCTTTTTATACTCTCAATCTGCTAGCTTATTTTCTCAGCGTCTCTGTATAGACAGTTTTAGCACCGAGATTCGCACATTTTGAATGAATTCTTAGCAAAAGCCAGTTGCGCCGAAAGGGTTCCATCTATGTTTAGAACGTTGCCAAGCGCTTCAAAGCGGAAAATATATGAAGATATTGATTCTTTGGTTTTTGAGATTCAGGCATTGTTATTTATTTTAATGCTAAAGCAATCTATCCTGTAAAGGTTCCTAGCCTTTAAAAACTCTTACAGCTTCTTCACTGATTTAGCAGTTCTCTTCACTACGTTATCCTTCAGATTTCCCAAGGTGAAGAAATTAGTCAATAGTTCTTCTTTTACGAATGTTAAGTCGGGAAAATCTTCACGAAATTTTGTTGCATTTTGATTTTTGTGTCATCTTCTTGGAGCAGTGTCCGTGTTGAAGTTATTCTCTCCCTCAGAATTTCCTTCAACAATACTGCAGCATGCCCATTTCATAATCATATCTTTACACATAAGTCGTCATTTCGTTAAATTATTCTGAAGAGGAGAACAGTTTCCTTCTTAGTAAAATGAAGCTATAATGATGGTTTTGGACGATACTAATTCAATACGTCCTTTAGAAATACTAGCATCATTTCACTGTCAGTTTTCCCTTCAAGGGATTTTATGTTTTTCTTGTTAATCATTTCCTGATCAGAATAGTCACAAGACTCCCCTTGAATTTTGCTTTTGGAACACTATCTGTTTTTTCTTTGTTTCATTTCTTAAAATTCTACCTCAAGTTTACAAATGCTTCAGTTAATCGCTGACAGGATGGAAGCACTGTTTTAATTATTCACAAGCAGAGCTGGAAATAAATCAACGAGTCAAGGAGCCTGAAATACTTACAAGTAAGTGACCTGCCAGAAAAACCAAAGAGAGAGAGAGAAGGGGTAAATTAAAATTATAAAAGTATATTGTAACATACGCATGGATGTAATCTAATTCTTGCATAATATATATATATATATATATATATATATATATATATATATATATATATATATATATATATATGTGTGTGTGTGTGTGTGTGTGTGTGTAAAAGTGTGTGTCTCAACATGCTATATAAATATACACTAAGTCCTGCTAGACGTTGAAGACTGAATGATTAAAAGAAAAGGTGAAGAAAACTGGCTCAAGAAAAACTGGACTTAGAACAACTTAGGAACTAGCTGTTTTACGATTCCAAAATTAGCAGTTCGTGTGGAGTTTATTCTACATTTTCAAGTTCACACTGAATACAAAAGCAACCAGTAGTTGACTAAGATTTATATACAAAAACAGAAGGTGAGGCGACTGACGATTGTTACAGTTTGTTAATCTAAAGGGACCTATTGTAAGTTTTTTAAAAATGAAAAATGTTAAAATGTTTTCTATTGCACAACTTCTAAATTTATCGTCTCAGTATGGGGATAATTTCCCGTGGTACTGTACTTATAACAGCCGAGTGAGATAGTTTCTTATTTAAGAAATTCCACCGGGCTTATTAACCTCTTCTTGGGACTCTTATCATAAAGAAATAATTTTCTTGCACAAATATTTTAATGATAATTGGTTTCATCTCATGTTTTCTTTAAACACTGCAAGAATTTCTAAATAAGAAACTTTTCCTGTTATAAGTACAGTACCACGGAAGAAACTCTATGCAGCTATCCCATACGTCCTGACGATAAATTTAGTAATCTCATCTGCAATAGAAAAACATTTTAACATGGTCTGTCATTTTAATACCAAAAATCCACAATAGGGTCCCTTTAAATTTAAGATAAGCCTCTTGCAAATCGTCAGCATATAAATTACTTGCCCCAGATGTAATTTGGGGAGCTTCGATTGCTGAGGGTTTTAGTCCACCGTACTGGTTTTGTCCAATGTTTTCTAATATCAGAAATCATTCAAATATAAATGTTATTGATTATTCTGACTCTTTGCATCCAGAACTGAATTTTGGAATCGTTATTCATAAAACAGCATTCCTTTGAACTCACACACCACCTTTCAGTTGTATCTGGCTTGAGCCAGTTATTTTGCTTAATTTCAGTCTTCAACCTTATTTCTTTTCAAACTGTCTTGTTTTAATGTATATTTATATAGCATGTTGAGACCTTCCGAAGTCGTGGACTTAATTTGAAATTTTCTCATGATGTAACAAAGTGTTACGAAACGTTCCAAATACCACCTACAGATGACTGACTATCTCCTTGTCACCCTGTCCTGAGATATGCTGTGATTGCGCCAACTATGTTTTCTATATATATATATATATATATATATATATATATATATATATATATATGTGTGTGTGTGTGTGTGTGTGTGTGTGTGTGTGTGTGTGTGTGTGTGTGTGTCACTAAGTCCAAGTCTTAGAACAAAACCGGGACTTAGAACAAGTACATTTTATTCTACATTTTCAAGTTCAACTGAATACAAAAGAAGTTGACCAAGATTTATATACAAAAACAGAAGGTGAGGCGGGGTTACAGTTTGTTAATCTGGGCAGCATGTTCTTTAAACAAAAAAGACAGGGACAAAGGGTCAAGGGATAATCCAGGGTGGAGATTTACATTCCTGGTGGAAGGAGCTTCAATGAACACGGTCTCTAGCAGATATCTTTTCCGATGGTCGTTGAGCTTGTAGATTACCGTTGACTTATCCCAGTTCATCGTATGGTCTGTCTTAAGCCAATGATCCACAATGCCATTATTTGATAAGCCTCTTGAAATGGCATATTTGTGTTGGGAGCTTCTTACTTTTAGTCCTTTTGATGTTTGACCAATATAAATGTTATTACACTCTTTGCAAGGAATACTGTATACAACATTGTTTGAATTGGGTGGGTTATTCTTAATTAGATTATTTCTCAAAATATCACCTTCCGACGTGGACTTAGTGATATTCTCAAGCACACGTTCCTTCGTGCTGTATTGGATATATATGTATATGTATATTATATATATATATATATATATATATATATGTGTGTGTGTGTGTGTGTGTGTGTGTGTGTGTGTGTGTACATACCTTCTTAGAACAGCGGCAGTACATTTTAGCTCAGCCAACCAAAGAACGCAGTTTACTTTCTCTTCTTAGTGAAGCCATGGGTCAACAGCGGTTCTGAAACAGAAGTTATTTTTAAGTTTCAAAAATTGTGAAAAATATTTGATAAAACAAATAATAAATAAAACTTCAGAAGAACAGAAAAACTAGACACATCAAGCTTTCTTGCCCTTTTTACAGATTAATTTTATCATGTATGGTTACGAAGCTACAAATATTTTAAATTGCGCCATGACTTTATGGACATGACGTGTATATATATATATATATATATATATATATATATATATATATATATATATATATATATATATATATATATATATATATATATATATATATATATATATATATATATATATATATATATATATATATATATATATATATATATATATATATATATATATATATATTACATGCACATACACAAACACACGCACACATATACACACACACACAAACACACACACACAGTTACACACACACACACACACACATATATATATATATATATATATATATATATATATATATATATATATATATATATATATATATATATATATATATATATATATATATGTGTGTGTATATATATATATATATATATATATATATATATATATATATATATATATATATATATATATATATATATATATATATATGTGTGTGTGCATGTGTGTGTGTGTGTATAGAATCCACTGTTCACATTTTACCAGATGTATATATATATTATGTATGTAATCTCTGAAATCGGAAAGTTAAGGGGTCATTGTGGTTAACAGAAATTATATATATATATATATATATATATATATATATATATACATATATATATGTGTGTACATGTATATACGTGTGTGTGCAAATGCGGCGCCACGCACGAAAGGAATGTTATCCTAGGTACGTAATGACTTGAACTTGTTAATCAGAATTGGTGAGAGTTTGCAGGAACCTAAGAAAAAATCGACTGCAACCCCCTAATATATATTCTTCAATTCCGAATTAATTTTTAAGTTAAACTTGAAGAGCTGCAATGCACAAGATAAATTTCCCTAACACACTGAAATTCCTATCAAAATTATAAGCAATGCTCAAAACAATAGCTGTAGTTTAATAGTAAAATGACCGAATAAGTGAACACCTACTAGTAGGCGTTTTCTTAAAGACTCGTACACAGTACAAATAGCTATTTCTACGATCCTCTAATTTCTTCAAGAGCAAATGTATCTCGCACACTACAGTAATAGGACTTAAAAACACAGCAATTTTATCAAAAAGTAAAAACATTACAAGGGTTTCACTGCAGCACAATCAAGAGAACTAACTACAAAGAAATATAAAATGACTGTCCTTGCAGCTTTGCAGAATTCCTGCAATTAGTGAGAGCTATGCAGTAAGTCACTTACCCTGCAACGGAAACGTGGAAACGTATCAGCTCGGATTCATGCACATTGCAAGTGTATCAAAAGGTACCCATCAAATCATAAATTCAATGATGATTTAACATAGCTGGCATAAAGCAACAATATCTTTATGAATAAAGTTTTCTCTCAGATAACTGTATCACCAGATCACCTAAACAGCACACTTCAGATGAACATTTACACAGTAACCGTTGTCTTTGAATTAAATTTAACATACAGTTATTACTCTGTAAATATCAAGATGGCCCTCTATAACCGAGTTAGACCAGCCGTTTTTGCAAAATGAGGAAGTTCAAGAACAAAAGACGTTGACCTATCAGCATATGCAAATTGTTACCCGAGGTGCCCTACCCCAGGACGGCTAGCGTTGTGGAATGAGCTGCGTCTACTGTAGTAGAGCGATTGATGCAAGCCTTGGTAGTACAACGCCATCAGCCTATTCTCAACCTTTAGTGGGTGAGACGTGGAGATCGCTTGAAGCGTGAAGTAAGTGATGAACACCGTTTAGTTACCTCATCAAACAAGTAAAAAATGCGCCGAAGTTTCTTCAGCGCAATCGATTTTTCTGTACAGCCGCTACAGCGTATAATATTCTCCACCGAAAATAGATCTATCTTTCGGTGGTCTCGGTACAATGCTGTGTGAACCGCGGCCCATGAAACTTTAACCACGGCCCGGTGGTGGCCTATCCTACATCGTTGCCAGAAGCATGATTATGGCTAACTTTAGCCTTACATCAAATAAAAACTGCACTGAGGCTAGAGGGCTACAATTTGGTATGTTTGATGACTGGAGGGTGGATGATCAACATACCAAATTGCAGCCCTCTAGCCCCAGTAGTTTTTAAGATCTGAGGGCGGACAGGAAAAAAGTGAGGACAGAATAAAGTGCTGACGGACAGACAAAGCCAGCCGGCATAATTAGTTTGCTTTAACAGAAAACTAAAACCAAATTGCAGATGATATCAACATTTACGCGCTCCAAGGTTTTTTTCTCAGTTGAAACATTTATTCCTCCTGGGGCCTCAAGGCACTGCCATCTAAATTGGGTTTCAGTGTCGGGAAGGCACGAGCGTAACCATGAGAGTGAAAATCTGTGAACATCAGGGCAACATCATTGCATGTGGGAAGTGTACATATATATTGCGATTCGTTGGTTACAAGGAGGCAAGTGCTCAGCCAACATTTTGAATCTACGCTGACTTCTTCGGCTGCTGTTGGCTAGTTTCAGGGAATTAAGTAGACAAATCCTTATACAAGTTCTTCATTGGAGCTCTCGACTCTCCGACCGGCCAATGAAGAATTAGAGGAATTTATTTCTGGTGATAGAAATTCATTTGTCGTCATAATGTGGTTCGGATTCCACAATAAGCTGTAGGTCCCGTTGCTAGGTAACCAGTTGGTTCTTTGCCACGTAAAATGAATCTAATCCTTCGGGCCAGCCCTAGGAGAGCTGTTAATCAGCTCAGTGGTCTGGTTAAACTAAGATATACTTGACCTTTGTACAAAATGATTCACTTTTGCGCGGGTGGCAGGAGGTCATGAGGTTCGAGCTCTAAGGGTAGGGTTTTCGTCGCCCTTTCCACAAACGGTTGCTGACCTGGCGCATCGTCAGTCTTTATTGTGCAGCGTTGCCCCTCAGAACACAGAGGGTTATGAAACTGTTCTTGGTGGGTAAGAGGAGCTTTTCGAATGTCTTCCACATCTGAACTTCCTCAGATATCTGTGCCTTCAGGTGAAAACAGATTATGATACAAGAGTGACTTGGGTAGAATTAGCCAGTGAGCGTAGAATGGCCTATGTCTGTCATGGAATTCCTGTCCCTCGATTAATTAACTAAGAAACAGCTGCCAGGTAGAGGACAGCCAGTAAATCTGTGGAAATCTTGCTGTTACTCTCATCCGCAAGTTAAGATAAGACTCTTAGTTGATTCCTTCATATTAATAACCTACTTTTCTGCCGATTTCTGACAATCGATGCTTATTTAATCAGTGATTCTCAAATACAGATGTTCTTTTTTCATATACTGATTGTCAGCTTCATGTTCAAACTTTATAGGAAGAATTTCTCCTCTGGCTAAGAGGAAAGGAACATGTAATAAAAGACATTTTAGCTCACTGCATTATATATGCGAGTCATTATAATTTTACAAAGTTATATAAGACGGAATACTTAACTCTAATGTGAGTCTATTATTAAATATTCTAGCGGTTACAAACATCATTAGAGTAGTAATGGGCAAGCCTTTAAAGTCTGATTACCCTAGAACGTGTGAAGGTGAAAATCCTCGTATGTGACGTGGAAAGCGCTAAAATACTACCTACGAGGTACAAAACTTATATTACTGCAAAACGCTATACCTATCTCAAGAACGCAGTTAAAATACAATCATATATTAAGATGAAACATACATTCAGGTGCTGAGCATAAATGCTTTTCAATACGTTTCGAATCGAGTGAGAACCACTACGCCTTCAGATACAAGTATAAACAGGAAAGGAACTTAGAAAGTCTCCATTAGTTAATAACAGCACAGTCGATGTTCGCTTACATCTTCTATTCTGTTTCTTGTTAAAACTCATCATGATTTAATTACATTTTATTATTATTATTATTTCGTTGATGATATAAGACATGATTTACGTTTTATTTCAATGAATGATTTATACCCAATACTTAAGTTATATCCACATCTTCAATAATACCAAATGGAATCTTCCCACACACGAAGTAATGCCTTCAGAACAGACGCCGTTTTGCTGACAGCTCTTTCTCTCTCTCTCTGAGGTCTGACTGTTGTCTGTGCTTCGTTTTCACGCTGGGACCTTGTTTTAGTTTGCACTGACTGTTATTTTCTATTGTTATTTTCGTTGCAAATAACCGATAAAGCACTGATACAAGGATGCGAACAAATGAGAAGACCTAGGAAGGCTGGAGAGATGGCATGATAGAGTTACTGGAGAGGAATCGCCTCATCATCCAAGAAGCAAGAGTGTGAGTGGAAGATAAAGGTGAATAGAGCAATGTTTGTCGGGAGTTTTAACGCGCTGCTGATGATCCTTCTCTGTAGGCGTTGCGCCAGCGATTCAACATTTAACGGATCACGGTAGCAATGATTGCAGTCTTATCTTTTCTCGAGAGCCAACTTCGTTAAGGGAAACGATTAGTGTTGTAAAAGTATATATATATATATATATATATATATATATATATATATATATATATATATATATATATATATATATATATATATATATATATATATATATATATATATATATATATATATATATATATATATATATATATATATATATATATATATATATATATATATATATATATACATACATATATATATATGTATGTATGTATGTACTTTTTTTTAACACTCTAACGTTGCCCCTCACCGAAGACGGCTCTCGAGAAAAGACAAGACTAAATTAATTCCATGTATATACGCGTGCGCGCGCGTGTGTGTGTGTGCATACACACACACACACATATATATATACATATACAGTATATATATAATATGTGTGTGCCTGTGTAATATATATATATATATATATATATATATATATATATATATAGATATATATATATATATATATATAGAGAGAGAGAGAGAGAGAGAGAGAGAGAGAGAGAGAGAGAGAGAGAGAGAGATAGTTTAGTCAGTTAGTGAGACACTGCGAGTGTTACTAACCTAATCAACGATTCAATTACGTATTCAATCGACCTTTCATTTACCTGATGCATCGGATAATTAGCCAATCGCCAGTGTGAATAACTGGCTGTCGGCATTTGTTCTTGGTGGCACACACTGTGATTGGGAATTGAGGGGGAAGCATAATACCCACTCTGTCTCTTGATGTGCCTCTCCTGTTCCGGTCAATACAGGCGACAATGCAATACGCTCTTTACTATTGGTTACCACGCCGTGTCGTGTGTGCGTATCGATCACTCGTTTCTCTCCTTTGGCTCTTCCTCTTCCTCTTCCCTCTTCCCCTCTCCTTTGGCTCTTCCACTCTTCCCTCTTCCCTCTTCCCCTCTCCTTTGGCTCTTCCCTCTTCCCTCTTCCCCTCTCCTTTGGCTCTTCCCTCTTCCCCTCTCGTTTGGCTCTTCCCTCTTCCCACTTCCCCTCTCCTTTGGCTCTTCCCTCTTCCCTCTTCCCCTCTCCTTTGGCTCTTCCCTCTTCCCTCTTCCCTTCTCCTTTGGCTCTTCCCTCTTCCCTCTTCCCTCTCCTTTGGCTCTTCCCTCTTCCCTCTTCCCCTCTCCTTTGGCTCTTCCCTCTTCCCTTCCCTTCTCCTTTTGGCTCTTCCTCTTCCCTCTTCCCCTCTCCTTTGGCTCTTCCCTCTTTCCTCTTCTCCTCTCCTTTGGCTCTTCCCTATTCCCTCTTCCTCTCTCCTTTGACTCTTCCCTCTTCCTTCTCCTCTTCCCTCTTCTATCTTCCCCTCTTCTTTGGCTCTTCCCTCTTAACTCTTCCCCTCTCCTTTGGCTCTTCCCTCTTCCCTCTCCTTTGGCTCTTCCCTCTTCCCCTCCCTCCTTTGGTTCTCCTCTTTCCCTCTCCTTTTGGTTCTTCCTTCCCTCTTAACTTCCCTTTTCCTTTGGCTCTTCCCTTTCCCTCTTCCCTCTTCCCTCTCCTTTGGCTATTCCTCTTCCCCTCTCCTTTGGCTCTTCCTCTTAACTCTTCCCCTCTCCTTTGGTTTCCTCCTCCCTCTCTCTCTTTGGCTCTTCCTTGGCCCCTCTCCTTTGGCTCTTCCCTCTTCCCCTCTCCTTTGGTTCCTCCCTCTTCCCTCTTCCCCTCTCCTTTGGCTCTTTCCTCTTCCCTCTTAGACCTTCCCTTTTCCTTTGGCTCTTCCCTCTTCCCTCTTCCCTCTTCCACTCTCCTTTGGTTATTCCCTCTTCCCCTCTCCTTTGGCTCTTCCCTCTTCTCTCTTCCCTCTCCTTTGGCTCTTCCCTCGTCCCTCTTCCCCTCTCCTTTGGCTCTTCCTTCTTCCCTCTTCCCCTCTCCTTTGGCTCTTCCCTCTTCCCTCTTCCACTCTCCTTTGGCTCTTCCCTCTTCCCTCTTCCCCTATCCTTTCGCTCTTCCCTCTTCCCCTCTCCTTTGGCTCTTCCCTCTTCCCTCTTCCCTTATCCTTTCCCTCTTCCCTCTTCTCCTCTCATTTGGCTCTTCCCTCTTTCATCTTCCCCTCTGCTTTGGCTCTTCCCTCTTCCCCTCTCCTTTGGCTCTTCCTTCTTCCCCTCTCCTTTGGCTCTTCCTTCTTCCCTCTTCCCATCTCCTTTGGCTCTTCCCTCTTCCCCTTTTCTCTGGCTCTTCCCTCTTCCCCTTTTCCCCTCTCCTTTGGCTCTTCCATCTTCCCTCTTCCATTCTCTTTTGGCTCTTGCCTATTCCCTCTTCCCCTCTCTTTTGGCTCCTCCTTCTTCCCTCTTCTTCTCTTCTTTGGCTCTTCCCTCTTCCCCTCTCATTTTGCTCTTCCCACTTCCCTCTTCCCCTCTTCTTTGCCTCTTCCCTCTTCCCTCTTAACCTCTCCTTTGGCTCTTCCCTCTTCCCTCTTCCGCTCTCATATGGCTCTACCCTCTTCCCCTCTCCTTTCGCTCTTCCCTCTTCATCTTTCCTTTGGCATCTTCCCTTTTCCCTCTTCCCATCTCCTTTGGCTCTTCCCTCTTCCCTCTTCCACTCTCCTTTGGTTCTTCCCTCATCCCCTCTCCTTTGGCTCTTCCCTCTTCCCTTCCCCTTTGGCCTCTTCCCTCTTCCCTCTTCCCCTCTCCTTTGGCTCTTCCCTCTTCCCTCTTCCACTCTCCTTTGGTTCTTCCCTCATCCCCTCTCCTTTGGCTCTTCCTTCTTCCCTTCCCCTTTGGCCTCTTCCCTCTTCCCTCTTCCCCTCTCCTTTGGCTCTTTCCTCTTCCCTCTTCCATCTTCTCTTCTCCTTTGGCTCTTTCCTCTTCCCTCTTCCATCTTCTCTTCTCCTTTGGTTCTTTCCTCTTCCCTCTTCCCCTCTTCTTTGGCTCTTCCCTCTTCCCTTTCTCCTCTCCTTTGGCTCTTCCGTCTTCCCTCTTTCCCTCTCCTTTGGCTCTTCCCTCTTCACCTCTCCTTTTGCTCTTCCCTCTTCCCCTATCCTTTGGCTCTCCCCCTCTCCTTTGGCTCTTCCCTCTTCCCTCTTCCCCTCTCCTTTGGCTCTTCCCCTCTTCCCTTCTCTTTGGCTCTTCCCTCTTCCCCTCTCCTTTAGTTCTTTCCTCTTCCCCTCTCCTTTGGCTCTTCCCTCTTCCCTCTTCCCCTCTTCTTTGGCTCTTTCCTCTTCCCTCTTCCCCTCTCCTTTGGCTCTTCCCTCTTCCCCTCTCCTTTGGTTCTTCCTTCTTCCCCTCTCCATTGGCTCTTCCCTCTTACCTCTTCCCCTATTCTTTGGCTCTTCCCTCTTCCCCTCTCCTTTGGCTCTTCCCTCTTACCTCTTCCCCTCTCCTTTGGCTCTTCCCTCTTCCCTCTTCCCCTCTTCTTTGGCTCTTTCCTCTTCCCTCTTCCCCTCTCCTTTGGCTCTTCCCTCTTCCCTCTTCCCCTCTCCTTTGGCTCTTCCCTCTACCCCTCTCGTTTGGCTCTTCCCTCTTACCTCTTCCCCTATCCTTTGGCTGTTCCCTCTTCCCCTCTCCTTTGGCTCTTCCCTCTTTCCCTCTCCTTTGGCTCTTCCTTCTTCCCTCTTTCTCTCTCCTTTGGCTCTTCCCTTTTCCATCTTCCACTCTCCTATGGCTCTTCCCTCGTCCCTCTTCCACTCTCCTTTGGCTCTTCCATCTTCCACTCTCGGATGGCTCTTCCCTCTTCAATCCCAACCTCTCCTTTGGCTCTTCCATTTTCCCTCTTCTCCTCTCCTTTGGCTCTTTCGTCTCCCCTCTTCTCCTATCCTTTGGCTCTTCCCTCTTCCCCTCTCCTTTGGCTCTTCCCTCTTCAATCTTCCCCTCTCCTTTCACTCTTACCTCTTCCCTCTACTTTTGCTCTTCCCTCTTCGCCTCTCCTTTGCTTCCTCCCTCTTCCACTATCCCCTTGCTCTTCCCTCTTCCTCTCTCCTTTAGCATTACTCCTCTTCACCTCTCCTTTGGCCTCTTCCCTCTTCCCTCTCCTTTGACTCTTCCTACTTCCTTCTTCCCCTCTCCTTTTGCTCTTCCCTGTTCCCCTATCCATTGGCTCTTCCCCTCTCCTTTGGCTCTTCCCTCTTCCCTTTTTCTCTCTCCTTTGGCTCTTTCCCTCTCCTTTGGCTCTTCCCTCTTCCTCTCTCCTTTGGCTCTTCCCTCTTTCCCTCTCCTTTGGCTCTTCGCTCTTCCTCTCTCCTCAGGTACTTCCCCTCTTCCCCTCTCCTTAGGCTCTTCCCTCTTCCCCTCTCCTTTGCTCTTCCCTCGTCCCCTTTCCTTTGGCTCTTCCCTCTTCCCCTCTCCTTAGGCTCTTCCCTCTTCGCCTCTCCTTTAGCTATTCCTCTTCCCCTCTCCTTGGGCTCTTCCCTCTTCCCCTCTCCTTTGGCTCTTCCCTCTTACCCTCTCCTTTGGCTCTTCCCTCCTGGAAAAGATGACCGGAGCCAAGAACAAATCCCTGGATTGTTATTGAATTCTAGCTCAGTCTGATCTTGGGTTGCTCAAAACTACACTGGAAAATTTTCATTGTATTTTCTGGGAACTGAAGATTCGACTAGATTGTGCATTGCCGCAAGTCATATTAAAGATCGTATTTACTAGATCTTGTGGTGTTGCAAGTTCATTAGACTCAACATTGAATTTTGATGGCGATAACTTAATTAGAATATGATTCTGAATCAGTCATTGTGAAGCTAAGTTACTCGCTCATTATATTTCAGTTATGAACTCAGACCGTCCTGGGTAACAGATTCTTATGAAAATCATTAGGATGTCACAAATTATTGTCAGAAACCAGTATAGTATTAGGTGGATTGGATTTTTTTATGGCGGAAATGACATTTTCAGTACATATTGTAATTACGTTTTCAACCACTAAATGATAGATATTATTTCTAATAAATTCCTTAGAACTGACCCAGCTAGATTCACCCGCAGATAATGTAATGTGTATCTAGGAAAGTCCTTTCCTGCTTATGGCAATCGCACATTTCCTCGAGCTTTTTAAATACAATTATTATTATTATTATTATTTCAATGGCGAGCTTTTAGTCCTCTTTTTTGTTGACATTATTTTGCTTTTGTTCGTCTTGTTGGCTGAGAATGTCATTTATGTCACATTAATCAATTTTAGCTCAGCAAAAATTTCAGTTCTCTCTCTCTCTCTCTCTCTCTCTGCTCTCTCTCTCTCTCTCTGTTCGAGTGCACGTTTTTGGTTGGAAAGACGTATTCGTTCTTGGTCTGAATAATCAACCCGATTTCACGCGTATAACATACGACTAGCGAGTGAATTATAGCTAGAAGTATTCGTGAACTGTCGGAGATAAGATTAAGTCAGAATAGCATGGAAAAAGTGTCGACTAAATTTTTCGAGTAAAAATATTATAAAATTAAGCATCATGGAGGTGTCTAGCAACAATAACAGCAGCAACAGCAACAGCGGCAGACGCTGGAGGAATTTAGCAACCCTCGCAGATTTCCAATATGATGAATTGGCAAGCAGGGAACTGGGGTTTCTTATTGTTGAGATCAACAATAACTCCAGTCAGAAAGAAGCAAAAGCATACACAAACATAGTGAAAGGATATGACCCTTCAAGCTGGAACAAGTCGCAGAAAACATCTTGAAAATAATTGAAGGAATGCCAAGGAAAGTCCAAGTGATCAAGAAACTTATAAAGAAAATCTGCACCAATCAACACATTCCATCAAAGAAAGTGAATAAGGTGAATTTGGTTAATATACTGATTGATGCCATAGGAAAAAGAATGCCTAAAGCATGCAATCTATGTAATGTGTGGTATAGCATTGTAAATCCACAAAACCTGATAAGGAAACGCAGTGCATGCCATGTTCCAACGCACCCTACATGCGCCGAAGCACAGCAAAATAAAAAAAAAAAGTAAGATAGAAAATGCAGAACAAAAGATTATATAGTCAAAGGATAAAGAAAATCAAGACCTCGAAGAAAAGACCCCACAAAATATCAAACAAAACCCCAAAATTTTTTACTCATATGCAAAAAAGATGAATAAAATAAGAGTAGAAATAGGCCCTCTAAGAATTGAAGGGCGATTGACAAATGAAAAAAAGGAAATATGTAACATATTAGCAGAAAGATATAAGAGTGAATTCATACCTAGAATTGATCATGAAGATAATGATACAGAAATAAGAGATGAAAATAGTGAATATTTATCGGACATAGATATTACTGAAGCCGATATTGTGCAGGCTATTAATGAGATTAAAAATGGATCACCAGCAGGACCTGATGGTGTTCCTGTCATTTTGTTAAAGAAAGTGGTTCATTCAATCGCAAAGCTGCTAGCAATATTATTAAGACAAAGCATAGATACAGGAAAGATTTATGATGAGCATAAATTAGCGTATATTACCCCAACTATGAAAGGTGGATCAAGACTAGAGGCAAGTAATTATAGGCCTGTGAGTCTGACATCTCATATTATGAAAGTTTACGAAAGGGTAATGAAAAAATATATAATGAAACATTTAATGAAAAATAGTTTGTTTAATACAGGACAACATGGTTTTGTACCCGGAAGAAGTACACAGACCCAACTGTTAGCTCACCACAAAAGCATATATAAAAATATGATAAACGAAAAAGATACAGATGTGGTTTACCTAGACTTTGCAAAAGCTTTTGACAAGGTGGACCATAATATATTAAAAAAAAAAATGAGAAAACATAACATTGTGGATAAAGTTGGAAGATGGATAAAAGAATTTATGCAAAACAGAAAACAGATAGTGATTGCTAACGATGAGAAATCGGATGAAGCTACGGTAATATCCGGTGTGCCACAAGGTACGGTGTTAGCTGCATTGCTGTTTGTGATTATGATTGCAGACATAGACAATAATGTTAAGGACTCGGTAGTGAGAAGTTTCGCGGATGACACAAGAATAAGTAGAGAGATTACTTGTGATGAAGATAGGAGCTCGCTACAAAGAGACCTAAACAATATATATAAATGGGATGGTATTTAACTCTGATAAATTTGAATCAATAAACTATGGTGATAAAGAAGGAATGCTATATGCATATAAAGGTCCTAATAATGAGACAATCACAAATAAGGAAGCAGTTAAAGACCTTGGTGTGATGTTGAATAGGAATATGTTATGCAATGACCAAATAGCAATAATATTGGCAAAATGCAAAGCAAAAATGAGAATGTTGTTCCGGCACTTCAAAACAAGAAAAGCCAAACACATGATTATGCTTTATAAAATGTACATACGTAGTCCACTTGAATATTGTAATATAATATGGTACCCACACTGCCAAAAGGATATTGCACAAATAGAGAGTGTACAAAGGTCCTTTACAGCTAGAATAGAAGAAGTTAAGGACCTTGACTACTGGGAAAGACTACAATTCTTAAATTTATATAGTCTTGAAAGAAGAAGAGAACGCTACATGATTATCCAGGCATGGAAACAGATAGAAGGAATTACTGAAAACATCATGGAGCTAAAAATATCAGAAAGAGCAAGCAGAGGTAGATTAATAGTGCCCAAAACGACACCAGGAAAACTAAGGAAAGCACACAGGACATTAATCCACCGCGCACCAGCATCGATAATGCAGCGTCTGTTCAATGCGCTACCAGCTCATCTGAGAAACATATCAGGAGTGAGCGTAGATGTGTTTAAGAATAAGCTCGACAAATATCTAAGATGCATCCCAGACCATCCAAGACTGGAAGATGCAAAATATACCGGAAGATGCATTAGCAATTCTCTGGTAGACATCAGAGGTACCTCACACTGAGGGACCTGGGGCAACCCGAACGAACTGTAAGGTCTGTAAGGCAAGGTAAGGTCTCTCTCTCTCTCTCTCTCTCTCTCTCTCTCTCTCTCTCTCTCTCTCTCTCTCTCTCTCTGTATTAAGTTGCTTTAATGTTTTACTGAGAAAGTTTTTGTAATAGATCTGTCACTCAAAACAGGGTTTTTCTGGAAGACGTCGTTAATCTTGCCTCATCTATCACACACTTTCCGTCACGTTTCTCTACTTTTCTTCTCACGTCTATGATATTTCAAGTACAGAAACTCTAGAAGTTTTAAATGTTTCTGTCCAGTCAAACATAATAAAAGAAGGCTGCAGAGATTCAGTACTCTCCTCCTTCACTTCCGAGGGAAAAATTAAATAGAAAGACGAAATTGTTACAAGCAAGTCATTATTAATATCATATAATTCCTTATAATTTTGAATGGCGTTAAGTTCTCTACATAGTTTCTGTTAATATTGCCATTGTTGATAAGGGAACGGGGTGGCGTGCAGTAAGAATAATAATAATAATAATATCCTTTATTTCAGCTCAGGGCCATATATAGGGAATATACAAAGTAGAGGCAATACAACACACACAGTTTAGGTAAATGAAATAAAATTATAAAAAAAGTAATCGGTTATACCCAAACAGTTATTTATTTTTATCATCATAATTCAGAGACGGAGGCACACTCCACGGAAAGTTAAATCCGTAATAAGCACTTCTATGGCTCGTTATGCTTACGGCTTTGTCTTTTGTGAGGATGGCTCAGAACTTGAGTATTTATTATCAGACAGAAGAAATGAGGCAGACTCTGGCTAATCTTAAGGAGCAAACAAGAAGAAAAGCATTTCGTCCGGACACCGAATAACGGGATAAGTCCATATTCATGCATGCTGCTTGCAGACTAATCTGCCAGAAGAAGACTGAAATGAACTTGTTAGCTTTGAACATGAGTAGAGAAGTGTCGATTTAAAACTCGTCGTCGTGGGAGGATTACGCCTCCCTTCGGTCCCACCTGCAGCGTTTTCGGCCTTTCACTTTTCCCGCTTTCCCTCCGGTTTCTTCTGCCTGGCTGTCTAACTTCTTTAACTTTAATTTTCTCTCATTTTAATGATTACCTCAGCTTTAAGAACAAATCCTTCGATGAGACTCATGAGAGTCTAGAAATGTCACTCATTGGCCTTGTGACGAGACTCCACGTAATCGATTTGATCATTATGTAAATAAAGAACTCGATCTCAGACAAGAAATTAATGGTGTCTATTTGTTCAAAGTAGGTCTGATGGGAAAAGGTATTAATATATTAAACTAAATAAGGTAGGTTCTTCGGTTTTTTCTCAAAGTTTTAGATTTTGCTACTTTTTTCGAAGATAATTTTGGAAAGCGAATGAAAATGCTTTTAGGTTTCTCTCTCTCTCTCTCTCTCTCTCTCTCTCTCTCTCTTAGTATAAGAGAACATTAACCTCGCTAGCATGATGTCTCGAACTATCCACGGCTGGATGAAGCAATCTGGACACTTCCCCGTAGGTTTAACTCTTTGTGCCGCTGTTGTCACAAGCAGTGTGCTAAGTGCCGAATGGTCAGTCGACTGATGTGGGTCAGATCAAGACTGGATAGGAAGAGAGAAAGGGAGAGAATTCCAGAAAAAAATAGATGCAGGTGATCAATTCTCCGACAAAATATAAATACTACAAAATCATTTTAAATGGGAGACAATTTACG
>NC_089750.1:36325052-36337552 GCF_040412425.1 Macrobrachium rosenbergii | reverse complement strand
TATATATATATATATATATATATATATATATTTATATATATATATATATATATATATATATATGTTGTTTTCCACTGTTTGTATTCCGTATGTACTCTCCTGTTAGCATATACATTATGAATTTCTACTACTTTGTATCAGTCCTCTAAAGGTGGCCTAGTTAGCAATAACTCGTTTCATCTCTTCCTGGAGTGTTTGATTTATATGTATATATATGAAAGTATGCTATATATATGAGTAAGCTAATATAAATAAAACGAAGATAAACAGGAGAGCGTTTTATACCGGGAAGTCTCTCTTCCCTTTTCCAAAGAATGGAGGCGATGAAAGTAATCTAGCCCCCGAGTCATTTGTACAGGAAGGAATTTCTGTATCATAGGCAGGTGGGAAATCAGGACTCCAATAATTCTTGGCTAAAACACCGCGGATCGTGAATCCCTTCCTTCTTTAAAATAAGGTCCTAAAAGATATCAGTCCTTTCTGGTTTTCATATACACTGTGAAATCTCAAAAAACGCCAAGTATTTTTTTTATGTATTATTATAGAAGAATACCACTGCCTGTTTACACTTTTCACCTCTGTATTTCCAATACAAATCGAACTTGTAATTCATGTTTAGATGAAAAGCGTTTCCTGGGAAAACAGAATTTCATTATAGCCCTGCAGTACCCTGCTTCTTAAACAAAATGAAAACTATACAGAATGGTAAAAGCACATTTATGTTTCTCATGAAAAGAAATTTATTTTTTCTCCGATAGAAATAACCCAACTACGCAAGTGATGAATAGCCTTTTTGCCTTTTGATGAAAAAATGCGTTAGTAAGCAGAAGAGATTGTCGTAATAACTAGTAGTCCTGATACGAAACGGACCCAAGAGGTAAATGGTACCTAAAAGTGCGGTGGTGGCCGATGGGTCGCGGCTTTAGAGAACGTTCCGTTGGTCTGCAATTCTTTTTCATTGTGGCTGACAAAATTTGTAATTTCTGTTATTACAAAATCACATATAAAACACAAATGTACACCTTACCTTATAACTTTCTTAAAGAATCTTCATCTTCAATCGGTGCATAGTTACAGTGAGTACTTGGATACAAGGCAACTATGTGGCGGATGTTCTCATATAATTCCACAGATATTCAATAATTGTTTACCTTTTCTTTCACAGTCAGGTGGAAATGCAATGTATTCTCTCCCCGTATTTTTCCCGCAAATGCGGTTAAATATGTAACTGACGAAATCTAATTCAGTAGGTATTAGAAATTCTCTAAATTCTCGGTTAGCGGAAGGGCCAGTCAGTGAGTAACATTCATTAATGTAAGGCGAATTTTTCTGTAGAAACTGTAGTCCGGTTTTATTCCAGGTTTTTACCATGTTTAGAATTATTCCTTTGTTCGTAAAAAAGCCATTAGTTTAGATTTCGCTGAAAGCACAAGTCGGCACTAAGAGCGTAAGGTTACCTTCCTATTCATACTTCCAACGCAATACACGTAAAAAAACTTGCTATAATTAGAAAGTAGAATGAATGGGCGTACGTCAACAAATAAGATCATTAGAGCTAGACATGATGCCAGTAGCTTCACAAATAACCGTACTCCGTGAGGTAAATATTATAAAGCTAATTATCAGTGATGCTTAGGTTCGGGTTTCTTGGATTGGCTTCTAAAGACAATCTAAAGAAATCCCATTTCTTGGAAACTATTCTTTAGTGGTAATTTAGACAATGTAGGGGAGCCCAAACAGGATTTTACTTCGGGAGTTACGTGGTATGACTGGTTTGTCTACATCAGTATATTGTGATCTCTGCATTAATTATGTCATTTAACATTAGATTCCAGCTATTTGAGTCCTGGTAGCTTTATATTGTTGATGTCTTGGTGAAAAGTCCTGTGATTACTGCTCCGATAGTTAAGGTAGTTAAAATCGTGTCACATAATTCATAAAGTGCGCTTCTTTACTTGTATTCCTTACTGCTCTGAACTCTTAGAGTTCCGTTGCAGTTTCTAACGAGTTTTACAGGTCTTCCACAATTCTGTGGTTCTGAAGAATGTTAGAGTGATAGGAGTATACCTGATTTCTTTAAAATGGCAAGAAATATTTTTTAGAAAAAAATATTTCAAGGTACAATTTCAGTATCACAATGGCTGCTTTATGAATAACTTGAGAAAAGAAAAGAAAGAAAGTAAGAAGAAGAATGCAGTCTCTGAAAGGCAAAAGCAAGTTTTTGTCGTGTGGACTTACAAGGACCTAATTTAGCGGACATGTTGTAAATAGACCAATCTTTCTTCTATTGGTATGGTTTGTTCTTGTTGCCAGATGAAATGGGATTTTTTTTTTTTTGTCTCTCCCAGCTATCAAAATCGTGGAAATTAAGAATGTTGCCGATATCAGTACGTTTCATATTCTGAGGGGATACAATTCCCTACGCAAAGAAGAACAAACAGTTAAAGAAGAACTGGAAAGCGCATCCTTCCTATATTCCAAAATCTCTGATCATATATATATATATATATATATATATATATATATATATATATATATATATATATATATATATATATATATATATATATATATATATATATATATATATATATATATATATATATATATATATATATATATATATATATATATATATATATATTTATTTATATATATATACATATATATATATATATATATATATATATATATATATATATATATATATATATATATATATATATATATATATATATATATTTATTTATATATATATATATATATATATATATATATATATATATATATATATGATCAGAGAATCTGGAATATAAAGAGGATGTGCTTTCCAGTTCTTCTTTAAGTGTTTGTTCTCCTTTGTGTAGGGAATTTGTATCCCCTCAGAATATGAAACGTACTGATATCGGCAACATTCTTAACTTCCTTCTCTGATTCATCTGATCATACATATATATATATATATATATATATATATATATATATATATATATATATATATTTATATGTTTATATATATGATATATATATATGTATATAAAATTAGCATATGGAGACTCATATGGATAAGGGTATAAATTCGTGAATTATTTTTTCTTTTTAAAGTTGAAGGGCCAATGTGTGATTGCAGCTCTCTGCTATTGCATAGTTACCCAAATACATTGAATCATTAATTGATGAATACAAGGGCACGATTAACACAGTTGAAAGCATATCAGTATCATTAGCGTGGCTGCCTGGTGGTTTTGTGATATCCGTCAAAAAAACACAAGTTTCGTACGATTTCTAGGTCATCTAAGGTTTTTCTTTTTTAGTTTACCTACAGGTGTGACAATATGCTATGACTATTTTGCCCTTCCTTTATGTGGAGTGATAATGCAATGGGTAGTAAATATAGAGTGAGTGTTATTACATGAAGATGTTATTCCTTTAATTCCTAATGGTATTCTAGAAATAAAAGCTTACGAAGTTCAGGGCACAGCTGAATTAGCGACAAAGCAAACTAATTAATAAATTAAGCTCAAGAAAGAAATGAGAGGACATTAAATTTGGTGAAGAGTTTCACAGCAAGTGAAATGCGAGTTGTAGATTTGCCCAACTACTGGTCAGGCGTCACATGCGAAATGTGCCTTTTGAAATGACCTCTCCATGTCGCAGAACAGTCTTTCGAGAAATGGCACAGAAAGCTATACTCGTAGTAGAGGAAGGTACAGAGGCATTGATAATGATGTCAAAATAGTGTTTACATTTACATATATTATATATAATGGACAGTCGAAAACATTTAGACTCAACGGGAAAACCAGCCATTTTGCTAAAGAATGTGAAGTTCGAGTTAGGCAAAGGATAAGTGTCATTATTTTTTTTTTATAGTGATACAGATTTCCTTCTTGCAACTGGTAAGAACAAAATAAGGGAACCTCTACTCAAGTAAACCACCAGCACCCAGTTGACACTCAAACTTCTGAAAGGCCGCAACTTAACACTCCATCAGATGACCGACTTGTAGATGTCAGAAATGAACCAGTGTTGTCTGATGATGAACCAGCCGATGTCACTAAGCAAACGGAACCAGAAACGCACATGGAGATTTGCCATTTATTTGATCCGCATGATTACGCGGATCACCTGAAACTCACCTGAACGAAATGATTTGACACCTGTCAATGAAGCCTTGGGTCATGCTGGAGAGACAGACGAACTGAATGCTGGAAGAGACAGAACAACGAACTGCTGAGTCTGTTGCAGTGCCTCTCGTTGCAACATATGGAATGGCATCCGAGGAGACGTTCATTTTGTTCACAGGACAGCAGTCCTTTTCTAGCTGCCAGATGATAAGGACCTGACATTTTGTGACAACGTTATGAAAGAAACAAAGCTTTTAGAGGAAAAAACTTCCGAAGAAAGACGTAACACCAACGCGGCTTTTGCGATGAATCAAGATTTATTTGGTTCGGTCATTTCCTCCAGAGTTCCAGATGATGTACAAATCCAATAGGTAATTTGTCCTTACTTCCATCTGTTCTAAAGGTAACGCAGACATGGTAACAAAAAGAAAAGCAGTTTTTCGATCGAGAATCAAATAACAGCAGCTCAAAGATGTAATGATGATGATATCACTTGACGTGTTGTGAAAAATGTACTGTAAACAAAAATAAAAACAGTGTGGAAATGCAACTCAAGCAGCGTCACAGAAAATATCACAATAACTTGCATTCATTAAGATGCCAACGTTAATATCAATGGTATAAATGACAGAATGAAATTTGAGATGTTATATTCATTTCACAATTTCCATAGTGTCAAGTATATAAAAGACAGTTACAACATGATATTAAACCAAGCCGTTTGTCTTAAGGGTGGAACCTGTATTTTCATCACGCAGAATTTAGATCTTATAATAAGATATGCTGGAAGAAGTGAAGATTCTGGAATATGTTCTGTACAGGTGAGGTGTGTAGTAGTAAGATTTTTATGCATCCTTAGGTCATAATCATACCAAGGAAAGGGAGGAGCTTTTTGAAAAGGAATTGCCTGACTACTCACGGTATGATTATAGCCACACTATTATGGGAGGTAACAGGAACTGTGTTTTAAGTTCTAGTGATATTTCTAATAGTAATGAACCAGGTGTGAAAATCACCTCTCAGATTAGTTAGGGATCTTAGATGAAATGATATATGGCTCTTGAATAAGGGAAACTTCAGTTCACTGATATACGCAAGCACTGTTAGACTGTATTGTCCGACACTCAAAGACAATGTAATTTCATGTGAAGAACTGCCGGGCATTTTTCAATCATTCTGCTGTAATATTCAAAGTTAAGATTGTTCCGGATACCAATATTGGGATTTCATTTTAGAAGCTTTACGCCAGTTTACCATGAGATGAGGAAATTAAAAGAAAAAATTTGGAATTTCTGGACTCTTTAAAAACACTCAAAAGCAAATTCCATTATATTAGTGATATGTGGATTAACAGCCAGCAGTATGCAGTTGTCAATCATTTCGAAGAAACACTAAGGGAACAATACATGAAACTAAATGTGTTAGGAACTGCAGATTATGCAGATACTAGAATTCTCCTACTAAATAAGCAATTCGAAATCTCAGGTATTAGGAAGGGTTCAAATACGAACGAGAATTGCAGACAGTAGAGGGAGAAAAGAAAGAAGCCTAATACAGAATTTTGATGAAGGCATTCCTCTTGTAAGTAACCAAGCCAATGCGCATTATGAACATTTTCCAGAAAAATAGCGGTTCTGTAACTTCGTAGAACTTTTTCTATTAAGTTCTTTGAAATACGGTTGCCTGATTCTGATAAAAATATTTTCGCAGAGATATATCTTTCAGAGAAATGCGTGACACAATATGTTCTATTGCGAACAATAAATGCCCTGGAATAGATGTGATATCAATAGGGATTTATTAGTTGTTTTGGAAAAATACTACACACGAACTAAAATTAATACTTGAAAATATTATGATGACGGGAACTCTCTCCAAGTACTGCACTAAACACGCTCGTTGCGAAAAGATATCAGCGACAAGGCTTTGGCTAATTGGAGACCAATTTCATTGTTATACTATGACACTAAGAAAGCTGCCAAAGGAACGCATTCCGTTATCTTTAGACTTATAACCCCTGAACAATTTTGTATATCTGGGAGATCCATAATCTCATGCAATACTCTTATAAGGGGTACTATGTACTCTTGTCATGGGAAAAAACCCAAGACGTAATTCTGAATTTTAATTGATCGAAAGCATTTGACCGGGCAGGCATTCATTTTATAGTTAAGATTCTCGAGAGACTATGTTTTTGTGATGAGATACTCTCGTGTATGAAGTTATTTTCAAGAATATTGGAAGTTATTCACTGATAAATATTTCAATGTACATAGGGGAGTTCGACAGACTGCCGTCTTTCTATGCATCTTTATGCAGTTTTTCAGGAACCTCTCACCTTGCAACAGCTATATGGAGCGCTTGCCTCTACCAAATGATAAGTCTTAAAGTTCTTTGGTTTCCTGATGATCCATACGCTTTTGTCGCCAGTGATAACAGAATCTTACAGATAAGCACAATAAAGTCCAAACTTGAAGCAGCCAGGTTGTTTACTAAATAAAACCAAGTCGAAAATATTTGGATTAGGTCCATGAAGACTATTTGGCCCTTACTAAAACATTGAGGATTTTATTCCTTGATAATTGTAAAGCAGCTGTTAAATCTTCATTGACTAATATATTATGTAAAATTGGGAATACTTTTGCGAGTTTTCACAATAGAACACCTACGTTGCATCAAAATGCTAGTATTGTAAATGTCTTGATTTTTCCAAGGCATGATATTTGATATATTTCTCTTATGTAGCCTTTGCCCGTCAAATATGCAAAAATAATCAGTAAAGAAGTTCTTTTTTAACATCTGGGGGAAAAATGTGAGTTTATTAAGAGATGGATACACAAAAACAAAGATGTGATATGAATTGTAAGTGTTCTTTGAAAAACACAAGCCATCCTCTCTGACTCCTTAATTAAAGATGTGTTGTGATGAAGAATGCAGTTCCATATCAGATTATTGCCCAGTTAACATAGGAAACTCTCTTTGCTGAAAATGTTATACAAAGGAACAACTCTTACATAATTGCACCTATGTATTCTGATGGCTCAGCGATTGTTAGAAAATGTAAAGAATTTTCGCAGATCGAGAGCTAAACATAGGAGCATTTTGCCAAATGTACAACCAACTGTTGAGGGTAGATATCCCCTTTATAATGGACCCTTGATTTTGTAAAATATTAATCTGAAGTTTCTTTCTGTTGCTGAGAGGGAATAATGCATAAATATATTCACGAAATCTTACCAGATAATGAAAGACTAAGAGAAATGAGAATTACTCAAAACTCTCACCGTCAAATTTGTGATACTGAGGAGTCAAATATTCGTATGGTATATTTCTACAAATAAGGAAAAATTGCAAACGTCATAATCTGGTTGAAGGGAATTTAGAGCGTTTTTAAACATTCTGAATCGAAATTTCCTGAGAATTATGTATTTCGATTTCCCACAGGCTTCATAGAAAAGAAGAACGAGGAACCTTAATTAGGTTATTTTACATTGTAAATATAAGGTAATATAAAAATAAGAATTCACCTGAACTTTTGATTAGAATTAAGATACAAAACAAAGACGTATCAAATCAGTTTTAGAAACACTATGTGATCATTTTACAAAAAGTTTTGCAAGACTGAAAACAAGGCATTTTAGTTCATTCATAGTCTGTTGCAAATAATTAATGAATAAAAAATTTTGAATTAAATCCATTTGAATATGGAAACGTGCAAATGGCCATTAATCCTGCCAACAGCCGAACGAACGGAACTAACTGCCTCCCTTTACAGGAGGAGGCAACAGCACCGATAAACTGGAGAGAGACATTCCAAGCACCAGCCAGCTGTCTATAGTTTACCACTTTGAAAATAACTGATGCCATAAATTAAGTAAACGTTCCACTGGGATAACAAAGCAGAAGCTATAAACACTCTAGTGTCAAAGTCAATTTTTTCGAAGTTGATTTATACACTTTTAAAGCGAGTAAAGAAAATGTGTATTAAATGCGACTTTAATTTGACACTTTCCATTTTTGTCAACATTGGTCACCATTATTTGCTGTTGGTTGTCTGACGAGTATTATGTTTAAAAACAAAAAGTTAAAGTTTACGTCCATAACATCTGCCTTTACACCATGGCCAATCAGTGTATGCAAAGCTAACAAAAATGAAACAAACACACTAAAGAATAGTAATTTAGGACGCGAACATTTGTCGTGTTGGTTAGAAAACGCTTCTTTACGGCGGAATCTCTTTCCCGCATCCATGCGGTCAGCGGTTCTGTCAACACAGTGGGCCGCATGCGGCGTGTACCTCATTCATGCTAATTGAGGTTTGAGACACAATGCGGTGCTTGCTCGCTTAACGCTTACTCCGAGAAAACTTCGTTTAGCCAGACTGATGTATCGCCTTTGTCAACTTGATTGATTGATAGGTTGGTGGCTGGCGCTGTCACGCTGCCACGAAAAAGACTTAAAAAGGGCTGTTCACCGATTTTTCGTGACATTTTTGTATCTTTTAAAGTCCAAAAAGTCATGATTCGTCACATGAATGCTTAAGTTATTTTTCTGATTAACTGGGAGTCTTCTCAAAACGAAATTGCTAATGAGAAGGAAGGTTCTGCGAGTGTGCAGGTGTTTTGTTTCTCAGTATTCGAGTCTCACTTGAGTTATGTGTCTTGACTGCCAGGAGTAGCCTACGTTCGCCGACGACATACAGAAAATGTCGATATTTGCGAGATCATTTGAATCATACAAAGATTGGAGTTGCTGTCATATAGTAACTTAGAATTGATTGATTTATTAATTCCACATCATCCCGCTTGATGTTAAAGAGCTGAAGCCACTGTTCTTACTGAATATCACGGTCATGATAATTAATTTTATGGCTTAGATTTATCGCTGCTTCTGTCGTATTTTGAAGTAGGGATCTTGAGTGATCAGTCTCGTTGGCTAATGGCTCTAGGCAAGTTTTACCTCTGCTGTGAGGAGAGCTACTGTTTACAGAAGCTAATAAAATTATACGACGACACTAATCTTAAGAAGCAAACAAGTTATTGTCAGATTAATTTTAACAACAGTATCAGTGCTTGCACATACTACAGCAACAAAAATAGCAATAGCCATAATGCTGCATTAAAATACATATATTTTCAGCAAAACAATTGCCCTTGGAAATATGATGGCAGTACCGATATCATTTTGAATATGTAATATAACAACAAAATGCCGTTATAAATCTATGACGACTAACAGTAATATGCATCGCCATGAGTACAACACTTGACATAATGAAATTTTTTATTATTGGTGTTACTGTTGCATAAAACCTTCCTATATAACAGTAGAATAGAAATAAGCATTTTTGGCGCTAAAAAAAAAAAAAAACCGACACAATGACAGATTGACAACAGCCTACACACGAACAGTTGTCTGAGTTTTACTAGTCAACCTGCAACTTTCCTAGTTATCCCGGTGGCATTCCGGAAACTGTAATATCTTGAAATTCCAAGGTAAAGAAAGAACTCGTGACAATTCCTGAAGGATTTAAAAGAGCTGGTGACGCTTACCAGAAGCTTCTTATTCATTTGGAAGCTCACGTAAGTTCCTCATTGGAAGGGTGGGTACCGTTCTCAGCTAACACTCTGCTGCCCCGCGTCCGATTCTCCGACCGGCTAATGAAGAATTAGAGGAATTTATTTCTGGTGACAGAAATTCATTTCTCGCCATAATGTGGTTCGGATTCCACAATAAGCTGTAGGTCCCGTTGCTAGGTAACCAATTGGTTCTTAGCCACGTAAAATAAATCTAATCCTGCAGGCTAACCCTGGGAAAGCTGTTAATCAGCTCAGTGGTCTGGTTAAACTAAGGTATACTTTAACTTTTGGAAGCTCACTTATCCAGCCAGCGGATCACGCAACCAGATTGCGCGTGAGGCACCTCATTTATAGTAATGCAATAATAATTAAGTGTCTATGAATTTATTCTATTCAACTGGCCTTTTATTGCATTGCTGTATTTTTTATATTTCTCTACTTATTATAACGTGACTAATAAGAGTATAAATGAAATTTGTGAATAATTTTCACATAAATATACATTCACACACACAAACGCGATATACATATATATAACATTAAGTCACATATTTCGTTTAATATCAGATTCACTGTACCTTGGGAATAAATTCCACCCAAGTGATAAGAGCTTCGTCACCGGTGGATTCGAACTGCCACTTAGTTGGGAAACAGTGAAAATGCAATGACTATGACTACTCAGCTGTCAAGAGAGGTTTAAGTTGACATCGACTCTGCCGAGTATAAAAAGCTGAATTCGAGAGGCATTTTACAGCAGATTCGATATCAGTTTATACCTCTCTTGACAGCTAAGGGGTCATAGTTTTTCAGTTTCATTTACTCCCGCTATTTTATTTTTCCTCTCAATGCCTGAAATTTCTCTTTTCTACCACAAATAACATGCACAATTTTGCACTAAAATCTGAAGCTCCCTTCTCTGCATTTTACCATTACTCCAGCCCTTGTCTCATACCCAGTTTTGCTGTAACCCAGATACTCCAACTTTTTCATATTATTGATAAAAAAACTTTAACATCACCTCTCCATTAGTTTTATCATAGGATTTCTTTTGGTCCCCGTTTGGCACAACAGCTTTACCCATTTAGTCTCAAACTTCTCACATAACTGTTCCATAACGAACACGCTCTCCTTATCTAAACTACACCGTTCTTGCTTTTCCAAGTCTTCACTTATTTTTGCCCCCGCGCACCTTCCCCAATATATTTGGTAGGCTAAGGCTATGCTCTTCTCACTCTTAATATCAGCGTATCACGTTTATCCCAGTAAATTAGGACAATAATTGTTCCTCACACCCACTTCTTTAGAACTGTTCCATTATGCAGGCATACTTTATACACACTGATAAGCCACGCTGTTACTCCATCAGTATATCACAGCGTCTTGTTCTTAATCCTGTTAGTCCCTGGCGTCTTTCCAGTCTTCAGCCACACAATTGTACTCTTTACATCCATTACAGTCGCTTCTGTTAGCTTCCTGTGATTTACCCTATCCCTTTCCAAAGTTGCATCTTTCATATCTACCACTCCTCTATCCTCTCCCTTCAGCTTCTCATGCTCAGGCCATTTCAAGAATCATTTGCTCACTAACATCTCTCACAACATTAACTGCCGTCATTTCAGCTTCGTTTTCTCCCTGGATACTGTATATACCTAATGCATCTCTGGTTTTTATTAATCCTTTGGTATGCCTGTCCGTCCATAGCTCTCTTCTATCATGAGGTCACATTATCTCTCTGTTTCCTTCTAAGAACTGCCTTTATTTCTTTCTTTTACAAATCTCCCGTAGAAAACTCTCACGGAAAGGGTCAACAGACTTTAAACCCAAGAGGTTCCAAAGGTAAATCAACCTGAAGAGAGAGACAACTTATAGGAAAAGGTGATAAACAAATAAATATGAGACAATAGAAAATAAAACCGACGCACCTGAATTCATGAGACGTCAGCAGAAAGGAGGAATGAATTTGCTCCTCGCTTAAAAATTTGGAGGTCCGAAAATTCCACAACTGCACTAGGCACTCTATTCCACTTTTTAGCTGTATCAAAAAATAAAACTCCTAGCAAACTGAGTAGTGTAGAACCTGATATTAGAAAGTGACACACTGCCGCAGCGGCCTGCGTAGTATGGCGAGCAAATATGGATAAGTCAGATGAAGAACATTGGAGAGGATGTTTGTCGTTGCAGTACATTTTACGTAACAAACATAATGAATTCACTTTATGTCTATCCCACCAGTTAACATTAAGATATGACTTGTGGCACAGATGTAATGAGAGTTCACTGTATGATTCTAGCATTTACTACCGTTGTTCTTTATTCTGATGTGTCCGAGCTTAGAAAGTGTCTATAACGTTGAATTTTGCATGCTTATCATATCTTCCTTCCACCCAGTGTGACATTTGCTCTTGCCCATTTCCAAGAGTCTCATCATACGATCTTAATGGTCTTAAGTGTATTTTTCGCCATTTTTTTAACACACGCGCTTTCAATCAAACTACTGTCCATTTGTGCATTCGTGCCAACTAATACTGATCAGACACGCCTTCATCCATTCATTTTCTCATTTTCTCATCATTACATTCTTACTACTTTATATATATATATATATATATATATATATATATATATATATATATATATATATATATATATATATATATATATATATACTGTATATATATGTGTGTGTATATATATATTATTATATATGCATATGTGTGCTGTGTGTTTATATATAAACAATAGATCTCTCTCTCTCTCTCTCTCTCTCTCTCTCTCTCTCTCTCTCTCTCTCTCT
>NC_089750.1:36290052-36317552 GCF_040412425.1 Macrobrachium rosenbergii | reverse complement strand
CATATTATTATTATTCAATATAATAAACGCTTACTTTAGCCAAAGATGAGAATGAACAGGATATCCATGTACAGTACTGTATATGTCGAATAAAAAAAGATATTGACAGTTGGTGCATCATGATACCATACAATTTTTACCCCTTCATGGAAGTGGCTAGGAATCCGTTACATATCTTCATCCTCACTACTCTAGTAATAATTCATATTTGCAACGCAAAATATTATTCCATTAAGAAGCAAAGGTTAGATCTAGAGGATGAATAGCATTTTCCTAGTGAAACGCATAACCCACGCCAGCGACAGCGAGATTATAAACAAATAATCATCATTTCCAAGCGACTCAGTGTCAGAAATAATAAAAAAAATCCATTTACAGTTTTGATAAATTGCTGCCTGTTTATGGTGTAAACTAAGATACTTTTAAGAAATTGTAAAATTGGCAATTTCTTGACCAGGTCGTTCTCTTTATGTAAGAGGAAGGCATTTGTCATCCGGAAACCCATAAATGCGATACAATTACAAATGTATTTGCGCAATGACCACATCAGAAATGGGTCATAAATTGCTGCATGTGGAAAAGTACACTACCGATACTCAGGGTCGAAATGTTGGAAGACGATCGAAAATATAATACTAAATTAATTGGCAAAGGTAAGTGTGGCACTGTTTGTCAAAGATTTACTCTGGTGATGTGATAATACATACACACACACACACACACACACACACACACACACACACACACACATATATATATATATATATATATATATATATATATATATATATATATATATATATATATATATATATATATATATATATATATATATATATATATATATATATATATATATATATATATATATATATATATATATATATATATATATATATATATATATATATATATATATATATATAGGCAGCCAGTGGCACTGAAGAATTCCCCATGTGAACGCCCGCAATGAGGAGGAGCGGGAGGAGGATTACAAGAAACCCCTGGAGCGTGAGGATTCAGCCGTCGTCATAGCAGAAATCGGAGAGAGCGCTGACATCGCAACAGCAACGTCAGCGTTCAGTAGAGTGCTGATCATAATGACACGATGGGTTTCTAGGACGGCAGTCTTGAGGTCAGCAGTCCAGTTTCAATATTGATTACAGTCACTGGAAAAGGAAAGAACACGAACACTTTATTTCAATTCCCGCTATGGTATCTAGATGAATTTTAAAGCCATTTTACGAAAAAATCGGAAATAAAATGTTATTTGATGTAAATTTATACTCCCGGTAAGAAAAACTCCGGATCCTACCCCAACTGCCCTCTTTTTACCATAACTGGCCTCTTTTTTCTAATGACATTCAGTAGTCTTCATCCTGGTGGGCCTTTCCAAGAGAACATCGTTTTGTTCTTTGCATCAAAAAACTTCGTTCGGCTCACTTGACGTCTGTATCGCTTCATTATTGCAGCTGTCTCACAGATCTCTCTAAATTGGTCACCTGATATCGTACAGCTGGCGTGTCAGTTGAGTTATTGTTAATTAATAGCCTGTGAAATGACTTTCTTTTGTATGTCATGTGACATGACTTTCCGAAATGGCCAGCTAACATTGTTCTACTCATGGTGATTAAATTTTAAAATTTCACTATATTGGCTATTTCGAATAGCGACCTTTCCTGAGTCTGTTAAAATGATAACAGGTGTATGTGGCAGAACAATGATATCGCATTCAACCAGCTCTGTCACTGAGAACTTAGCCCCAGGTCGGAGGAACCCTGCAGCGTTCGTTATCATAAAATCCTCCTTGCAGTTTGACGATCATCATTTTTCTTTGTTTCCCTGTCTAGATTACGGTTTCATACATGCTTCAGAACAGCTATTAACTCTCTCTCTCTCTCTCTCTCTCTCTCTCTCTCTCTCTCTCTCTCTCTCTCTCTTCTTTGCAATGGGTTCATTATGATTAGTTTTTATCCTTAGGTTTTCATGAAAGAGGCTCTGCGGTTAGTTTTTAACCTCTAGATTTTGATGTTTCGGAAGATCCGCCAAGACCTTCGGGTCCACCTTCCCGACTATTCACCGAGTGGCGCCTCGCGCGACCTCCCTCAATTCTTGGCAGTCCTGTCAGATTGTCATTTTGGTTCGTTCGTAAATAATGATTCAGTATCAAAACTGCATAAAAAATAATTTTAAGGTATATTCAAATGCTTTCAGTCATTAACTAATTCATATGAATTTTATAAAGAATCAGTAGCGTCCGTTATAGTATTTAAAAAGGGTGCTAAGAATTTCGCTAAATTATATGGTGGGGTATTATAAGTAGCAACGACCGGTCTTAAGGGTACGTTCGGCTTATGGATCTTCGGTAATCCGTATAAAATAGCGGGGGAACAACCACTTTCATAACAGTTGTTGTATTCTTCGTCTGAAATATAATTATTTTTTTCAAAAAATTAAGCAACCTGTTTATTTTATCCTCATTCAGGATATTCCTATGATAGGGGTCCTAATGTGGCATTTTCTTAAATTTAATTGTGTCATTAAGTATAGGTAATGATTTTCAGCATTTGAATATACCTCACAATTATTTTTTATGCAGTTTAGAAACTGATTCATTATTTACAATCATTTTGGTTCTTTATTTGTAAAGCACTTACAACACACTACAGTGTACGGGATGCTCTCATTTTTAGAGCAGTACAACTAAGATTATCTTTAACACGATAGATAACTTACATTTTCCGTAAGAGCTATTATTACTATTATTAATGTCAAGGAACGCACAATTGGGAATGAATTACGTTTACAATGTTAATAACCCATGATATGATTCAGTGTTGTGAGCAATATTGCGATGCCAGGGATAACACGAGTTTCTAAAAGTCAGATAACACGAGTTTCTAAAAGTCACAGACATGTTCTGTATATCATCAAGATGTACTCTCTTGATAACTCAGATGAGGGGCCAAGTCCTCAGAAACCCAGTTCGTGTTACTTCTCCATATTTGCTTATCCAGTGTTTTAGCTTCCTCAGTTTCTCGGTTGTGTCTTTCTGCCTCTGTATTTCAATCCGGGTGTGTTCCGATCAAAAGGGAGAAGTCTGTCAACGCAACGCTGTCGCTTCTTTTCTTTTAACCAGACTTCATTTGTTTTGTGGGCCTGCATTTGCTTGCATGTGACAAAATTAAGCAGACGAATTAATTTGTTATTAGTTGTTTGGCATGAGAGTCAGTCTTGTGCTGATCTCTCTACAGAAATTTGCAGACTCTAAGGAGGAAGACATCTTTAAACCATTTGAGCGTCCAGTAGGTATTCCATGGAATAGTATCGGGCCTGTTTCTCTACTGACTATCATTAACATGATTTCATTGTTCCTTTTGTATTTCCATCTGTTTCCCTTCATCTCTGCCGCATCTCTCTCTCTCTCTCTCTCTCTCTCTCTCTCTCTCTCTCTCTCTCTCTCTCTTTATCGGAGGCATCTTTTCAACCCACTTCCCCTTGCCACGATCCCTAATTCCTATTATTCACACTCTTGACTTTTTATCAATATTTTGGCTCTGGCGGTTAACGGAAGATATCGGAGAGAGAGAGAGAGAGAGAGAGAGAGAGAGAGAGAGAGAGAGAGAGAGAGAGTTACCCCACTCTAGCCATTCCGAGTCCAATGCACCTTATTGTCCCTTTATGTACCCAGTCTTAGACATTTTCTCTCTCTCTCTCTCTCTCTCTCTCTCTCTCTCTCTCTCTCTCTCTCTCTTCTATAATTCCGACGCTGCGAAAGCCAACAAATGAAAGGGGGACATTCTTCAGGGAAAGATAATCAAATGAATGAATGATAATTTCATAATTTGATAAAAAGGGGAATTAAGTGTAGGGGAAAGTGTGTTTTCGATAATGAGGCAGGAAAGACGAGATGACACAAGGGAAAGAAAATCTTGCGTATTAGTCAACCGGAGTTTGAATGGGAAGAAATAAGAGCAGCTAAGGATGGGAACGGACGACGGATGAGAAATTGCATCACTTTTTTACGAGATTCAATGAGGAGAAAACAGTTTCGTAAAGCTAGATATGTCATTGCAAATATCTGTAGATGTATGCAATGACAAATCTATCTTTAAGAAACTGTTTCTGCCGAGAGAATCTCAAAAAAAATGGAATTTCTCATTCCTCGTCCACACACATATATATACATATATTTATATATATATATATATATATATATATATATATATATATATATATATATATATATATATATATATATGTGTGTGTGTGTGTGTGTGTGTGTGTGTGTGTGTGTGTGATATAGATAGACAGATAGATAGACAAACAGATGGCCTATGTCCGTGTTTGTGTTTCGGTATGTCTGTGAAATCAATCAGTAATTTTATCTTGGATATTACGTCTGACATTTCATTTGATACATAATATGTTCCACATGCTATAGGTATATGTACATGCCTTTGTGCACATTTTGTTTGGAAAAAGAGACTAATAATTTCAAAGATCGGAGATGATTAAAAGAAAAGAATAGAAAGGGAGAGTTACGTCCTCTTTTCACCAGCTGTTGCATGAGTGCAATGCTCTAGTAACTAAGTATACTATTTCTCTTGCTCATTCGCGGGATGTTTAACTCCTCTCTTGTCCAGCTGTGAATGAAGCTGTGAATGATAGCATCTGATTATTCCATAACCATTTTTAAACTCTGCATTGTTACGACAATATAAGCTGGAACAAAAACTACGTTAACAATGCATTGATTCTGCATACTTTTTCGGGTCTCATTTCTATGTAGAACGGAAACGGTTAAACAAAGCCCAGCTGTGGTTCTAGGCTTACTCCTTATTTTCTTAATGATATCGCTTGCATGATATTCATCTGTTCGTTACTCGGTTTTGAACCAATGAACTGAATCTACTGATGAGACGGATACATAGTACTAGGTTGTTGAATAAACAGAAGATCCAAGAAATTATAGAAACAGAGAGAGAGAGAGAGAGAGAAGAGGGGGTCGGAGCGGTCGAAGCGCTTTTAATTTGTTAACGAAGCTAAGAAGAAGAGCGAGTACATTTAAGTTTGAAAATTAGTAAAAATGGTTTTGAATCGGTGAAGTAAATTTTGACAAATTATCCTTTAAAAATATCTAGCACTTTGAAGACCATTTATTTCACATGGAAAATTTTTATGTAGAAATATACAGGATCTTTTCACTTCCAGACATAAAAGCGATCATTCCCAGTTAACGGGTCCTGGTGACAATGCTTTGTAATTAGTATTATTTTCTCGATTATTCAACTAGTTTCGATACCTAGAAAGTATATAACAAGTCAAAGTCATTTCTGAGGACGTGTTAAATTTGTGAGTGGTTGATATGAAAACTAGAGCCACTTATATAGTTAGCAAAGTCTCCTCGTTGAAATTTCCGAGACACGCTCTCTAGCGGACATTCCCGCCGGACGTCACGAATTTTTCTCCGGCCAGATATCATTAGACAAGGGATGAGCAAGCACACAATAATTATAGTTCCCTTAAAAAAATTGAGTTTCCATTTCATAACTCCAAAGCAATGACGATTCCCCGGCTAGAGGTTTCAGCTTGATTATCAACAGTTCCTTTCTCCCGAGCGAGCGCCCAAAGCGGCATTCAGTTTCATTTAAAACATGGCTTATGTTTGATACAAGGAATATGCTGTAATTTGCATGTCTCTGGCAAAAATTTATTCTCAACTATTTCAACATTATGCATGTGTCAGGATATATATATATATATATATATATATATATATATATATATATATATATATATATATATATATATATATATATATATATATATATATATATATATATATATATATATATATATATATATATATTATACATATATATATATATATATATATATATATATATATATATATATATATATATATACATATTTATAAATATATATATACATATGTATATATATATATATATATATATATATATATATATATATATATATATATATATATATATATATATGAGTATAGAGATTATTATGACCGTATCAAACATAGTACCTTTCCTTTTTTGAGTAATATAAGGGCGCCTCATCGGCGGGGTCAAGAAAATCAAATACCCTGATGCCAAGAAGAGCTGTAGGCCTAATCATGAAGATTCTTCAAAAATTAAAACTAATATGTGGAGTGAAAATCAAATTATGTAAAGCAGAAACAAATCAAATTAGCTAAACCGCTTAAAGCCATGCGGGGCAAAGAATGAAGAGGTGAAACAGATAAAATCTTATCGAAGCAAGTGATAAAAGTGAACGAGGAGGAAGGGCCTTGATACCGTTATATTACCGAGTCGTAACCCGATATGAGATCATGATCAAAATTTGCATTTGGATTATGTGGCATATCTGCTATAGCCACTCACTGTGCGAAGGAAATCCGGATAAACACTAAGCACTGATATGAGCGACTAAACACGCGGCGAAAAATAAAAACTGGTAGTGTCTGAAAGGAATTCAAGGAATCGTCAGTTGATTAAAAGCGATACGCTCGAAGAATATTAGAACACAAAAGAGTTAATATTTCCCCGCTGGAAAGAAATGATAAATATCGGGGAAAAGAAAAAAATAAGTGTTGCAAAGAGAGAGCGGTGATTTGCGGAAGGAAATAAATTGCTACATTATTAGAATGACGGTAGAGGCCACTTGTGACGGCCTTGATGACATCTGATCTGAGTCTGAGGAAAATATGTAGGTTTTGCAAAATGTTTAAGAAGAAAACACAAATTTTAGCGACTAAACAAAACTATTGAAGATCTATGGAACTGACTGCGTTCAGATGCTAACATAAAGAAGTTGGGAAAAAACCATCGCTGATGAAATTAGAGGGGCAAATGAGGTCGAAATGAAATAAAACCAGACGAAAATCAGCGGAGTTGAGGAGCGGTTGGTATCGGTATGGTTGGTTGATGGGGACGTGGGGGTGTGGTACGAAGGGGGGGGAGGAGGCCGAAATAGGGGAAATTATAGTACTGAGATTATAGAGGGATTAGGGAGTATTATATCGACCATTCCACACCGCAGCGTAACAGAAAGTGTCTAATATCGATCAGGTCCATTACACTTACCGCTCCGGTATTACTCGCTCTTACATTTTTCATATGGAAAACACGTCGATTGATTAATTCATAGAGGGAGAGGGAGACAGAGGGTTGAAAGGGACAGGGGGGAGGGACAGAACCGGAGGTAGGATGGAGATAGCGATGGAACGGAAAGCGAGAAGGGAAAGTAGATTCTATAGACTGATTGACAGAATTCGATAGGAAATAGAAGTATTAAGGTGTAAAATCAAAATAAATTATTTCCCCGATAATCGGTATTTGTCATTGTTTTTTATCCTGACCACTTTGCCAATATCATGCAACAGACAGCTAGCAGCTAACAGCTCATTTTATCTTTTCTAGCAATATCATTACTATATAGTAAATTTTCCATGATATCGACTCAGTTTTGTTTATTTCACAAGCTATATTATAAAAATGACATTGGAGAGAGAGAGAGAGAGAGAGAGAGAGAGAGAGAGAGAGAGAGAGAGAGAGAGAGAGAGAGAAATTTTGTTCATCAGCATCAGGAAAAGCAACATTTTTATATTTTGCCGCTGGTATTGTAATGAGCGAATAATTTTTATTTTTGATATGATTTTTTTCTTAATTATATTCTTGGAGGACTCTTCTTAATCTTTGGTTTATTTCGACTTTTGTTTTATTGGATTTTTTTTTTCAGCTTTTCATGATCATCATTCAGTCTTCACTTACTTTAGACAAAAAGTTGTCATGACAATAATGTTCATTTGTAAATCATTATTTCAATAATTAGATATTAATCTGTTAGTTACTATTAGCAAATATATTATTTAGTCTTCTTGCAAGATTTGAATGATTGAGTTCTAGGCTATTTATTTTCAAAATGCTAATATTCATCATAGGATTGGCCAATGAAAGAGGTAAAAAATGTCATATCGATTATTATTAATAATAACATCAGCGTTTTGTTATGTACATGGTACAAAAAAGTACGTTTTACACATATATAATTCAACATTAAAACAACAAAGTTAAATATACTCCACTGATGAGCTTCGAAAAAAAAGACTAGTCTATGCGCACTTGTACACTTGTTAATTTATTAAACATAAAAAGTCTAGGAGCAATGTAAGTCTTCCTGTTCGCTTTATGGGCTCACTTTTATTCTTAGTCATTGTTAATTAATATAAAAAAAAGAGAATAATTTCAGCCAACGGAAACTCTCAGAAGGTTACTTACATTGCAACAAGACACGGTTTCACATCGCCCCTACTCAATATACACACACAATACATCATTGGGATCAGCAGGGGAGGAATGCAAGTCGGGCGTGAAGAGGAGAAGGAGGAGGAGGAGGAGAAGGAGTAGGAGGAGGATGCCGCCGCCGCCGCCGCCGCCGCCGCCGCCACCGCCACCGCCGCCTCCGAACTTTTGCTTTCATCGGGGGGCGGCTCGAGGGATACCTATGGCACCGCCGTTGACAATTTCTTGAAGCGTCAAGAAATTCTTGCGGCCCTAGGCAGGCAGGTCCTTGATTGAACTTAGAGTGTTCTTCGTGTATAAGTTGTCCTCGCTTAAGGATACTTGCTGTGACACTTTGAGCCAGCCTTCTGCTGACTGCGTATTTCTTTCATCGTTATTATTGACACAGTTGTGGCACAGGAATGGACACTTAACACAACGTTAACGAAGTTCGGAACAGGAAGAAAAGTGGTTTACACGTCACTATGTACACTATGTACAGTCTGACCGGCGCCCTTTACCTTGACACCGAGTGGGGCTACTTCGTCACCGGACGTGACATTCACAGGTCATCTCAGAAGATCACCGACACAGGTCGGCGAAGTTGGTCGACGGCGGGAGGGTAGCCTGGGTAGAGTTGAGCCTGATGCGCTGCCTGCTGCCCGTTGGTCAGTCCCGCTGACATTCCCGACAAGAGAGATGACGCAGACTTGGAATAAAGGGAGGAGTATAACGCCGACACCGTTGACATCCCGCTCATGGAGGCGGCTGAGACGCTGGCTGCAGCCGCGGCCGCAGAATCTGAACAGGGAAGGGAAGTCATGGGCTTGTAGGGGTCTTGCGCTGCCGCCAGTTTACTGAAATGCTGAGGGTCGAATCCAGGATAAAAGTGTGGCGGGAGGGTGGCAGCAGCCGGGAAGAGTCGCGACTTATCCCCAGCGACGTCCAGCGGCGAGGGCACGGCGGGTGTCGAGTAGTAAGTCTGGTGTAGCGGTCCTAGAGGGTCCAGCGCCGACGTTGCCAGGTAGGGCAGCGGGAAGCTGTAGCCGTTTTTCTGAAGGGTTTTGGGCTTCCTGCGAGGTCGATACTTGTAATCAGGATGCTCCTTCATGTGCTGAGCCCTCAGCCTTTTGGCCTCATCGATGAACGGTCTCTTCTCGGCCTCCGTCAGTAGCTTCCACTCGGACCCGAGGCGTTTCGAAATCTCCGAGTTGTGCATCTTGGGGTTTTCTTGTGCAATCTTCCGTCGCTGCATACGAGACCAGACCATAAATGCGTTCATCGGCCGTTTTATGTGATCTTCCTTCTTGGAAGCGCCTCCTGTGGGAGAGGCACTGGTTGGTGACGGAACCTGGTTCATGGCTGTGACTGTCGTCTGTCTCTTTCTACGCGTCCGCTCTTCGAGTCACCGACTGTTAGCCGACCGCAAAAAGAATGATGGACGGTGAGACGGCAAGTGTAATATGACACCACAGAGGTGGCGTGGCGAGTTTGCGCCCTCGAGTCATCCACTCGCTCCGCCTACCTTGCATTCCACCAATGAGCGGGACGGTAAATCATCGCTGACAAAGTAAGGCGGAGCCCTACACCTTGTCTTCTCCAATGGAGATTGTTGTTACAAATGTGAGATCGACAACACTCAGCTGATTGGTGTAAGACGAATTCACATGTGGAGGTCGCCAAGAAAATATGACACGAGGTCTGAACACTGAGCTGCTGATGGCGCGAAACAACACGAATTTGTTAACGGCAGAGTATCTATGAGGGTTTTTGATTTCAATTATCTCGATTTGACTTTTAATTAGGCATCCTTTCCTTTCAGCAAATTACGATGGGGCTTAACTTCACAGCTTGCAAGGGGACGAGTGAGGGCAGCGACTACGTAAGCGCACGTTGCTTTTGAACTCTGAAGGCAAGAAGGAACCACTTCACACTCACTCACACTTGAAGTCTCGAAGTAAGTGGCAACGATGGTTAGGGTGTATGTGAAGTTCATGTACAAATGGCAGCTTCTCTTTTACTCGATGATCTTTGTCAGCCGTTGGAATATTTGTTTTAGCTCAAGCATCCCTTGAGGATCTCCTTTGTTCCCTTCCTCCGGCAGTAGAGGCAGACACACACACACACACACACACACACACCAGTCAGAAGGGGGAGGCAAGTGCACAAGCTAAATCTACTAAATGATAATAAACAAAAAGTGCATCCCCATCCTAGCCCCGGTCCCCCTCCCCGTGCCCTGCATATACCCTTCCTTTTAATCCACCTGAAGACTCCCTTCCCTCGGCGCATTAACCCCTTCACAAACCTCCTATGCAAGCTACAGGCATAAAGGAGGTAGGTGTCAAAACTCGCTTTCAGTGCCAAATATCTTCCCGACTGGTAGGGGGAGAACGAGTGGGGAGATGGAGGAGCGCAGATGTGAGGGAGATGAAAATGTATTTTGCAGGCACTAATGAAAGCACACACCTCAGGGACCCAACAAGCATCTGTCATGTTTCTAGCTTCGTTCATGGTGGACCCTGTTGAGCTCCTAACACGCGATGAGATGAGTCTCGACTTAGCGCTGAGAGCGTCGTTCAAGTGACTCATCCTGAGACTCCTTTTTCGCACTCGCCCAGTGTAACGCAGGCTGCAATATTTCACTTAAAAGAAAAAACTCTCTCATGTCTGAAATATGATCAAAACACGTCAAAGGAAAATAATATGCGGTATACATACGTTTATACTGACAAACGTCTGTGCGAATGTTTTCACGAAAAGATGGCAGTAGCCTATGTTAATGTTCAATTTTTTATAATTCATAAAACAACAAATTTCTTCATCGTTAAATAAATTTGGCTTGTAGGCTACTGTACTTTACAATATTGTGCATCTTAACCCATCACGTATGGGCATGGAAATTATTCATAAGACAACTAACTGATACTCAAAGCTTTCGTCGAAAAGGACTGCGTCTTGAATCAAGGCTGGGGATATTCTTCGCTGAAAACTTCTACACCGTTTAACAGGCAGCGACAAAAATCTCTTCTTTCGGTCGACTTTGCCAAAGGGAAACACGCTTAGTAGCCTCCTTCTAATCACGCTGTGTCTCTCCGGCGACGTCACACTTTCACAAGCAGCGTTATGTACAAATATCTTCAGACCAGAGGAATTAACGAGTGATTATTAATGTTGCAAATGGCTAAACCGTTGGTTTTCAACCGGAAGATTTCATCGCAATTGCGAACGAGCATCCTGGTCGCGGACTTATTCTGATCATACAGAAAGGCTTCAAAATTAAGGAAAAAGGAATAGAATTATTGCGTTTTTTTAAATTAATCAGTATTAAAAGATTAAAACGGTAAAAATACCAAAAAAAGTTAATTTCCTATACATTCGCGACTATATATCAGAGGCATATCGGAGTAATAGTGAGTATTAATAACCGCTATTTCTAGACAACAAATATTTGTAGGGCCTTGCTTATTGTATCATTGTGCTTAACAGCCAGGCGATATCTTTCATAAATAATATCTTGTGCGTGTACGTATGCGTTATTAATTTAATGATAGTGTCTTAGTAACCAAATACTTTAACAATAACTGCCAATAATCAGTATGAAACTTTCAAACAGCAGTGGAAGAAATGCTAAGGACTTGATATGACCTGTTTAGTTAAATAATTACAGGCTCTCGGAATGATTGATTTATATATAATACTTTCAACTCAGCTTATTATATGTCAGCTAATATTTTATTACTCTAAATCCCGTGAGAAGACGGGGGATCTGCAATGAAATTTCCTTGTCATAACTGTCCGAGAACTAAGCAAATACACAATCAAGCCAGATTTGAAATTTATTTTTCACGTTTTCAGCAGATCAATTTTAGACAATTTTCAAATACCAAATTCCTCTTTCAGCACAGCGGAAGAATTAGTCTTAAAAACTTAGAAGGGAATATTGTTATTTACTGTTATCACATGTAAATACATTATGAATTCCCAGCATCAAATGACAAACTATGAACATATTTATTGCGACCCTCCACGCCAGCGTCGAGTAAGATGTCATCCGCATTCCAAAACTGTGTCTCAGCTCGCTTCATCCACTGTTTGAAATTGCGTCTGAAAATGGAATCTCTGTACTCGGAGCATACGAGGGAGATGGGAATTCAGCACTGGTTGTCCGCGAAGTTCGTATGTCGCACAAGCGTGAGGAAGCACTAAGAAAGCGCCTCGTGTCCTCTGGCTCTTCAGTGAAGAAAAGAGAAAAGAAAAACATGCGCCGGTCGGAGGAGTCAAGCGACCGTAAAGCATAAACAAGAGGAGATTTCTTTTACAACCATAACTTTTTTTTTTTATGTCTTATTCTCATTCTTGTCCTCCTCTTCCGCCTCTACCTCCCGTCCTCTTTATCTGCCCTCTCTTTGCCCATCCAGGAGACATCCTCGCCCTTCGAGTCCCGTAAGAGAGGAAAAGAAGACACGGAAAAACTTACAAATTGGACTGCCTCTGCCGGCATAAAAGAGGGTTCAATATTTAGACTTGGGGACAATGGGTCGGGAAAGCCCAAGGGTCTCGGGGTAACCATGGACACACAAAGAGTCTGTGTTAATTATCCAAGGCCTCTATTACTCCTGAACTAAAATATTGACAACCAATGGCACAGCGGACGTCCCTTCAAACCACCCTCTCTCTCTCTCTCTCTCTCTCTCTCTCTCTCTCTCTCTCTCTCTCTCTCTCTCTCTCTCTCTCCTTCCGTGCCTATGTTCCGAAAACACAAAATTTATGTATAAATACCAAAATGTCGAAAGGAATAAGAAAGGGAAAGTAGGGAGCAGCACAACTCAGAAAATATTTATTCAGTGCTTAGGCTATTCTCCTCACAAACTATCGGTCCCGTGTTTAATTCCGACCATAGGTGAACGTTTTAGGCTCGTTCATCAAATACCACACACGCCCACACACACACACACACACACACACACACACACACACACACACACACACACACACACATATATATATATATATATATATATATATATATATATATATATATATATATATATATATATATATATATATATATATATATATATATATATATATACTGTATATGTGTGTGTGTCTGTGTTTATATATTATATATATATATATATATATATATATATATATATATATATATATATATATATATATATATATATATATATATATATATATATATATATATATATATATATATATATATATATATATATATATTATATATATTATATATATATATATATATATATATATATATATATATATATATATATATATATATATATATATATATATACTGTATGTATATATATATATATATATATATATATATATATATATATATATATATATATATATATATATATATATATATATAGAACTACTGGTCACTTTTTACCAGATACATTATGTAGTATTTATTAACCACAATTCCCTCTAAAGTTTTCTATTTCTTCACATTTTTGAAAACGCGTGTCACTAGGAAGCCTGGAATGAAATTCGAATACCTCGGACCCGAGATCGAATACTCGGCCTGGCATCTGAAAAAACTTCATTTCTTTCTTAATCTAGTTCTAGGTTTCGCAGCGACAAGCGTTTCCAAAAATTGTGTTTAAGAAATCAATAAAGTTGAGATATAATTGTGTTTAATATATATATATATATATATATATATATATATATATATATATATATATATATATATATATATATATATATATATATATATATATATATTATACATATATATATATATATATATATATATATATATATATATATATATATATATATATATATATATATATATATATATATATATATATATATATATATATATATGATACACATTCATGAACTACTTTGCTATTACAGAAATGTCAAATTTAAAACAGCTTGAGTAAAGCTGCTAGCTGCTGTAAAACCTGTGGTTATGAACAAAACGCACAATGATAATTCTCAACTTTTAAGTCCATCCGGGACGGGGGAGCGGGGGGCGTGGAGAGGGGCGCGAGATAAAGGACTTGTCCCAATGAAAAATGAAAGGGACAAATAGGGTTTTCGGGGATCCGGAACAGCAACATTTCTTACCCATTCTTTTATTGGCCTATGGCGCGCGCTCTGAAACAGACTATGGTCCACCAGAACCTACCGAAGACGAACGGTCTGACAAATATTAACCATGACATTTAGGGCTGTAGGGCCCTCTTTTGTCCCCTAAATCAAAATGTCTTATTTGGACGGCCAGGGACATCGGAAGGAGCCGCCACAAAATGACTGGTAGGTCGCCGAAGAAACCCGTTGAGGGCCCGTGAGAGACGCGGACAAGAGGCGAATCTCTGGGGATTTGGGCCGCTGGACATAACTTTAGGATTAAAATACAAACGAAAGGAGAACAGCAGTTAATGGTACTTGAGCGACATTTACTACTCACTTCTTTTTTTATACATATGCCGCTTCTTGCGAGGCTTTAACCCTGCGCCTTTAGGCTATTCCGCTTCTTAAACAGGAAGATATGTCCTGAGTTTTTCATTGTTCTCCCTTGTGTATTTTTGCTGTATCTATTCTTTTTCATTTTAATTTCCTGCTTAGCGTACCAGTAACCTGAGTTACATCGTACAATATATTACTATGTCATATTTTTATATTATTTTCTTTTGTAGATCCATGAATATAAATCTTACTTAAGAAAATGTTTAACGAAATCGTTATTCTAAATTTGGAAAAATGTTTGATGCAATAAAAAAAAATCCTCGTTATAAAGTCTATATTATATGCTTGAATCGCCAGCGACGGCAAAAGGTCGAAGTAGCTTTCCTGTTGAGTGGGAAATAGGCTGTGCCATTTTGCCGACGGCTAAAACCGAAAATCGTTGGCATTTCCACAGTGACAGTCGTCCTACATGCGGCTTTCGGCTCTGTCTGACATTTCATGAAATCTTAGCAGCGCACGATTTAGAAGAAAATCATTTGACTCAGTCAAATGCAATTCCTTCTGTAAATGAGATAAACTGGCTCATGCCACTGGCATTTTTTACTAGCTCTTTTTTGAAAACAGTCAAGATCCATCACTTTTATAGAAGACTTTAAGCCTACACAGTTATAAAAAGTAAGCGTTATCTGTAGCATTAAGGAATTTATAATTAATTAGACCCACATTTACTTCAACAGTAGCATTTTGCGTGTATATTACTGCATTATCATTCGGAAAAAAATAACTTAATTTTGCGTTTTGCCTCAAAGTAACTTCTATGGCCGTCATAAAGTTTACGCTTACCCGATCTACCCTTACGGAATGAACTGATGCAGAAAAATGCTTCACAGAGCCTATGCCCATGGACAGATGTCCCATTACTTGATATTATGATGGTTCATTTGCAAGATATGAGTGACAATCTCAGCATAAGCTGTCAGCGAAACACCGGAACTGTCTATATAACACATGATACTTTAATGATTGAGGAACAAACTTGATGAATGATATCAGCGTGAAAAACACGGAGTTGTCAATGAGGAAGATGTTTCATTTGCAGATAGGTGTAGAGCTGACGTCGTCAGCAACAACATCTTCATCTCTTTTGCTGTTTTTGCTGGTGATTTTCAACATACTTATTTCTGTGAACTTACGGCTATTTGCGATAAGGAAGATGCAATTAAATGCTTATTCGTTAACATACTTTTTTGTTAGCCGAAGTTCTTTTCTTTCTGAAGAGATCTGACAACTATTCAAGTTCTTTAAAAATGGAAAATCCCAGTGCAGGAGTATTGTCGTGGCTAATAACAAGCCCGTCTGCTCAAAACGGCTGATTACGAAACTTTGACTGCAGGGTGAAACAAACCCTTCAAGAATTAAAAAAAAAAAAAAAAAAAAAAACGGAAGATTGAGAGAAATGCCGATGCCTACGGTCAACAGTCTCTAATTAACAACTTTGGAAAAAACCAGACTACAGTTACCTGAAGGGATCAATTCAAATCGGTATATGTCTGTAGTAATGTGTGTATTGATAAGAAATACAATATTGTGTTCTTATTTTTCAAGAACAATTTTTATATGTATAATCATGGGCAGCCTAAGCAGAGAAATAGGGTTTTCAGAAAGATCTGAAAAATTCATAGGCTTAAACAGCCGAGCATTAATTTAGATTTGTCTAACAACTATATTCATATTCCTGAATAATAATAAGTTTCCATGAGAACAAGAGAAAGCTCCCCTAAACACGAGCCAAATACAAATGAGAACTCTGCTAACATAGTCGAGTTTTCTCTGAAAATTATCAGAAGCGTTCATAAAAAATAAAGGAGTCAATATGGTGTATCTAGCGTTGTGATTGCCATCGTCGGTAGTCTCAGAATGATGCGTGCCTTAAGCTTCTTTGAAAATAAGCAGAGGTTTTCTCGGATAATCGGGAGCTTTTGTGAAGATGACTGAGTGATTTCCGCTGACATGACGGAAGTGTCGCAGAAAAGCTTCGTTGAAGGTGACCAGGAACTTGCTCCAAAGGTAACCAGATCTTTCTCGGAAGATGGCCATATGCAACTTTATGTGAGGAAAGGCTTCTTTTGAAAATAACGAGATCTTTTTTTTTCTGACAATACGCCTACTGTGGTAATCATCTCTACAAAATGAGAGGAAATCGAAACGTTGAGAGTTCATGTGGCTCTCTCTCTCTCTCTCTCTCTCTCTCTCTCTCTCTAACATATATATATATATATATATATATATATATATATATATATATATATATATATATATATATATATATATATGTGTGTGTGTGTGTGTGTGTGTGTCTATATATATATGTGTATGTATATTTATGTTTATATATATATATATATATATATATATATATATATATATATATATATATATATATATATATATATATATATATATATATATATATATATATATATATATATATATATATATATATATATATATATATATATATATATGATCATATGTTAGAGAGAGAGAGAGAGAGAGAGAGAGAGAGAGAGAGAGAGAGAGAGAGAGAGAGAGAGAGCACATGAACTCTCAACGTTTCAATTTCCTCTCATTTTGTAGAGATGATTACCACAGTAGGCGTATTGTCAGAAAAAAAAAGATCTCGTTATTTTCAAAAGAAGCCTTTCCTCACATAAAGTTGCATATGGCCATCTTCCGAGAAAGATCTGGTTACCTTGGAGCAAGTTCCCGGTCACCTTCAACGAAGCTTTTCTGCGACACTTCCGTCATGTCAGTGGAAATCACTCAGTCATCTTCACAAAAGCTCCCGATTATCCGAGAAAACTTCTGCTTATTTTCAAAGAATCTTAAGGCACGCCTCATTCTGAGACTACCGACGATGGCAATCACAACGCTAGATAAACCTAATTGACTCCTTTATTTTTTATGAACGCTTCTGATAATTTTCAGGGAAAACTCGACTATGTTAGAAGAGTTCTCATTTATATATATATATATATATATATATATATATATATATATATATATATATATATATATATATATATATATATATATATATGTGTGTGTGTGTGTGTTTATCTATAAGTGTGTGTGCGTGCATGCACAAGTATTCATTCATACATAAGCTTATGATATAGTCTTTACGCTGTAATTGTAGAGCAATCATTATTTTCAAGAATTTAAGTTTTATCTTAAAAACATTTTCTATCATTCATGCCACTAAAAAAATGAAACAATTATTGTTCAAGACATACCCTCTTGCAAAACTTTGTTTATTCGTACGGGAGTTTTTCGTGATGTGTACTTTTCTGCAACAACATATAAGTTGCATTATTAATTGTTATATCCTGGTAACTCAGTCTTCTTCGTTGAATGCTGTTTGAAGTTCTTAGAAAGCCCGAAATCAATGTTTTGTCATGGTTTTGTTTTAGTATATCCTGTCTCTGGGTTTTAGATATTTCCCATGGGCAGACTTCTTCTGCACTCGAGCCGTAATCCAAACATAACTTAATCACAGAGACGATAAGGCCTGAAACACTAGAAGAAGGCCTTTGGAAAGAGCAGATGATTTCATAAAATTTTTGTGTATGTGCTTGGAATAGAATATACATGCAAGGACATGGAATTGGGCTTTTGAGCAAAGAACCTGAGTAGCATCGAGTATTACCGAGCGTTAGAGTTTCTGGCAGGTAAAGCTTCCTCCAGAAAAGCGTCTTGGACTTCTTAGATGAGCGTTTTTCATTATACACTCGTGTGGTAACTAGGCCTTTTAGACATGCCATTTTGCCATGTCTTAGTTTGACCACCCGTTAGTTCTTTCCTATGGATTCTATTTGCTTCTAATACAAAATTAGGAAAAGTATTTCATTTATGACACCTTACTTTTCTACTCTGTTTCCTTGTTCCTTTTGCTTGACATTACTCACATAATTATCAAATTAGAGATGATGGAAATGATTTCGGTGACTAATACTTTTGACACGTGCACTTTTTTACAAAGACCAATAAGTTTTGTTGCCTTGCGTTCGTTTGATCTTTAATGTGACAGTAACAAGCACATGAATTAAAGGTATAAATAAAGGAAAAAGAACGACCAGAAAGACTGACTCTTTTGTGCTTCTATTTCACTATCCAGTAGTGACGTTCCCCTGTTTTTTTTTATGCGTTTCATGTCATTCACCTGCAGGTGTGAAATGGACTGCAAGACTCCTCCTGGTTCCACCATGAATTGTATAATATTACCATACAACACTTTAGCAAACTGAAGGCAATTTACTACTAGGGTTTTTCTTTACTTCAGTGGACCAATGAAAAACACATGTTAGGTTTCGTTTCAAGTATGGGTAAAAACTAGCATTAGTCCATTTTAAAAATATTTTCTTCATTACGGGTACAAAATTTCGAATCTTTTTATCAGCAACTCAGTCTGGTATATAAATCTAAAATGGGGAATGCCGATGTTCGGGCGGGAGACGGGAGGCTTCATAACAAGGGTAAGGTTAAGGGCGGAAGGGAGTTCCTCGGCGGAGGCAACGAGAGTTAAGAGGTCAGATCTGGAAATTATGACCTGTCATCCGTTTAGCGGAATTAGAAGACCACACAGGTAGGTACCTTTTGGTAATGACGCATATTTAAGCTCCTTTTTATATTTAGCAACGTCGGCCTGGAAAACCTATCAACCCATTCTGTTTCTTGTGGTCACAAAAACTTTGAGTTATGTAACGTATGCCATTAGGTAAAGGAGGAAAAAGGTTGTCTGCTTTTAGGGGGGTTTAAAAGTTAATGATGGTGTTGTTTGAGGAGATAGCCATGACTTGAAGTAATTGGTTAACAGATGGTCTCTCTCTCTCTCTCTCTCTCTCTCTCTCTCTCTCTCTCTCTCTCTCTCTCTCTCTCTCTTTCCACCAGCTATGAAAGCTAAACTCTTCATTTCTATGGATGGGCTTGAATTTCGCATCATTGTATATATTCTATATACCTTCATTCATTGCCTTTGCTCATTTCACATATCTTTCTTAAGACTTTGCAGTAATCTTTTCGCTGTAATAATCATCACCCCTGTCATCAAGTCCTTTGCAAATTCGTTTTGATATTTCTATTCCTATATTCATGTGTTACTTCTTTCTGTTTCTGCGCTGCTACATTTGGGACTAATATATGCCATACTCTCTCTCTCTCTCTCTCTCTCTCTCTCTCTCTCTCTCTCTCTCTCTCTCTCTCTCCCCTCGCCCCCATGGTGTCTCACCGCTGTGAAGAGAGAGAGAGAGAGAGAGAAGCCACCTTTCATGTTCTCATCTTGTCGACATCATTAAAAATGTTCTTATTAGGGGTCCTCCGGGTTTTTTGGCGCAGCGATTCAATACTCTTATTTTCGCTGGCCATATTTTGAGTCTTTGTATCAATTAGCAAAGAGCCTATTCTCTCCGCATGTAATTAAGTCTCCGGTTTTTTTCCTTCCCCATTCGGTGGCACTGTTGTGGGGTTTCGCGCACCCTTTATGCCCTTCCCCCATTTTTTTCAATGGCGAAAAGAAGGGAGCTATTAAGTCGCCACTGGGGCTTTGGGCTTATTGTCTGCCAGACAAGGTGCAGTGGGGAGGGACGGCGGCAACAAAATATTCCAAGACATTATGTGATGGGTGATCGAGTAAGGAAGAACCGAGGATAGACACCGGCTGAGGACCGCCATGGTGAGGACAGCTGAGATGCCGCCTTTTTCTTTCTCCTCAATATCTCGAGCATTTTGCAGCCGACGTTTTCCTTTCCTTATTCAGTGGCTGTGGCTCGTCTTTCAAAACAATGAGTTGCTATGGATTATACACCACAACATGTCTGTGCAAAGAGCTCTCTCATATTCACAGCCAAAGAAAAAAGTTCCAAGGTTCTTCCACATTAGTCATGTTCAGCAAAAACATCTCATCAAGAGTGAGTGCGTGAAAGGGCCTTTTTCTTTTTTATCCATTGAGGCGTGTAATTAAAAATGTAGAATCCTTACAGGTTCAAAATATCTTCCCACCAAGAGATCCTTTGACCTGAATTCATAAACATGTCTTGAGGTGCATCAACAGGCGCTGCCTAATCACCTTCTTAGAGTATTAGCTGCTTCTGACGCTTTGCTGCTGCTTCAGATCTCTTCCCCTCATGCCTTGATTGAAATAGCTAAGGACACAGACAAACAGACAGACAGATAGACAGAGCATGGTAGACAGAAATAGCACGGATGAGGAAAATAGATTGATTTCTAGAAAGTCCTAAAGGGAAAATGAGGGACACTGGATGGATCTTCATAATTAGATGTCTTGTAGAATACGGTGTTCCATAAGAAGAGATTACTAAAAGAACCCAAAGCTTCTTGAATAAAAAATGGAAAATTTCCTCGAAGGAAGCTTTTCTGATATGAGCCCAAATTAGCGTCAAATATCTATTTGCTCATTACCAGAGTGTGAATGAACTTATGATACAAAAATGTAAGAGAATTGTAGATAGCGAAGCTGCCATGTAGCTGGGTGATTTGAAAACAATTAATTAACTCCAGTAGGATATTATTCGCTAGGGTATTACTGTACATAAATTTAAGGATTTTATGTTGCACGGGTTAGTAGGTGCAGGGCAGTATTCCATGTTTTAGACTGAGTTATAGATTGACTGCAACAAAGGCACATACGTTCTACAGGCTTCAATATGTAATTCAGTGTGAAGTTAATTTTAAAAAATACGTAAAAGAATAACTCTTATTAATCTTAGGAAGTAATTACGAAGACATCGCCTATCTTACTACTCCGACGAAAATCCGTATGCCACATTCAGCGGGAAGAAAGACAGGAGTTGGCACTTCCGATAAGGCTCAGTTTCCCTATGGTTGATTATGGAGTGATCGACGGTTCGTGCTTTGCCTTGCGGTTGTGTCATGTCTCCGGCTTTTTCGGTTATTATCCCGGAGGGAAAGAGTTGAAGCAAATAGCCGCGTGCGAGTTGAAAGGCGAGGTGCGACACCCTCTCTTTCACCCACACACAAGGCACTGGGAAAAAAATAATTAACTGGTGCCGAAAAATAAGCATAAGGGGCGCCAGTAAATTCATTATGACTTAGGAAAATATTCACAGAGGCCTGAAAGACATCACAGGAATGCCGGTTTAATTATTAATTCCAGGTTGCAGAATAGAGAGCATTCCCCACTTCCATCTCCCATCCCCGCCCCCTCCCCCCCTCCCCTCCTCCTCCCCTTCACCTTTTCTCATTGCTTTTTTCAGCCTTCCAACACCCTGCACACCTTTCAGACCTGTATACATAAACATATACATAATCCTCTTTGGAATCTCTCTCTCTCTCTCTCTCTCTCTCTCTCTCTCTCTCTCTCTCTCTCTCTCTTTCTCTACGGACTGATATCCTTGTCCCTGTTAACCTTTTTTTCTTCTTCTTCAGCCCCTGGCGGAATTCTTCCTTGTTTCCGAAATTCAATGCAGTTCCGATGAAGTTGAACCCTTTAACCGTTGTTATTTTCATAAAATGGAAAGGTTTCATGCAGCATTAACATATGACTTTGTAGTCGGAGTACAGAAGATAGAATTCATGATTATTTTTCTAACGAGAATATCGCGCATAGTAATTGCAAAGGTCAATATTGGTACAGCTAGCAAAAAACCAAGCATTTTTGCAAAGACTCTTTATTCAGTTATAAATTTTATGTTTATAATGTTTCCTTTCATCTCTATTTATTGCCTCAGAGATCACAGGATGTAAATTAGAATACAAATCGCCTCTGAGTGCCCGAGTCGCTGTTTTTCAAATGAATATTTATTTCTATTTAATATTCCATTCTTATGTCTTTGAATTGCTTATAAGATGCAGATACAGATTTTAATCTCTTCTTATAAGTACATTATCCTGACAGTATTAGAAAAACTATCAATATTCCCTTAAATATTCTCAATATTTCCCAGTGATCGCTGTTTATGACGTTACGTTTTTCAGATTTCAGATGCTTTTAGATGCTGTTTGTGACCCTCAATTCAAAGGTCCTTTTTCTTACTCATTTTAAAGCATTGCTCTCGAAATGTGACTTGAGTGCTTCTAGTCTGAGGCACTCTCGAATTTTATCATTTCATTATTCGTCTTCAAGGGCAAATACTTTGACGTCTCCCTTTTATTGATAATCATAACAGAAAATTAGGACCGTACTGATATGATAAATGGAATACCTGCTTTGACAAAGAATTTAGATTCATTATGGCTGCCCACTACTTAATGCAAGGGCTCACGGCCAGCTCCTCTTATGCATACTGTAGTTCCTTATCCAATTCTTGTTATCATCGGCGATGTAACAACGTGTTCTATTTGCAGACTACAGCACGGGCAGAGACAGGATGTGAGACAGAGTGAGCTTAGTTTCTGGCTAAGAAGGAGAGTGAGTTCAGGTTTTGTTTAGGTTGCACTGAATTTCGGTTACGTGTATTGGCATGCTCTAGCTTAGCCTTGTTTGTTGTGAAGGATAGTTGCAGTTAACTATTGTGTTACTGGGAGTAAAACCTTTAGGTGAAAATACAGCTAGGTATGATTCCTGTTCTTTTCTTAATGAGATAACTTTAGGTCCAGGGGGCATATTGAATTTATAACCTGGTTAGAAGTGACAGTAAACTTTGAACTCCTCACGTAACTTACAGAGTATACAGTCGGATTGGGAGTTGGAGTGCCTCAAGATCCTGGTCGCAGGTTGTAAAATGTTTGAGATAGCTAAGATTCTTTCTCTTGTCATGGTTTGGTAAATTGTAGTTTCCAGTACTGACATTACCTGAACAGTTAACAGGACTCCTCTATATGACTCATTTCTCATTTTCACGGCTCTTAATATGTCCGCAACTTAATATTGTATCACTTCCGTTTACAGGAGCCTTAACTGTTAATACACAGGTATGTGAAAGTGTGTATAACTTACGAATTAACAATTAAGGGATGGCGTCCATACTTCCCTTATGATTGAAAGATTTTATTATCCAGCTGTGTGAAGAATTCTGCCTTAGGTTTTTATTCAATGTTTGCAAAATCATGTAAAGCGACTATTGAAAACAGCAGGGTAAGCATGCGTAAAGAATGGGGTCTCTTTTTCTATGTCTTCCAAAGCATTTTATTTATGTTTAATGCAGCAGAAGGCTCCGTAACGCAAGTCCCTTCCTCTTGAAGAACACCGTGCGAAATCTATTGTATTTTCAAGTACTCTTCCGCTGTGAGTACATTTAACGGAAGGATTGTCACAGTTGCCCCTTCAATATACTTGAAACGCCGGCCACTCACTCACGGTAAAACGACTGCGAAATATTAGTAAAAAATATTGAGATAAATAACACCAATTTTCGATGTATATTGACAAAGCTAAGTTTTCTTAAAATGCCTCAAAGAGAAACAATCTGCGTCTAAAGCCTTCAGACTCTATCAGCCAACACCTCCCGAAGCAACTGCTGTTTCCCCACGACTTTTTAGGATTATATTTTCATTTCTTAATTGGTTCAGACGGTGATGTTCCTTCAATAAAAGCACTTTGATCACAGCAGCATTGAATTAATGGTACTTGAGGGTACTTTTTACTAACATTGCCCGGATAGAAGGGATTTTCTGGACAACCCTTACTGCTCTGTTTCTTAAAACAGTCGAGTGGATATTAAACAGAAAGTTATACTGGCTATTTTTCACTGTCATATATTTTTATTGAAAATATGAGGATAATATAATTAATGGAATCGCTGTAGAAGGATACTATATGAAAGTCATATCACAATACACGATATTCCTTTATGGCTTACTCTCAAGTTTTTTCATTTTAGTTTTAGGCCTACAAAAATTACCTTGGAAGGCTATCAAACCTCACTTCCTGAAATTTCAAGGTAGACTTTTTAACATGCGCTTATATATAAATATACTAAATTTAGTTTAGCGTCAAGAGAAAGTTAACAGTGCTATAAATTTTACAAATTTGTTAACTTGATAACACTGAAGACTTTTTACTGACTAATTTATGGATTAAACTGGGAAATATGGCGTTTACTGTGAAACATAGAAGACACTGTCATTTCTTGTCTAACTGTAAGGTTACGTCTGTTTCGAAAAATCTGATTTCTTTTGGCAACTAATCTCATCATGCAATATCGCCTCTGGTAATATTAGAATGTGTATCGTCATTATATTCACGTAAAATCTACCAATCCTTCTCATTTTGTTACACTAAGTGAAATGAATGTGTAAAATCTGTCGGTGACTGAAAGAATGCGCGATATACGGGACTGCCATGAAAGGATGACTGTTTCCACTAAAATACAAGAGTCGTTATATCAACTAGAACTTATTGGTTTACAAATGTAACTCACATTTTGCATGAATTCTTCAACTTTCTGGTCTTCTCGACCCTTCATATGGGGAAACTAAAACTGGTGTCTTCCGATTCGCGTCAGGCAAATAACTGACGTGATTCTTCGTGTTCTTTTTATGAATGCGACTTTCTTTTCAAATCTGCATCCTTGCGTTCTGAATGAAGGCGTCCGTCCATATGCTTGCTATTAAAAGTTCCTTAACCGGCGTAATCCCCTACCCCACCCCCTCCCCTTTTCACAGCCCACCCACATTTGCCTCCCTTCCCACCTCTGTCCTTCGTGTTAAAAACATCCCTCTAGGCTTCAGTTCTCTCCCAGAATTTAATATCCTAAGTGGAACACAAAAGCTAAAATCCCCCGCCTTCCATAATCTGTGTGGTTATAGAGCCACACCTGATAATAGAAGATACAGTGACCCTCCTTTTAGAGGAATCGTCCAATCGATGCCCAAATGGGATGCGCCCAATTGCCAGCGTCCTCCGACCTTTAATTACCCTGTATATTTCTCTTCATTTCGAACAGATTTCTCGTCATATTACCCCTTATATTATGGGGTCCTTATATCAAGAGTCTACTCTAGGCTAGTTTCCCCTCTCATGTGCTGTGATTTTGACCACTTCCCTCGTATTTGCCTACTCCCCTCACCACTTGCCTGGAAGCGAATCTGTGTCCGTTGTCGGACGATTTCGTTCGCTATGCCTCAGTAGGAATACCCTCCGGCGACTTTGACACATGTATTTCTTATTGAAAGGGTGACATAGACCCCCATGCATTACAACTAGCGCAAAGAGTAAGAATGGAAAACCTAAAAACTGAAAAATACCCCACGATCGTCAAATGCACGCTGAAGGTGAACATAGCGCAAAGGGAATGAGCGATGGGCGCGGAATGCGGTGGATGGAGCGGTCTTGAGGGTGTTATTCTACATGAGTAGCCCTCAATAGGCCAACCCATATTTCCTACAGGATTAGAAATGTCATTAAGGAAGGGACTGTAACACCTGGATGATGATCTAGGGAGGGGCCCTATTTTAGGAAGGGAAAGAGGAAGGATGAGAGGTCTTGATATTGGATTTCTTCATGGAAGTTGCAGCCGAACTTATTTACTGTAGATATGATAAACACATTATAATAACCACAGAAGGTTGGTTAACAGCGAAGATGCTGGTGATCGAAGAGCAACTGTTTCCGGAAAGCCCTACAGCCATACTTGCGCAAGTGCCGAGAGCAAAACTGCTACACACAGACGGAGGGATACTTGCCGAGAGAGAGAGAGAGAGAGAGAGAGAGAGAGAATTTCAGAACGGTTTCCGGTAAAACGATTAGGATGTCACCGTACTTTTACACCAAAGATGCAGAACAACAACTGCCACCACCACTTCTTTTAAATAATTGTTCTTTTACACTACAACTTTCCTTGTGCAAACATCTTCATAAAATTTTTATGATGATGAATCCGTATTGCTACCGAAGCTTGTTCTTTACAAAGATAGAATTCGTAATCTTAATGATATAATAGCATGTAGACATATCTCACTCTTAACCTAAGTTGCTAAAGGTTTACGGAGACTTTTTTTTTTTTATTTCAGTGCGTGTGTTTGCTAGCCATCTCAGATGGTATGGTCCTTGGACAACCACTGGAAAGTTTATTAGTGTTCATTCAAAAAGTATTTTTACAACTGACATCCAAGTGCATGTTGTATATTTTATCCAATATCCTTTTAAATGCTGTTGGGTCCTTTTGAGTCCCGATTATTATTTTCGTCAATGGCCACATCACCGGGCGCAACACACGCCTCCCCATGACGTCCTATTTCCTATAGCAGGATGTTAGGGAGATGAATTCTTGGGACTTGCATCCCTATTTAATCTCCCCTATTTATCCATTGTGCTGAGGTTCCCTTTCCCTTTCTTTCACTCCATAATATGCTCCGCTGATTAATTCACCCGGGCAATTCTATGTATGTGTGTATGTATGTGTGTATGTAGTAGGTATGAATGTATGCGAGATCAAAGATACCCTTTCAAACTGTCACCACTGTTGATTATTTAAGTGCGTGATGATGTACTTACGTTTAACTGTATTCTCTTAATAATGAATAGTGTCTTTACCTTAGTCCTTCACAGCTGCTTGATGATTGTACACACACACACACACACACACACACACACACACACACATATATATATATATATATATATATACATATATATATATATATATATATATATATATATATATATATATATATATATATATATATATATATATATATATATATGTATATATATATATATATATATATATATATATATAT
>NC_089750.1:36232552-36287552 GCF_040412425.1 Macrobrachium rosenbergii | reverse complement strand
TATAAAGAATGATGAATTCATTACTTTTAAACTGACAGTTCTTGCCTACAGGAATATAGTTAGTTGTTAGTTGTCATTTGTGCAATCGAGTTATGAGGAAGTACATTGTTATAGATATGAAATGGATGTAAATCACTAAAAAAATATTTATCTCTTTAACCGGTAAGCATTTTTAAAATGTACTTAAACAAAAAACCTTTATGAAATGATCAAAGAATTTCTTGATAAACAATTAAAAATTTTAAGAAACAATTAATTGCTCTCTCTCTCTCTCTCTCTCTCTCTCTCACACACACAAAAACACACACATACACACACACAAACACACGCACAGTTTCCTGAATAAAGATCAATTCAAATTTGGAAATATAAGTTTCCCGAAATGTAAACTTGGGAACTGTTAGGAGTAGCGTATTTATTTTCATCATTGTAAAATATCCCTCTGCTTTCTCTATATTTTTTACCTTTGGGAAATAGATCGCCGTGGTATCTGCTACCAAATGTGACAAATATCGAGAAAGCAGATCTCTAGAAAAATTCAACCATGCTTTGTCACCACGGATATTCCCTTTACTTTTTACACAATATTTTTAGTCCCAAAATGACAGTATTTGCCTGAACAAATCCATTTCGAGAATCCTCGTGACACTGCCAGTTGTTACAAATTTCTGTAATTTGCAATAATGATGAAATGTTAATCAAGTGCTGTTGCTTTCCGAACATTAATTCTAGATGAACTGTGCTTGAAAACGGTTTTTAATTTAGCAAAGGTTTTAGCTGACATATATACTTTTCCTATTACTAGCAACGAATGATGGAAGAAGGCTTCAAAATACCTTCTTTTTTCGGTGTGGGATTTTCTACAGACAAAACAAGGGAAGGAAGACGAAATCGAAATCCTTTCACTCAACATCATCATTTGTTGAAACAGGTCTAAAGTCCCATACTAAAAAGGACCGGGATCCGACACTTCTTTTGGGGAAGGGAGCCTTCTTAAGTGGTACACACACCCAGCATTAATGACAAGAGGATGCGATAGTAGCAGCAAAAATGTTGCCCCCCAGGCGTCTTATAAGTGAGTCTGTAAGAGACGCAGGAATGGAGGGAGGGGTCCGAAGGGGTTCTTCATCTCTTAGGATTGGAGGGAGTCGGGGAAGGTGTTGTGTGATGGGAGGAGGCAGGGTTTTCCGCCTGGGTCGGGGGAAGTGGACGGAGGAGGAGGAGGTGGAGGAGGAGGAGGGGGAGGGGGAGGAGGAGGGCGAGTCGTCGAAATTCTGTCATCGGCCACAATAAGAACTTTTACTCGACGTTTTAAAAGGTACACAATTTAAATGTATCTTGGGCCCCCATTTAAATCTTTGACAGTTTGCTTTGACTAATGTATTTTGTGCCTCTCCCGTCCGCAGTTAAAATCATAAAGTTGCAAAACGAGTGAAGGAGAAGCGAAGGGGAAAATGAACCTTGCAAGGGACAGCATTAAGGCCAGAATGGTTAGTCCCTCCATCCTCGAGCCAATTCAGTCGAAAATGAAGTGTTATGGAAAATTTTTAGGAAGCATTTTCTTAGTTGCCGAAAAGTTTCTTGGCATCTCTCAAGGCGCCACATTGTCATTAAAATTCTCCACTTTCCCAATGCATTCTCAGAATTGAAGCATATTTAAACATCCCTGATTCTCGAATATGATAAAAAAAAAAAAGTGGAGGAAGCCATGCTTGGTTGATGAGGATCGGGTGAAGGAGGTTTAGACTTAAATTCCATTGGAGAAAAGCCCAGAATCTCTTCATCTGCCAGCGTACACTCCTCCCGAACCCTTTCTCTGTCACAGCGTTATGACACACTGAATCCATAGGTCACTGCAGAATTCTTGAAATCTTGACTTTACTTATGCAATGAAATGTGGAATGTGAGAAAACGTTTCACGGAGACATATTTGCTGACAGAATTTTTTAGATGATTCATACATTGATTCCATATCTGGTATTCACCATGGTATTGTGTGAAAGACCCCCCGTGGTCAAGGTGTTTTCACTCTATTCTGAGAACATCAAACTACCACGGATGATGGATCTATTCATAAACACTTAAGTGACACCTGAGAATTAGGTATTTTTGTGGTTCCCAAGTGACAAAATACAATGTTTGCGAGAAAGAAATAAAACGTTCATTCCGAATACTTGTGGTTAAATCACGTAACATTTCCAATACATTGCTGACTTTGGCAGCTATAGTGAGAAAAATTTAGGAAGAGGCTCTGACCGTTGATTTGAGTCAGTACGCTGGTGTCATATGTATCATTGTCTAGTATCAGATTTTCATCTTTATTGCAAGATAAACCAAGAAATGGGTAGTGTCAGGCATACATACTCTCAAGCCGGAATTCATTCCGTTTTTTAAACCTTCATCAATATCATTTTCGACTAAACTTTAAATAATAAACCTGGCTACAAAAGGTTGAGACTCGGTGATTAGCACTACTGCCATATTTTCTTAAACCCGTTCAAACTTTTCAGGAAAAACGGAGATTATTTGGTAGATTTGTCATTCTTTTGGAGCGGTGCTGCCATTTCCTTGTGTATGGATGATTAAGTGAAGTGACCGCGAGTAATCAGAGTATTGTGTAATGAGAGGATTATCTGTCACCTCCCTTCATTCGTCAGTACAAAAGCAAAGCAAAAAGATAAAAAAAAATTATACTTCGACCTTGCTGTGCATTTTTCATTTTGCTCAATAAAAATATAATTAAAGGTTATATATATATAATATATATATATATATAATTATATATATATATATATATATATATATATATATGTATATATATATGTATATATATATATATATATATATATATATATATATATATATATATATATATATATATATATATATATATATATATATATATATATATATATATATATATATATATATATATATATATATATATATATATATATATATATATATATATATATATATATATATATATATATATATATATATATATATATATATATATATATATATATATATATATATATATATATATATATATATATATATATATATATACACACGCTTTATGTATATAAGAACATACGTTAACATATATGCATGCATACACATCTAATGCATTACTTAAAAACGAAGTCACTTGTAAGTAAAAACAAACAGCTAGACTGTAGGCCTACTCTCGAATATGTCCATTCTCAGGATTAACCTAACCTTATCCTTGAGGTTACTCCTGAAAGTGTACCTTTTTGGATTAGGATTAAATACCTTCGGCAAAATGGGAAACGTGTTGAAGCCGCTAATTAAAGGAAAGTCTCAACCTTTTGTAGCTATTATAGAGTTTTTAGAAACGTGGCAAATAGTTTGACGAACGCTGCCAGTTTTCTTATCAACTTAAAGCAGGTAACTTACGGGACGGTTAAGCTGCTTTACCAACGAAGGAATTGAGGATTATTCTCTTAAGATACCATTTTTTAAGGGCCTCCACTTCATCCATTCCACCTATGACACATTTAGACCGCTTCGACAAATGTTCTTTAAGAAATACCACTCAATTTATGCATTAGAAAGAAAACCTCTATGTGTGAAAGATTTCATTGTAGTGATGGAAAATAAAGAATTTACATGATGCAAGAATCATTTCATAAAGTTAAAAAAAAAATGCATTTAAGCTTAGCAAAGGAACAGTAATAAGAAAATGCAAATGCATGCCCTAAACATTTAATGACGTTTGTATAGGCAAACAAATAAATAACAGATTTAAAAATAAAAGGCACATGTAACTGAGATATTATGGGTCTAAAATAGTTATCGTATTTTTCTCAGTGAAGTCACATCTTCTGAATTTTATGAGAACACGTACCTACACAAAGGAAAAAACATCCCTTATGAGCAAACTCTAATGCACATGCACAGAAAGTTAAACCAAGATTAACACGGCGGTTATAAAACGGATTTAAGCATTCCCAAAGGTAAAATGTCTTCTCTTGATAAGTATAGGATTTAAAGGACGAGGAAGAAGTGACAGCAGGAAAACGGCCAGAATCTTTTGTAAATTTGTCGTATTGTAGGCGATTATTGATAAGCAATGTAAACATAAGCTAGACTTTAACCGAAGCACTCGTTAGCCTAAAAGATAGCGTTAAAAAGGGCTGTCTCTGCATCGTCGAGGCTTCCCATTGAAAAACTTGAAATACAGAGAGAGGAATGAAGAAATTCTCCTTCCCCAGCGCGATTCCAACCTACGGTGGTCAGAGGACTGATGGAGCTTTCCTGTACATTTAAAAGTGTCCTGCGAACATAAAACATACAACTCACTTATTTCCTTCTTTGCATTAGAGGTACTGAACGTTGAGTGTTCTATCCATATCATTTGTTCTTGTGCTGATTTTTTCATGCAAATTTCGAACGCTGGACTCACCGCTGGGGTTTGATAAGACTGAATACTTTCATGTTCCAACTAATAACGATGACTTTCTGAGAAAAAAGCAAAAATCGGTCACATAAATAAATGTATTTCAGCATTCACAGAAAACAAAGGGGCTTATAAGTTCGACTATAATATGATTGCTATAATATTTATTCTTAGAATTCATACGCAAATGAACAGTAAATCCTTTCCATTGATATCAAGTAATCATTAAAAACAAAAATAAATTGTCACTCACGCATTACTCCCCCAACCTCTCTCTCTCTCTCTCTCTCTCTCTCTCTCTCTCTCTCTCTCTCTCTCTCTCTCTCTCTCTCTCTCTCTCTCTATATATATATATATATATATATATATATATATATATATATATATATATATATATATATATATATATATATATATATATATATATATATATATATATATATATATAAATATATATATATATATATATATATATATATATATATATATATATATATATAGATATATATATATATATATATATATATATATATATATATATATATATATATATATATATATATATATATATATATATATATATATATATATATATATATATATATATATATATATATATATATTATATATATATATTTATATATATATATATATATATATATATATATATATATATATATATATATATATATATAGATATACGTATATATATATATATATATATATATATATATATATATATATATATATATATATATATATATATATATATATATATATATATATATATATATATATATATATATATATATATATATATATATATATATATATATATATAAATATATATACATTGAATATGCTGTGAGATAATCTCTAACGTGTCATGATACCAGCTTCATCAGAGAGCTCATGAAAGTTTACAAAGTTAGCCTATCATTCTACTTGTTTGTTGTACAATCCACGACTCTTTATCTACTAAACATAGTTTGAAATTTCATACTTATGACTTGGCTACTTAAGTATGAATAGCAGAAGCTATCCGGACACCCACCACCTCCGTTAAGGAAAATAGTTTATATATATATATATATATATATATATATATATATATATATATATATATATATATATATATATATATATATATATATATATATATATTTATACATATATATATATTTATATATGTGTGTGTATACATACATACATATATAACCATTAAACCATTTCCTTATATTCATATATATATATATATATATATATATATATATATATATATATATATATATATATATATATATATATATATATATATATATATATATATATATATGTGTGTGTGTGTGTGTGTGTGTGTGTATACATGTGTATATATATATGTGTTTGTGTGTGTGTGTTGTATATATATATGTATGTATATATGAGTTTGTGTTTGTGCAGAGATCCGAGAGAGAGAGAGAGAGAGAGAGAGAGAGCATTGTGTTTGCATTTGCAAGAGACGTGGTTCGATCTCATCCTGATCCCAGTAGTCTGCCCCGCTGAGATGTAAAAGGTTAACCTCTTTTGGTGCCTCCCTTTCTGACAACTATAAGAAGGCCTTTACCTCTCATTGGGGGACTTTATAAGCTTGCCAATCTCGCTGAATGACGTCCATGGTTCGCAGTGTCAGATGTTAGCCCTTTAATATTATCATGACCCATTCTCAGCGTGGAGGTATAATGTTTTTGCCGAAATCATACTGCAGTTATAGATCTTATTCTTGCTTGTTTTCCTCTCATGATTTAAACTCGAATAACGATGACACTGGAAAAATTTTTCGGAATGAACAACATTTTTAAGGAAGGAAAGATCTAAACCACAAGCCATGTCACGGCAATGATTAAACCACCGAATAAGGCCAAACAAAAAGTCTTAATTACAGGAAAACCGCTGAATTGGGTTGTTTTACCCATCTGGGTCAGCTGGTTTTAATGTCTTATATTAAAACATCATAACTATTGTCGAAACCTTTTCAAAGATTCCATTTCCTTGATTACACGTGTTTACTGTACCGGGTCTCTAGATTATGTGTGTTAGGCCAGTGGCCTGTCATGCCCTGCTGCTTATGATTGACCTAAATTTAAACTTTTAGGAAGACACTCGATTTTTTTTACGTCAGGGGTTGAACTAAGGCTAGGCAGAGCCGGAAAAGGAAATGAAAATGACTGACTGAGTTCTGAAATTGAAGTTGTAACGCCAAGTACTGGTCACGTTCGGCCATTCAGCGAGGAAGACAGTAACAACTGGGAGTTGGAGTGGTTTGGACAGTAAGAAAAAGTGGTCAAAAAGATAAATGAGATGAAGTACAAGGATTTAAAGGCGAAAGAGAAGGGGAAGTAATAGTTATAGAGGTTTAACTACAAGTATGAAGAATGTTAGAAGGAGATAACGTAAAAAAAAATGGCTAAAAAGTGGGTGGGCTAGGGGTCAAAGGGTCGCTGTGAACACCTTTCAGTGATGCCGACTACGGTTAGGAAGAGTGCTCTGGTCATAACGCTGAACATGGGTTTTCCTATTTCAGTTCGAACTTTGAAAGAGTTTCTCTTTTCTATGTCTGATTTGGTCTGTCAGGGTCTTCACTGATAAAACTTTTACAAAAATAAATAGAAGTTACTAAGGTACAAGTTCAATGCATGTCTGTATTTATATGGTTTTATTAAACGTGACCGATAGATTTCAATTATTCTTATTTTTTTCGGAACACTGATACAAATAACATTGATAATTTCAAGGAGAGAGCTGCCCGCGCCCCCAACACCGAGAGGAGAGAAAAAGGAACGTTTCCTCATGCATAGCCAAAGCTACAGGATACACTTTTTTTCAAATCAAAGGTCCTCTGACCTGACCTGAAATCTTGTGCAGCTTGGTCAGAAATTTCTGTCCGTCCGAAAGTTTAATTATCATGAATTCTTCAGAAGTAAGAACAGCTATTCTTCTTTGGAAACTTACTTTTCAAGGACGCACAGAAATTTCTTGACTATAAATACGACACATTATATTCACAATACTTCTCTGCCTTAAGACATAGAGCATCAAAGTGGAAAATGAAGACGTTTTATCTGTTTAAGGATTTTTTTTTTCGTCAGTGAAAAAATTTCCCCGAATGAAATCAGAGAAAAACTGGTGGTATAATGCAGAATTATTTTGCATTATCTACGGTGAAATGCTTTTGCGAAAAGAAATCTTATGGACTAATATTTTACCGGCTTTCAGGTGTAACGTACTTTTTAAAACCGGAAAGTTTTAAAAAGTAGGCTTTTCCTGCAGTTGCTTATAGCTTAATACTTCATTTCAGAATTTTGTTTTTCCTTAATGTTTTCCTTCAACGCACGGTTCAGTTTCTTGGAGCATATTATGATATATTCCCTTGAAGGAAAAAAGTCTGTAAAAAAACAAAATGACAGTGATATAAGAGAAGTAATCATTTAAAAAATTTAAATTATGACAGGCTATCTTTTAAATATTAAAATTAACCTCGTTTACGATTTTCGGTGTTTTACCCTATGCTAATCTTCGATGTCCATTTTTTCCCTTTTTTTTATGCTTGATCACAGACTCAAAACAAAGATGGGCCGAATCTGTTTTCACATTTAGAAACCTTTGATGTGGAAGATCATCTCACGTGAAAGTCATCGCAATACAAAATTAGCTAGTTGAATAACGTTGGCGACAAAGTCTATGCTTATCGGAGCCTATACTCTCATTCGCTATGGGTAGACAGTGGTCTTCTAGCAGACACACACACATATATATATGTGTATGTATATATATATATATATATATATATATATATATATATATATATATATATATATATATGTGTGTGTGTGTGTGTGTGTGTGTGTGTGTGTGTGTATAGTTATATATACATATATATATATATATATATATATATATATATATATATATATATATATATATATATATATATACACACACATATATATATATGTGTGTGTTTGTGTGTGCGCGTGTGTATAAAACTCACACTAATTTACATGTATGTTTTCATGTCAGTGTTACACCTAATTTTACTCATGGTAAAATATACAAGTTCTTTAAATGGTCTTGCGAACGTCAATTCTTCGAGAAATGTTTTTCATAAAAGTCATGATTTTTAATAAGCAAACCTAAATAACTCGGTCAGTTACCTTGAATCCGAACAATGCTTGGCTGTGCATCACGACAGTCATACTGCTTATCATCTCTAACTCTACGGAGGGTTAACAAAGCATTTCATTACAGTTCCTCTTGGAGAGTGCTGTAAAGAAACTATTCTGTACACCGTTGCTGTTTGTTACCATTTCGATTTACAAGAGGCCCGCAAGAATTCGTCGATATTTTACCGACATTTGGTTTTATTAGAAATATTGGTTTTATCAGCACAGAGTTTCCATGCCGGCTTAACGAAATTTCAAGGAATTTTTTGCGAAAAGAAATGTTAAACGGCTTTCATAAAACTTGTTCCACATGATTTCTTTTTGTATTACACATAAATTCACATGATGACATTTTACAGTATTATTTATCAGAAGGATTACCAACTGCCAAGTTATGATGCATATATACATATACCTAACATATGAATTTTGTTATTATAATTGGTAACTATGGGCCATTTCTGTCCCAAGAAAATAATTTTGATATTTTGTGGAACAAGTTTGAATTTAAAATAATTTCCCAGTCTCATTCACTGAATTTTCGTATGTTATACATTCGAAGAAAAAGTTTCAATGTAAAACTTTAAATGAATTGTAAAATCAAATTTGAATTCGAATTACCAGTAAGTGTGGTATTGCGAGAAAGTTAAAGAACTTTTCTTAATCTCCAACTGTGGATTGTGCATTAAGAACGAGATATGAATAATGCTAATAGTTAGGCAAAGAGCGAAGTTCCAGTTCAGCTTCATAAATATCTCTAGATGCAACAACGGCTCCTTTTATATGACAGCCACGGCTTTTCGTTTCACTATATTCTATTTCTTAACCGATGGATGTGGGAGTTTGGAATATTCAGCTGATGAAAACAGACTGGCGAAGAATGAAAATAAACCGTTTACAGCCAAACATGTCTTATCAGCAACCTCCTTTGACTCTACTTATCTAAGACTACAAGACATCTTACTTAAGGGTTATCAAAAGATGTTTAGCAGAAACTTAATCATGTCATAAATACATCAAACAAACTCGGTACTCCACCCGTTCACTATAATATGAGAGAAATTATTTGCACAATGCTACTGCGGAGTTGATCAATATTTGATGTTAGGGAAATTGCATGAAAATATCATATTGGTGATAAATGATGTTACGCAACGTGCACACACTCATATATATATATATATATATATATATATATATATATATATATATATATATATATATATATATATATATATATATATATATATATATATATATATATATATATATATATATATATATATATATGTGTGTGTGTGTGTGTGTGTATGCATATATATAAAGTGAGTGTCAGTTTATTATTTGTGGGAACACAATCTCATTCGGAATCTGATTGACTCTTGTATTGCTGATTTTCCCAGCTTTAAGGTTTTTTTTAGTGATAAAGAGAAGAGATCAGATTAGTTTCATCAACCCGCTCTATGATTTACATTAGTACTATATTCAGAAATTACCATACTACCCAATATTACACGTGCCAGTACGCTGATAGTGATTTTTGTGCTCTGCATTGTTACAGTAAATAAGGTTGTTATGCTTGAGAAGGGAAACACATTAAGAAAGGGGCTTTTGTTGGGTTTCAGGAAAACGGTATATACATATGTACAAGTAGAAATTATTCTTAAATCGCATTCCCTCATTGGAGTATGTGACTTTTTCACCTGTTTCTTTTGATGTATTCTTCAGTTTACGTAGTGCATTCTTATAGCTGTCTCTCTCTCTCTCTCCTTCCAATGAAGAATTTTGTTATAGTCTTTCTTTCTGCGTAACCGCTGTTGGGAAGTTAGTTTATGGTAGTTAGCCAGTTTGTCAATTAGTGTCTCCCTCACTCTCTCGCACTCTCTCTCTCTTCCCACGTTATAGAGCCTTATCATTTTTATATGATATTATGATATTAAGTCTCTCTCTCTCTCTCTCTCTCTCTCTCTCTCTCTCTCTCTCTCTCTCTTGGGCTTTGCGTACCTTTACTGCAATATTAGGACATAACACTGGGTCGGATTCTCACTGGATTTCCAACTCTCACAGTCACAGAAATAACATTGACTTTAACCTCTCAGCTATCAGAAGAGGTAATTGTTGATTTCAAAGCTACTCCATGTTTTGGCTGAATGGATAAAGTCAACCTGTATCAGATCAAAAGGTATATGTATATATATATATATATATATATATATATATATATATATATATATATATATATATATATATATATATATATATATATATATATATATATATATATATATATATATATATATATAAATATATATATATATATATATATATATATATTTATATATATATATATATATATATATATATATATATAATATATATATATGTATATATATAATGTGTGTGTGTGTTTGTGTTTGAAATAGCCACAGTGACCTCTTAACTTTTCGATTTTTTCACAATTTTTGAATACGCTGGCCACTACAAAGTCTGAGAATGTTAATCTCATTCTGATAAATCGGCCGCGGATTCGAATCCTGTCACAGACGTCAGAGTTTTTTCATTTGTTTCTTGATTTTCATACCATGCTTTGTAGTGACAAGCATATCCAAAAATTGTGACTATTGCAGTGCATGTATACATCTGATAAGGAATAACAATTAATTAGACTTATATATATATATATATATATATATATATATATATATATATATATATATATATATATATATATATATATATATATATAAATATATATATATATATATATATATATATATATAATATGTATATAAATAAAATACATCTGTACATTAGAGAGAGAGAGAGGAAAAAGAGAGAGATATTAATATTAATAGGAGTATTTTATTTTACAAAGATATACAAGGAGTAAATAGGGTAATCAAAAAGAAAGTAACAAGGAAAAGACTCGAAGTAATAAAAGTAGAAAGGAGACGGTGAGCGAGAACTTTAGTATGAATAAGAGGCCGTTGTGCAAGGAATGAAAAATAATAATCAGAAATATTCCTGAAAAACTGAACGTCAGGGGAAACCTTGTAGATGGAGAGATGCTGTCTGAAGTGAATGTACTTCTCGATCTCTGGAGTGAGTATTTGGAAGATTTGTTGAATATTGGAGATAGAACACAGTCAAAGAGGAATAACTGTAGAGTGGAAAAGGTTAGTGAAAGGTTGATAATCTTGCAGAAGCATCTGTTAAGGACATTAGAAGGACGATTAAGATGCTGGAGAATAAAAAGACACTAAAAGTAGATAAACTGCAAATACGACTGGTAGGAGAATAGTGTGGGCTTAGACAATGAAGCGGGTGTGTGGATTAAGTGTTGCAATGTGAGAATTCTGAAAGTAAGAGAAAAAGATTTTGATGTGGCCCTCATAGATCTAGAAGCTTGTGACGAATTTGATAGAGAGGCAACATAGAAGATGCTAAGGATGTATGATATAGCGCATAAGTCGAGGATAGTGATTAAAAGTTTTTACCACTGGGCCAAAGTAAGTGGATGGGAGAGTGATTTGTCTGGTGTAAAAGCGGGTCCAGAATGAAACTGTATTATATCAATATCTTTTTGGATGAAGTGATAAAAGAGGTCACTGAAAAGAATGATTATATAAAGAATTTTTGAAGTTAATGCAGTGGATGGTATCTATGAAGAGACTATTGAGTCAACTCTCCTTTAAGGAAGTGAAATGTGAATGTTAAATAAAATAGAAATAAGATTTCAGTTAACATTAATAACACCGGTATAGTATACGTGACTTAAGAAGTGAAAGGTGAAAGATGTAGAGATACATAGAATGGATGACGATAGGTTGTTGAAGAACGTAGAAACAGGATGGGCTATGTCGGATTAGGATAGGCAGAGCTAGAAAGATCTTGATTGCTGGCGAGAAGGAGGTACTGAACATCCATAAAACATGGGAGTATAAGTAAGGCGGAGGTGAATGGCACCTGTGCGTGTGTGAGTGCTTGACGAGCCTTCTTTTATTGGAGTATGAAGCACCTATTGCTGTGGAACGTGTCTGTAAAGGGGCTGTTACACAATTCAGTGGTTAATGGGGATGTAGCAGTAACAATATATATATATATATATATATATATATATTATATATATATGGTTATATATATATATATGGATATATATATATATATATATATATATATATATATATATATATATATATATATATATGAACCAGCAGTACTGGACCCTATATATGTGTAGGTCACCATTGTCTTGGTTGCTTTTCTATACACGCACGCACACATACATATATTATATATATATATATATATATATATATATATATATATATATATATATATATATATATATATATATATATAACTATATTCTTATGCTTTTTTTGGATATGCTTGTAACTACAAGCCAAAATAAAGAAATGAAGACCCGAACCCGCGTTACCATATTCACAAGGAGATCACGTTGCCGACCTGGCTATACCTCCTTGTGAATATGGTAATGCGGGTTCATTCTCATTGGCTCTTCAATTTCTTCCGTCTGATTTTTCGGCTTCGTAGTTACAAGCATATCCAAAAAAGTCGAAGAATATCGAGAAAAAGAGGGCATTGTATAGAATTACATATGTGTCTGGTAAAAGTGACCAGTAGATTCTACACACACACACACACACACACACATATATATATATGTATATATATATATATATATATATATATATATATATATATATATATATATATATATATATATATATATATATATATATGTATATATACATATATATATGTATATATATATATATATATATATATATATATATATATATATATATATATATATATATATATATATATATATATATATATATTAAATCATATATATATATATATTATTTTATATATATATATAAATATAATATACATATATTATCCACTACTGGCGTCCATTATTTTGCCATATTACTGTTTATTTATCCGTTTGCCAGTAACTGAAGTAACTGAAGATTAATATGGCTAATCAACAAGAAAAATTGAAAATAAAGTCAAAGTGAAAACTCCTCAAGGATTTACAGTCCTTTTTCCTCTATCTCACTTCCCACCCTCTCATAACAGTTTCTCCACAGTGCAACTGCGAGTTTTTCTCCTGTTGCCCTTTTAAAACCTTTCTAATCGTCATTTCCCTTTCGGCGCTGAATACCTCATAGGTCCCAGTGCTTGGCTTTTGGCCTCAGTCTTATATTCTACTCAACGAGGATTTACAGGAACTTTAGCTTTTGAAGGCATGAAGAGGTATAGAAAAAATTGGAGAGGCATACATTTCCTGAAAATAAGCGCCACAATTGCAGTATCATTTAATGAGAACTGGCTACAGAGAGATATGCCCAAGAAATTTATATATATATATATATATATATATATATATATATATATATATATATATATATATATATATATATATATATATATATATATATATATATATATATATATATATATATAATATATATGGGAGAAACAGCTCAACAAAGTCTAGGAAGGAGAAAAAGACAGAGCGAGAGAATGACGTTGACGGATTCGAGTTCTCCTAAAATGAAACGATTCCAGGACGAAGAGGAGGCATTGAAAAAATGCAGAAGGGAGGAAAGGAAAGGGAGCAACTTGATGGAGAACGAGAGAATGCTATGATAGTCGACAGGAATAAAAGGTAACGAAATAAAGAACTGGGCCGCGAAACGAATTGTACGGAGTAGATAGGCAACTAAGTTTAGGTGGTATCTGGTAAAAAAAATTTGTATAAAAAATAAGCATTGAAATTTCCTATCGAGAGAATATGGATAAAAATTGGACTAGATTAGAGACACCGAATGAAAGGAGTTTATAAGCGAGCACACACACACGTATATATGTATACGTGTGTGGTGTGTGTGTGTGTGTATGCTTAATTATAAACTCCTTTCGTTCGGTGTCTCTAATCTAGTCCAATTTTTATCCATATTCTCTCGATAGGGAATTTCATAGCTTATTTTTTTTTTTTTTTTTTTTTTTACCAGGTACCACCTAAACTTAGTTGTCTATCTACTCCGTACTATTCGTTTTGCCTGCCCATTCTTTATTTCGTTACCTTTTATTCCTGTCGACTATCATAGCATTCTCTCGTTCTCCATCAAGTTGTTCCCTTTCCTTTCCTCCCTTCTGCATTTTTTCAATGCCTCCTCTTCGTCCTGAAATCGTTTCATTTTAGGAGAACTCGAATCCGTCAACGTCATTCTCTCGCTCCGTCTTTTTCTCCTTCCTAGACTTTGTTGAGCTCCCACTCGTTTCTCCCCTTGCTTACCTATACATGCCATTATTCTTTCCCTCCACTGCTAACGCCATCATTTCTCTTCTCTTCCTCTTCCCCTTCCTCCTTCTCCTGCTCCACCTCCACCTCTTTTTCAAGGACTGTATTGGCATTTGGGTTAAAATGACGCCACACCGGGCTGACTTCGAGACAGAGGGGGCCTTGGTGCACACGTGAATTAATTATCGAACTAAAGTCATTAACGAAATCATAAAAGGTGAAAGGAAGTTCGCATACCCTTTGTGGCCACTTTTAAACTTTGATAATTGGCGATTGTTGGCTGGGTGAAGGAGGGCTGCCTCCTTAAGGGGGCTTCGGTCTAAGCCTTTCTTTTTTCCCAGGCTTTACACACGTATGAACACATGCACGCACGCATGCCTCAGAGGCGAGGTACTAGGAGCATAGCTTCTTGCACAGCGTACCCTTTCACAATCTGTTGATGCCATCACGAATATAGAATGATATCTTTTCTAAGGTAAATTTAGAGTGCGGCGGAACATAGCAAGTATACGTATGTCGTTTTACGAAAAGATGTTATGAACAGTGAAAAGATCAAACATCGGGAGTAAAAACTATATTCGGTTCATTTGCTCTCGAGCACTTCAGTATTTCAAGAGACTTAAAAATATAGTGAATTTGGTCACATCATTTTAGCATTTCCCAAACTTATAAAGAAAAATTTTATTGGTTCCAACCCCACTTCACACGGGAGTATTCCACTGATCATCCCACAAAGAAGAAACGGTTTGGGCCAGTTCTTGAATAATCCGTTGTGCCTCTGTTGTCCTAGCTGGGAATTGAGCACCTGGTAGTTAGCCGACTGAGGTAAAAAGATTCACTTCCAGTGTTTCATTTAGTCTGTGGTACACTTGCATATATATATATATATATATATATATATATATATATATATATATATATATATATATATATATATATATATACTGTATATATAGTCATAATCACACTAACATGTGATGCATGTATGCAGATGTAACCCAGGAAAATGAAACACTGGTTATAAATCCTTACCAGTTTTGTATTTATTCCTAAGGCATCTAGCAGAGGAGTGATACATAGTGGTAAAAAAATTAACATTATAGGATTTATTCCCTATGTTTCATATTATCTGTGGTACCTCTGCATATATATATATATATATATATATATATATATATATATATATATATATATATATATGTGTGTGTGTGTGTGTGTGTGTGTGTGTGTGTGTATGTATATATATGTACATATGTATATATGTATGTATATGTGTGTGTGTGTTTGTGTGTGTACGCAAGAGCGCGCGTATGTTTGTGTGTATGGAAATACGATCTTCATTAAAATTCTTCATTTAGCATGGAAAGCAAGAGATACCTGTGGTGTCTTTGTAGTCACAATAACATGGTAAGCTATTGGCGTTGGCCAGTTGCCCTGCTTCAGTTCCAAAATGAGTGACATCATTACATGATAATTATGGTTCGCCATTTGCGCTCTCATATTCAAATACATGAACATGTGACTGATTCTGACGTGTAATGTAGACACTGCCTTCATTTGCTACATCCATTGTCTCTTGTCCCTCGGAATATGATAACATCTAAGTAAACAATATTGCACTGCATAATAAACTTTCAATTTTAGTTATTTGAAAATCAAAATTCCTCTTTTTAATCCCTTATAGAAATAATACATCATCACCTAAGAACAAAGAATCTCACATTGTAGCTTTTGTTGCCGGAGGACAACTCTAATTAAATGATTAATTTCTTTTTGGGGGTTTATTTTTTAGCGATAAAAATCGTGTACAGACTTATTAATGAATTTATGTTTGCTGTTTATTTATTAGTCATACGATATCAATTTTTTTTAATTTGAACTGAGAAAGAATAAAAGGAATGATTCAGTAACTATCATAGGTTATTAAAATTCTGTTAAAATATTTTTGTTTCCACCTCCTGCCTGACACCCAGTGTCTGTTAACTGCAGCTTTTTCATTTATCTTGTCATTTTCCATTTATCTTTCATCTGACCCCTAAGCTTAATAATCTGCAATAGTTTCCTCGTATGGCGATGGTTCTTCTTTTCAATTTAGCTCTTTCTACAACAGAAAGTCTTAGAGCGCCAAATAATCACAACGTTTCCTGAAGATTAATTAGTCTGTCACTGAATATTTATCTTTTAAGCATAACATCATGATAAGGGACACCCCTGTTAGTGGAGGTGTCTGTGTATTTGCGAGCGCAAAGCAAGAATCTGGAACAATGCCTTCGCAAAGTGAGAGAATATTCCCGAGCATTGCTTTGCTTGTTTGTGGCCCTTCCGATTTACCCACAACACGATAGTTTGCATAGCTTTTAGTTCTATGGCCTGGCGTCCTTACATACTTCAAAGGAAGATGTCAAGTTTTCATACAAAATAGAAACAATCATGTATAGATAGATGAATTGACCATTCGCTCGTTCGTTTGTTAGTTTGTTAGTAGTATACGTATTAATACATACAAAGAAAACCAAAGTTTACAGCAATAAAATCGGTGTTAATGAAACCAGATTCGAGAAGCAAACATGAGACGTAGGTTACATCATAATAGTATGATTGCTACACAATCTGAAATATTGTTTTAATTAATCTAGCAAAGAAATAATAACTTGTACATTCAGTTGCGTTTTAAGATTTACAGGCAACCAGCAAACGTAACCATGTAATCTTTAAACATTGCGCGATTTACTATGCTTAACTATAAGAACGAGAGATATCTTATAGATTAGCCTAGCAGTACGTAAAGGGTTTATTAATTATAGAATTCCAGGGTAAACCCTTACAAAATTTTATATATAATTAAGATCATAAATCGGGGTCATCATTAACAATGTAGCATTGAAACAAGGCAGCCAAGGAAGTATTTATTAACCATTTAGAGTAAGACAGAAAATGAAAGTCTTCATCACGTACTGTATTATTCTTTTCCAAAGGCCTCCCAAGGTTACAAACAGGATAAAATCTGAACTTTCGGCCAGTGGTTCATTTACAGCATACTTAAAGCCGCATTTTTAGAGGCTGTTTCTTCATTTAAACAAGCAGAGAAGACAGAAAACAGATAGGCAGCTTAAAAGTCATCTGACAAAATAATAATGAATGACACGAAAGTAAAAGGAAATTACATCTTTGGATTACACAAGCTGTTCCTGGAAGTGTGCATGCAGGGTTTTCGTTATGAATAATGATTTTCCTTACTGTATAGCAGGACAAGTTTGGAACCTCTCTTCTTAGGTTTCTATAAAAGAAAACTATTGCGCCGGCTTTGTCTGTCCGTCCGCACTTTATTCTGTCCGCACTTTTTTCTGTCCGCGCTTTTTCTGTCCGCCCTCAGATCTTAAAAACTACTGAGGCTATAGGGCTGCAAATTGGTATGTTGATACTCCACCCTCCAATCATCAAACGTACTAAATTGCAACCCTCCAGCCTCAGTAGTTTTTACTTTATTTAAGGTGAAAGTTAGCGATAATCGTGCTTATGGCAACGATATGGGATATGCCACCACCGAGCCGTGGTTAACATGGGCCGCGGCTCATACAGCCTTATACGCTGTAGCGGCTGTACAGAAAACTCGATTGCGCCGAAGAAACTTTAGCGCATTTTTTACTTGTTTTTTCTTGTTACCAGTAGCCTACATCATTATTTCACGTTACTTTGCGTTCTAGTATTACCAGACCAAAATTCACCTCAGTACCAAATAAAACTTGTTTTATTTACGATGCTGTAAAAACTGCCGGAATGCTTCAACAACTGCAACTGAATGGTATCCAGACCATTTTAAAAGGATCGATTTTAGGTAACAAAGGCCCGATGGCAAGACTGAAAGACTAACTCTGTTTCTTTGTTGTATAAACTAATCCATAACCTATGGTCAACACAGCGAAGATTCAACATCTATATTGTATCTTACTCGTGTTATTCTTTTGCTTTTATTTATTTATGTCAATTAGTTCCTTTACCCGTTTCTGTCCTTTTACGGATCTTTTATAATTTACTGAAGTGGACTGTATTATGCAGTGCATGGCATAACAAGAAAGTTTCCGTTGTTGTTTGCAAGGAAGAGAACTTTGTTGTTTATCATTAAGAATAAAACTCCCTAATGTTATTGATATTTTCATTCTGATTTTCTATTCAACAATCAATAAGGTCATATCAGGCAGTCGTGTATTATGCACCTTTAAATATCTTTCGTAAAGAGAGCCTGAAATATTAGAGCATACAGACATACGAATTTATCACCTGTGAGGAAGAATTTCTCTCTTCTTCGCCTTCATAAATTTATGATGCAAGCGAACGGTTCATATACATTTCCTAAAGTGAACAGCCCTCGTATGACGACAAAAACAGTGGCAAAATTCGCCAGGATTTGACAGAATACGAAATACTATGTGTGAGAGATTTCATCATGTTTTAGCATTACTATTTATCTATATGCGTAGTTACACTTTTCCTCTTTCACATCTTCATGGCATCTTCGGTGTAGAGCAGCATTAAGGGAGTCTTTCGGCGCACATCTTCGACACTTCTGGCGCGCGCACAGCCACAAAAATCTTCGTATTGATTTGAAAAGTTAGCGGAGCATATTAACATGACAATGACAAAAGTCGTTCGTAAGTTTCTTTCGAAGCGTTTCCAAGACCTTATTGTCTCTTTTTATCCTCTTTGATTACATTCCCGAATCGCTCAAAAGCCCCGAACCGAACTAATAATTACGTGAATGGTCGATTCTTTCCTTTGGTGAATGCCATCCAACTGAAGTACAATTGACTTTTCTGAAATTCCATTTCACGGCACTCAAAAATCCCATTTAAACTCGTTCTTTCAACTCTGCTTAAGACTTAGCTGAGATTGCAGAGGCCTACGACCAAGAAATTCACATCTCTTATCTCCGTTCCCATTATTCTTCGCTTGATCTCTGTCGCTTCCAACGCTCGCCAACCCGATCTCGCAGACGCTGCTTCCAGCTTTATTCCTTATTTTCACATCTTTTGGAATCCCCGAAAGGAGAGTTTTTGATAACAACTGCATTGAATGCTGCTGGATTTAATCCCGGGAGAGGGCCTTGAACAATATATCGAACATAGAAATGAGAGAAGACTCTACCACCAAACTTTGCTCCGGCATTGAAAAAGAATTTGCATTTCTGTGCTCCACTATCCCTTGTCAAAATGGCTTCCATTGAATCACCGTCGTCGATATAATTAATTTTTCGAGCCTTCTTTTCCCTGGCGTCAATGGGGTTTTGGGAGTGAAGCTTTCAAAGTCTTGGCGCTCTCTCTCTCTCTCTCTCTCTCTCTCTCTCTCTCTCTCTCTCTCTCTCTCTCTCTCTCTCTCTCTCTCTCTCTCTCAATGGGAATTATATCTTTACTATTCAGGCTGTAATTTGCCTTTTATTTAGTAATTATGTATCATCTTTTTTAAGGCCAAGGGGTAGTAAATCATTTTACGCCTGTTCCATTTGCTCGGTAGAAGTGAATTACATCCTCTTCCTTTTTTTTAATCTTGAGCTGTTTCCAAAAGGAAGAGAGTGTGACAGAGTGATATACGGCCAGTGGAAGACAGGATGAAAAGCGATAAAAATAATGAGCACAAAACGCAAAAGTTTGAGAGAGGAAAACTGGATTATTAAAATGACATCTGAGAAAGGATAGCTGCCTGCTGTTGCTTATTGAAAGAAATTATATGCCCGCAGCTACCAGAGGGGTCATTGGCCCTTTTGTTATGTTCATCATATGCAAAGCTTGACAGTGGCATCAAGATAATAGAATTTAAAAAGAAAATTCTTATTCGGTTAATCTATTACTGTTGAGAATCAGACATTATATATATAATACAGCGATCCGACACATGGGTGGAGCTACAATCATCGCACATATAAATACGTTATTGCATATAGTAGTCTCACCAAATATACACTTTTGTTTTCTCTAAACATTTTGAGAGCGTTTTCCACAATTTGGATTTTCTGGACGTTAATATCTTTGTTTATGCATGTAACAGAGACGTGTTCTATGATACAATGACACGATTTTATTTTTTTCGTATGAGGCATTGGTTAATGAAAACGTACTTCGTTCAACCGTGCATTTGCGTATGTGTTTTGCATTTAAGTATACAACGTATTTATGAAAAAATAGTACACACAGGAACTCTGGCTCTATTCTATAAATATCTATAATATGATTTGTCAACAAAAATTTATTTCGAGAACTTGATAATGCACTCCTAAAATAAACTTTAAGGAATAGTTGCTGCGCCGCCAAAGGAGGGAGACAAATCAATATAAAGAGGTAGAGAAATTATGAAAATAACTGGCTAGTCTCTCTCTCTCTCTCTCTCTCTCTCTCTCTCTCTCTCTCTCTCTCTCTCTCTCTCTCTCTCTCAGTAAGATAAATGCAGAAATGTAAAACACACAAATAGAAATCTCTCATTCTTCCACTAGGAGGGGAAAGACTACTCATGTTGCAGAATTAAGAAAAGCCAAGTCAACAAAAGCTTTCGAGAGCATCGACCCTGGTCATTTTCGCAGCCCATGGAGAGAAAAGCACCTTTTCGTCAGTAAAGCTTAAGTTCTTCGAGACTCCAAACGATACCTTTCGAAAGAGGACCCATTCAGATGCAGAACGACACTGATGCACGTCTGAGTGATTTCGGTATACAGAAGAAGAACTGCTAGAAAACCACTCGATGCACCGAAGCTGATCCTTTGTTAAATCTTCGTATATCTTAGGTTGTCAAATGCGCCTCAGGCATTCGAATTTTACCCCCAAAATATTGCTCGTCATATCAAGGTAAATTCTGATATGCTCAGTGACTATACAAAAGTTCAAGAATTTAAAAAAAAAAAATGCACATTTGTTATTTCTAGAGCGCTACCCATTGATTTGTGAGTCAGTAATTCAAGGATGCTGCCTAACCCCTTGTCAACTCTTGTGAAAAAGAAGTGAAACAGAAATGAGAATGGGTTTTAGAAAAAAAGTGAAAGTGTAACTGTAGATGAAAAAAAGTAAAGCAAATAATACTTCATAGGTTACTAATAAGACTATAGGAAGAGAAACCAAGCCTATTGCAACTACTGCAGAGGTGGGTCAGTCAGATATTGGTTGCGATATCAGGCTGCAAGAACAAGCAAATCAACAAGCAGGGATTCTGCCAGGGGTTGAAAGTCACAGCCAACTACATAAAATTTCGATAAAGGTCTTGAATTGGAAGACTAGATAATTTAGATGGAAAAGAGACCGCCATATTTCACTGATAAGAAAGCATATCAATATTTGAAATAACTTGGTTGCTTGTACCAAATGTCATGGAATCTCAGACTTGAAGTGTAATATAGCTAAAACGAATAGGGCGATAACTTGATGAGATAGAGCTGCCAGTCATCTTAAGAACATAAAGAACTGAAGTATTCAGAAGAAAGCGTTACTATACAAGAGTGAAAGCGACAATGGGACTGATAAGTGAACACCAGAATAGAAATAAACAAAAATAATGTCATTCAAATCAGTCTTAATGTAAAGTTGTATGAATTACTTTTTTTAAAGATAAGTTCAGTTATTATATACATGTTACTTGAACGAGTCCCATATAAAACACTGGATAGCATTAAATAAAATCAATGTGATGATTCAGAAACGTGACTTTTTTTTTGTTACAACACACAGGCTGTGTGTGTTTGTCTTTGATATTGGCATTGGATGGTAAAGGGGTAAAAAAGAGTTCTCTCTCTTTATCTCTCCATCTCTCTAAAATTCTGCCGTGTTTGTTAAACTTGTAACAAATGTCTCGATATTTAATAATCATAATGTTGAAATGATTATTTATAAGCAAGCTTTTGTACATATAGCTGAGTAATCACGTAGACCCATGAGAAAAATAATTTCTGCTTTTGGAGAACCATGTCTTATAGATAATAAATTTTATATATATATATATATATATATATATATATATATATATATATATATATATATATATATATATATATATATGTGTATGTGTGTGTATACATATATAAATTATATATATATATATATATATATATATATATATATATATATATATATATATATATATATATATATATATATATATACGTATATGTATATACATATATATGTGTGTGTATACTATATATACTGTATATATATGTACACATATATATACATATATGTATTACGAGACAAATGTCGTTTAATATCGAATTCACACTATTCTGGAAATAACTTACACTCAAGGGCCAAGGGGAATTATAACTGGTAAGTGCTTCTGCGTCAGCCAGGACGCGAACCATGGCCTGGTTTAGAAACAACGAAAGACAGTGACCTTGATCGCCAAGCTATCAAGAGAGACACAAGTCGATATCGAGTTTGCTGCTCATACGCCTGTTTTGTAGCCTACTTAGAGTCGATATCAACCCAGTTTCACCATGGAAGCTCATCGGAAATTTTGAAACACTTGGGTACTTATGAATTATAAGCACAGAGTTCGGTAGGCATATGTTAAACAGGGTTGATATCAACTTATAACTCTAGATAGCCGGGTGGTCCAATCCACTGTTTGTTGTTGTTTCTAAAGCAGGCCATGGTTCGAGTCCCGGCTGACGCAGAAGCACTTATCAGTTATAATTCCCCTGGGTGTAAGTCATTCCCATGGTATTATGAACTCGACATTAAACTCTATTTGTGGTTGTGTTCGTGAATATGAAAAAGAAAATCCCTTGAGTATATATATATATATATATATATATATATATATATATATATATATATGTGTGTGTGTGTGTGTGTGTGTGTGTGTGTATGTATTATATAAATACATATATATATATATATATATATATATATATATATATATATATATATATATATATATATATATATATATATATATGTGTGTGTGTGTGTGTGTGTGTGTGTGTGTGTGTGTGTGTATTATATAAATACATATATATATATATATATATATATATATATATATATATATATATATATATATATATATATATATATATATATATACAGGCACATTTATAAATATATTAGTAAATAGTTATAAATTAAACCATTCTCTTGCATTGCTCTTCAAACTAAAAACTCGCATAATTGTTTCCAGAGTACTATGAACATTTGCAGGAGTGGCTCCAGCACCCATGACTTCGAATGCCACAAATAATGAATATGCAAGGGATTTAATGTACCACAGGATGATTTTAATGACCGTCATATCAAATGGGATCTACTGTCAAAAAAAAAACTAATAGTCGACATAAAGTTTAAATTTATGCCATGATGTTATTCGCTTGAACAATTGTTTAATACAAGTGAGAAACTAGAAGGTGACTTGAAATACAGTCAATTTCTTCACCGTCATTTCAGAACAGAGAATGCGTAGGACAAGTTCTCCGTCTCCGATGAAAGATGGATTTCATATCCCGCGGAGTTCTTTTATTACGTAAAAATAAGTTTCTTGCTCCTCGTATTTGCGCGAGTGATTATACATGACATTATGTTACTTTCCCGCTCTGTCTGCCTGATATAAATGTCATTATTGTTTCCCATGTACTCAGAAGGTACTGCCAGACGATTCTTTCACCAAGTCCTGTAAGTAAATAAGCGCAGGATTCCCGAAGAGTCGCAAAAGCTCTCATGTGCAGAAAACTCCAATGTCACCTTTCTATAACGTTACTAACTTTTTGGGGGAGTCCGCTTTCCCTTGTTAAGAATTCTAATAAGTAAAAGGGAAAGGTACAGAGCTTTTAAGCACTGCATAAGGACGACATTCCGATTTTAATCACCTGTATATCACCCTAAAGCTCGTGTGCAGCCCAGCCATTATCGCATCTTAGGAAATAATCTTTAACGAGGTGCCAATAAGCGCCAGGATTGTTAGCTTGTTTACGAGATTCTGTTACCAGGGGTTTGATAGAGAGAGAGAGAGAGAGAGAGAGAGAGAGAGAGAGAGAGAGAGAGAGAGAAGACGTTAGCATATTCTTACTGGTGTTTCTTTTCGACAGTGTACCTTCTTTTAGTTTTAATAATTTGAGATTTTTCAGGCTGTCTTGTGGTTGAAATTTTTGGAAAGCAAAGCCGTTTTCCAAGTCTCAAATTACGTACCCAAAGCTTGTCGTCCACAGAACGTAAAAATAAAAGGCCATTCCAGATGCCTAGAAGGTTCGATTTGTTTTCAAAATTTCGAGTTTTTGAGTTTCTGAAAGAAAATTACTTTTCAGAATAAGACTCAGCCAAAAACAAGTATCCCCTAGCACAAACTGATAGAGACCTCAAGAGAATTACACATGTCACTGAAATTTCATTAATGAAATTAGGAAAATCACAATGTAATGCAGATTTTGAAGGGGTTATTTACAACACTGATTACCTGCTGGAAGTGAAGAAACATGCATTTCTGCAATGCTCAAAAAAACTTGAACTTTAAACATTTTTTCTAAAACCTAGTGGTTTATTTTAAAAATCTTTAAAAAATACCTTCCCTTAACATGGAAACATTTTTTTCTCTTCTTAACTTCATAAAAGGAAAACAGGAACAGTTTAGCAGCTCCTAAAGCAATTATAATGACTCCCTTACTCATATTTTTTAGCTTAGGACAATGCGCCCAGGATTCAAGATTCCATTTTTTATTCTTTTTTTTTTTTTACTTTTTGGGGAAGTGGCTCTTTGGTATTATGAATACATCACTCTAGAATTTGCATGTTGAAAAGATGAAGGTCATTCTCTTTGCCGGACCTGGGAGCATTTTCTTCTTCTTGTGAGAAATAAGGAAGCGGGGTTTCAGCATGGGTCGCATTCTGATTGCAATTCCTCAGATTTACCTTCGAATTCATCAAGGAAAATCGACGTCTAACTCCAAATAGAAATAAAAATAAAGTGAATAATAACAACGTAACACCATACTGAGCGTAGAAAAATAATTTCAGTCACTAATTGGTCAAAACTGCAAGTATCCACAAAACATCGTCTTCGAACTAAAAAAAAAAACCCTGTAATCTGTAGTACTTTTGACAAAGGTTTCTCGCATGATACGAATAAATAAGCAATCTGTTTGGAATACAAGGAAAAGGAGCAGTTTTCAAATGCCCTTTGGAAATACGTAAAATAACTGTACTTTAAGTTTCTTGAAAATCCCTAAACATACCCTTCTTCAAAGGCTTCTTAGAATGAATTTACTTTCTCGGAGACATAAAACAGAATGTCCAAAAACATCACAATAAATTCTTTCATTTAAAGAAATGAAATTTCCTCTCATGAAAGCAGCTGATAGGGAAATGTTCGTGAATATGTATAGAATCAAAGACAAATACCTTATTATTTATAAAGGATTTTGCATGTAAGCATATTCTCTCAAACGGAAACACCTTAACGTTCACACACACACACAATACACACACACATTACACACACACACACACACACATATATATATATATATATATATATATATATATATATATATATATATATATATATATATATATATATATATATGTATGTATGTATGTATGTATGTATGTATGTATGTATGTATGTATGTATGTATGTATGTATGAAGAGCTGTGGCCGTCGGATAACTCTTATTTGCTGGTAAGAAATAAAATCTTTTCTTATTGCTCCAGCAATAATAGCCTACTAAGGGAATCAGAGCCGATGAAACACGGTTTTTCGGCAACACCTTTTTATCAAAGCATCGGATAAAGGTGAAAGTTGGCAACTGTATATTTTATAAGCCTACCGAATTTTTGCAAGTATTACTTAGTGCCTAAATTCGATAGTTTTGATATTTATAGGGTAAATAAAATGAAGTCGCTGATGCCGGAACCGAGAAGATCACAGACAAGGATCCTAAAACCATTCATGACGTAAACATAATATGACGTCATGAGACTCCGCCCATCACCAGGTAGGCAGGAAGTCACTAATGCTTACAGTCTAGGCTTCAACAAATTCGATAATGGTCAGCAGGATATGGAATTGTCTACGTGGTTGCAAAAATTTTGTGCTATGATTTGCCATTTTGTATACCAGCGAGAAGACCCGTGGCAAGATTTACTATAGCGTGAATGGGTAATTATTTCTATAGTGGGTAATAGTTACTTGGCCAGCCCAGAAGTGTGGGCAGGAGCTGTTACACAACCCCTTCACTTTGAGAAGGAGTAATGGAAGTCGGACAACATCGTTAGAGACCAGGTATTCTTTAGACCTTGGTTAGAGACGATGAGTACGGGGGTGATGACTCCTCCTCGAGAGTGACGATGAAGACATTTTTTAAATAGATTATATGTATAGAGTCAGGCGCTTTATTTGTACATCTAAAACATACTTATTAAAACACAATGATTATAACAGTATGTTCCTCATTCAAACTGATTCCAAGATATTTTCCTTTCCATGCATACCTATATAAATCGTGTTACATTTGATTGATATTAAGTAGGTAAATAATAGCTGGCCCTCAGAGTCTTGACTCCTACCATTGCAGCAAGTTACGAGCGCTGTTTAGGGTGCCGTATAACAGATAAAAAAAAAAAACAAAGAAAAATAACAATGAGTTACAGTAACTGAAATAAAACAATGGCATTGACCTTTACACCTATAGTGTCAAAACCTGAGGTAAAACAAAACGGATTGTCTTTTTGTATTCCCGCCCTGAATAGATGTAGATCTAACAAATGAGCTATAGACTGGTTCATTATGTGGACGAATTACATACACTGAATTATTTGTAAAGTAGAAACAATACGAATATCGAGAAAATGGAAGAATTCCAAGCTAACAACTTAGTCCCAACAACTGCTGTGGAAGTTGCGATGAAACCTCCACAAAATAATAATAATAATAATAATAATAATAATAATAATAATAATAATAATGAAATTATTGAGAATGATCTTGAAATCAAGGGGACCATGACAAATTCTGCGCGCCATCACTGATATCGCTGAAGCCTAGGATGGGTACTAACAAGGCCAAGAGAAAGAGAAGGCCTGCTCAATTCCCCCCCAATCCCCCATGTAGGGGGAGATTTGTCTACCTCCTTATTGCGTCAGCAGGTGAATTGCCGTAATGAGCAGGTACCTCTCAGATACGTCATCGCGTATGTTAATTACCCCAGGTGGGAGGCAACTCCACCCAATAGGGTATATTTTGTCTCTCTTGGCCTTGGGCACTAATATCATTTAGTGAATATGTCATTGGCAACTGGCAAGTGGGCAGAGCCACAGTGAAGAGACTATTTCCCCATATGTAAACTTCTCTTCACTGTAGGTGGAGCCTCATGACGTCATAGGTTAACGTCACTATTGTATTCAAAACCCTTACCTGCAGTTTTGATGGCTCTGGCATAGGAAGCACACTTTTACTCTAAGTACCAGAACGTAGGTTCTAAATAATACTTGCGAAAATTAGGTAGGGTTATAAAATATCCACTCGTCAACGTTCACCTTTATCCAATGCTTTGATAAAAAGGTGTTGTCGAAAATCCGTGTTTCATCGGCTCTGCATCCCTTAGTAACTCCAGTAAGTCCTGAACTATTTCACCTCCATCCTCTAGTGAATTTGAAAAAGGTAATTTGTTGTGTAACTCCTACCAGACTTGAGTGTTACTGGGAGAACTGGAGAACAATAAAGCATCAGAAGGTACCTGTTGAAGAATAACTGATAAGATTTGAAAGGATTCCAATGAGTAAAGATATAGGATGCTTGTGTTAGCTCATTAGGCAATAGATGTGTGAAAGTATTCGGATTTTGAGAGGGAAATGTAGCACAAATAACGGGCTCTACGACAAATGATTGATTTTGAATATAATACCCGCATTACTGTTTATTCAGATACGTTGTCAAATCATATAAATTATGTAGTGCTAAAAGTGTTATATTTGCGTTCTCGAAGATTGGCGGTTATTAATAAACTTAAAAAAACATTATTATTTTTTGGTATTTGTTAATGAAAGATGCAAGCAATAAATACTCTTCGATTTCTTCTGATAACTACGTTTCTTCGGATAAACTAGAAAAGTACATTGCCAGACGTAAATATGTAAATACAGGAAACACTGATGATAACGACAACAGCATAAATAATAATGGCGCAGGCCAGAGAAAGCCCTCTAAAAGCAGTGAAATTGGAAAGAAGAAAATTCCTATTAGGAGACTCCCCCAAAAGATCTTCATACTGAGAGGAGATTCTTCTCTCTCTCTCTCTCTCTCTCTCTCTCTCTCTCTCTCTCTCTCTCTCTCTCTCTCGGCCGAGCACAGAGGAATATATAGGCTTGAGTGCCAGAGCCTATAGAGTGAAGGCGACGCGTTGGTGTCAATAACTGGCTGGAATTTTTAATTTGAGACATCAAAAGGGGATATGTATATGAAGCGAGAGCCTTAATCCACTCATATTGGGTATTAGAGAGCATTGACGGACTAGCTTTACCTCTGGCCTGGGGAAATTAAGTCATTATATAAAGCTCGAATTATAGTTCCCCGGCGCCCTCACCAAGGAATTAGGGCCCTTAAGGAAGGAGGTTATATGGGTGGCATCCATTTTTCAAGGGTGTGGAAAAGGCTTTAGTCCTCCCTATATGACAATTTTGTTTTGCAGACGAAATGAGATTAGTAAGACGCTATTTTGCTATGGGATTTCATAGACACTTATGAAAGCTTTCATTTTCGCTCCATTATTGCGAAGTGGGAGCTCTTCCCCGAAGTTAGTAAACCTAACGTATTCCCTTCCTGTGAACCCAGATTGTGATCTTGGCATGAGAATTTTCTCTGTCGCTGTCTCCAAATGAGAACTCTTTGGAAAGCACAACGCTCAGTATACATAAATGAAAATGGAAACAATAAAAAATCTTTTTTGAATTAATACGCCTATGAATGCTTTTCGTAAGAAACCTACAGACATCTTTGAAAGATGAGAGTCTTTAGGAAAGAATAATAATTTACACCTATACCTTAATATTATTCCCTTTGAATGCGTCCAGACTCACTTTCCTAGTTTTACCAAATCACTCACAAAAAAAAAAAAATATCATGGTCTGATTTCTTTACAGAAAACTTATACTTAAAATTCATGGATCTCAATACCGGTATATAGCTTTTATTGTTATATTTCTCATCACGGACTTCTTTATAATTATACGGATATGTTGCAGGAAGCCACCCATGGTCCCCACTGTTTATTCCAAATGAATATGCCATTAACCTACTTTTAAGGAATTGAGGTCAGAAACATTATTAGGGATTGAGGTCATAAAACTGAGAGATAGTCAATACCGACGTACAAATATTTCTGGGTATAATCACTTTAAAATAAACGTTTATAGCGTTTCACATGCCTCAAAAATGGCTGATTATTTGACATTTGTAAATTATTCTTGTAGATAAACAGTAAAACTGGTTAGGCCTTGCACTGAATTGATAATGTCACAAAATGATATTTAATGATTTTTATTTCAAATTCGTAAATCGTAAAAGTTAACATGTTCTTCAGATGACTGAAGCCAATTTTGTTATGAATCTGTACTGAAAATTTTAAATTCTTGCTATGTCTGTTACAATTTCCTGGACGTAGTTATCGTTTCAGTTTTTTATAAATAACGCTAGTTAATTAAATTTATATACATCTAATATCACACTGGAACTTCAAATTTCGTCGGTATGACATCACTTCTCTATTTTGACAATCTACAGTATTCGTGCATAACTTCAAAATGACAAAGGAAACACTCGGAACATTCTCTTGCAAGACGAACTTGCCTCATTTTCAGGCAAATTAGACGAATGTGGTTCAACAAGCAGTTCAAGTTTTTCAGTGTTCACCCTCAAAGAAAACACGTCTTCTAATCCACAACAGCAAACTTCGTTATTATGAAATACCTCTGTTTCAAAACAGATTTAGCAAAAAATAGAATGTGAAAAGGACAACGGTATTATAATAAGAGATATGATTAATCAAAATATTGATATAAAACAATATAGAAGATTACTCCTGCTCAGCCAGACTGGGTCGAAGATGAAAGGTTTTTGGAGCCACACGCAAATAAGGAAGCCATACCACAAAAAAAATCCATATGCAAACTTCAAACTACGAGTGAAGATTAATATGATAAACACACATATTAAAGACTGAAAGAGGAAAATATCAATGAATGCAGGAATTTCACTGTAAACCAGTATGTAAAATTAGATCCATACATTTCCTCCTAAAATTAAAAAGGATATACCCATATGGCATAATCTAAAGCAGAATTTATATTGCTTTGAAAATTGAGTACCGAACTCATGAATTTTAAAGTTACATGAGTATTCAAAGTGCTCGTGTTGAAAATCACTAAAAACTCTGTAATATTAACATTTTAAAGATTTATGTAGCATTTTAGTGTTAGTATCACCAATTAAAGGAGTGCGTTATACAAGTACAAATTGAATGTCTTTGTAATCCGCTGTCTGAAAACTATAAAAAGAATCTTACACGCACACAGCTTTCAGCGACTTGAACTTGAGCAGCCACATATGCACCCAAGAAGATGAAGCGTAGTGACAAGGAGCATACTCTCATCAGGCATTAGACTTGGGTAGTTCCTTACAACAAGTCTGGCCAAGGTCGTGGCAATTCTACAATGATCCCTGTGACTTCAGGGAGAGGACAAATTTTGAGCCTCTGCAATTTCGGAATGTATTAAATAAAATTCTAACAGGTTTTCCTAATGTTTTAGCAGATATACTGACAACTGAAAAAGAAATGAGCGCGTCATTGTTAGCAAATAGATTTTATGAAAGAAATAACAATTAAAAGGTCTATTCCAAACGACTATAGAAATTAAAATGACAATTACGAACATGGTGACTGAAATGTCGGTTGACATTCTTGTTAAACTATTTCCACTAATTTGTTGGTAGACGAAGCCATCGATGAGAATAACAGATTTATACCTTTACAAAGTCTTACAGAGAAATAAATCTTTTCTTGGACAAGAAAAAAAACGTGCAAAATGAATCGTTAAATCTTTTGACAAATCAGGGAAGATGTCGCGATCATAGGTGCCTAAATATGAAATCTGATACATGTTTGTTGTATCTACTCTTGCTAACTGCATTAATACTGATATAATTTAGATATTATCAGTTGTGATGTTACATAAGTCTCTTTGAAGATACTGATTTTATCTTTTCCTTGCAAACTTTCGTTGCGATCAAACCTAAGAAAATAATATATATGATTCTCTACTAAAATGACGGTTTTTCACTTTAGATTGTCGAATGCTTTCTAAGGCTACTGCTCATCTAACCGTCTTTTTACAACTCTATATTTCATTCAAATACTTCGTAGGTGCTCTTAATATGAAGAGACCGAAAAGGTTATGTGGAGACAGGTCGGGGTGTTCCTGATGTTAGCTTGTCAGAAAAATCAGTTCCTCGTTGGACGGGTGGGTACCGTCTCAGCTAGCACTCTGCTGGGCCCGCGCCCGAGTCTCCGGCCGGCCAATGAAGAATTAGAAGAATTTATTTCTGGTGATAGAAATTCATTTCTCGCCATAATGTGGTTCGGATTCCACAATAAACTGTAGGTCCCGTTGCTAGGTAACCAATTGGTTCTTAGACACGTAAAATAAGTCTAGTCCTTCGGGCCAGCCCTAGGAGAGCTGTTAATCAATCTTAGTGGTCTGGTTAAGCTAAGGTATACTTAGCTTTTTTGTCAGAAAAATCCCGGGCCAACTAAGATGGCATTCACGGTGATCTTATTGAGCTCAGGTGGAGCCATATTTATAGACGTCCTAATAATATTGAGCATTTAAATGACCACCTTAAGATTATTATCAAGAAAAGAAATCCATCTAAAATCCTTGAGTTTCATCTTAAAGATAATCCATCGTTTAACTCTGCATGTAAGCTTACCTACCGTGAAAAACAAGAAGCGTATCATTTATGGAGGAAAAATCGACCGCACTTTCCGCGGCATGATTTCATTGAACTTAGAAGTCAAGCTCAGGTTGTATGATAGAGCTAAAAGGACTTATAATGAGAGTGTGAAGGAGATTTTGCTCTCTATTGTTGACGGTCATAAGTGGAGGCCTACCCTCAAGTCACCACTCTTTGGAGTTGTTGCAAGCATGCCTACTCTTGTAGGGGCTGATAGAACTGCTGTGTTGCCCTAAACAGAAGATCAGTTGGATTTGAAAGTTTTCCTTCTGTTTGGAGGAAGGCAGACATTACTGCTCTACCTAAGGGACTACATCCTCATGCCCCTCAGAATATAGGCTGATTTCAATAACCCCTATTTATTCTAAGGGTTTTCAGAAGCTGCTCTCTAAGCATCTTTGTGGACTTGTTGAAGACAACCTGCTGCCAGCATTACAGTTTGGGTTTCGTAAAGTCCTTGGTACTTGTGGTACACTCTTGTCAATATCTGTTGTCTTGCACACTGCTCTTGATGAGGGATCAGAGGCACGCATGGTCGGTTGAAATTATGGTGTATCCTTTGACCTGAATCAAGAAACATTTATCTAAAACTAAGATTATTTGTCATTAGTGGATCTTCTATTAATATTCTAAATGCATTTTTAATAGGCAGAACCCAAAGGGTCGGCGTTGTTGACCAGCATAGTAGCTTTAGTAATGTCATGTTGCTTAGTCCTCAAGGTAGTGTTCTTGGAATTTTGCTATTTATTACCTATAATAGTGATATATGGCAAGGTCTGCGGCCAATGAAGAATTAGAGGAATTTATTTCTGGTGATAGAAATTCATTTCTCGTCATAATGTGGTTCGGATTCCACAATAAACTGTAGGTCCCGTTGCTAGGTAACCAGTTGGTTCTTAGCCACGTAAAATAAATCTAATCCCTCGGGCCAGCCCTAGGAGAGCTGTTAATCAGCTGGTTAAACTAAGATATACTTAACTTTGGAGAAAGAACTGATTGCATACGCAGATTATACTACTCTTCTAGTTGCTGTTCCTTCTGCATGCCTTCAGTCTGCGGTTGCAGAATCTTGAATAAAGTTCTAGCACATATTCATGAAGCTTATGCCTTCTAAAACTCAAAGTATGATAGTTAGCCGATTTAGAACACTTTTGGCTTTGCTCTGATTTATATTCAAATGGTACAATTCTAAATGTCAGTGACTCTTTATAAGGTTTTTTGGTGTAATTTTGAGGGCATATACTTAATATTGCTTCTTCTGTTTCTCAAGAAGTTGGTATCTTGCGGAAATGATTTAGAATAATGTGGGCTGCAGCATTATATTTAAGTGTTTTAACTATTTTTCTTCTTCCTTGTCTGGAACACTGTTCTTCTGTGTGGTCTTCTGGTGCTGACTCTCATCTCAATCTGTTGGATTGATTTATATCTCATCATTCAAGTTTACTTTGCCAACTACTAAAGTTGACTTGTGGCATAAACAGAGAGTAAGTTCATTATGTTTGTTGCATAAAATGTGCTACAACGACAAACATCCTCTACACTTTTCTCTACCTGAGACCTAGAAGTTTTTGCACGCAACGCTAGGCAGGCTGCTTATGCAAATGGTGTGTCATTTTATGAGTTTTAGCTTGGCTACAACTGAAATGTGGAATTATTTGCCTAGTGCAGTTGTGGAATCTTCTGATCATCTAAAAATGTTTAAACGAGGAGTAAATTCATTACCGCTCTCTGCTCTCGTCTTCTAAATTCATGTGTATCGGTTTTATTTTTTATTCCCTCATATTTAGTCATCACGTTTTCCTATAATTTGTCTCTCTCTGCAGGCTGATTTATCTTTGGAGCCATCTTTGGTTTATAGTCTTTTGACTCTGTCCATAAAGGTTTTCAGCTGAGGATTTAAAGAAAGAATAAAGAAACAGGAAAATAACTACTTGCTCTTTCCCAGTTTATAGACAACTGCCTTCTTAACGATGGCAAGCTAAGCACTTACAGGAATTATTTTTCTAGATGTGGATGTCATAAAGAGGAGTGTAAAACAGTTCCGCCTGGATTCATATTTTCCACTCATGATCTGTGGTAAGGCAAGCATAACGACAAGCTGTCAAGACTGTCGATTACAGTGATTAAAACCGATAGCAAGTGTGATCTGGAAACAAGAACTGAGTCAATAATGAGATGTTAAAGCTTTCGTCTAAATTTGTGGAGAAAAACATTGCATAGTCAATAAACTTCCTTGAAAATAGTCTTATTAAAAGTATATGTGTCAAATTCATTTTTTGCACCCAGTTTCTTTCTGGCAGACTTGATAAGTCTAAATATAGTGTGGCCCCTCTAAGACATGCTACTACACAATTTATTCTAATCCAATATGAGGATGATCCACATTTTCATTCGCTGCATTTCTTGACATTATTAGGAAGCCAGGTGAACTATAAGAAGCTGTTAGGAAGGTAAATAGTCTTAGGATCAACAAAATTAAGAGGTTTAGTGTTTGAGACACCAAAGCAGTCCCTATTAACTGCATGGTACAAGAATATAAAAAACTGACTGAGAGCTGATATTTTAAAAACTGTAAGAAAAATGAAGTTTCCCCTTATGAAGAGTTAAATCATCTGCTTCATGAATAGATAGGACAAGAGGGATTCTAAAGGAGGCCATGAGGAAACTTAGGAGAAGGGTATGGTAAAATGTTACAAGAGAGTTGAAATAAGTTTAGAGAGAAAGAAAATCATAAGTAGGCTAAGAAGACAACATCAATAGCATGGCAAGAACCACTAAGGTCCCTCAGAAAGGGCAACTAAATGTAAGGTAGGATAGGGATCCATAATAACGATCAGAGAGACGACTGAAATTGAGTGATGTTTTAGAAAGTGAGAAATGTGGTTTCCATGAATTTACCTACAAATAAAACGACTAGAATGATTTCAGAGTGTTAGGTGGATCATCCTTCTTCAAAGAAGTGTGTAATAAAGCACACTTTTATGGTAATGAATAAAGAATAGCACTCATTATAAGGTCAAAGCAATGACACGATACTGGAACAAGCTCATTTGCCAAGAGGTGGTGGAAGCTAGGTTAGGCGGTTTTAGACAGGAACTTAATGAAAATAAGGTACTGTTTAGGGAAAATTTAGTGGAATCATTATATTACATTTTTTTTAAGAGCTTAGCAAAGATAGCAACGGTTAAAGCACAGAGTTTGGTGCGCCACCTTGCAATCTGGGATAAATAAAGAGCAATTAAGGTGACACCGTGGCTTGCATGAAGGGAGAGCGGTGGGAGCATAGAGAGCAACCTCACTGAAGACATTATATCACCGGTTTATGACCTGTGGAATTGTAGCATAATTCTCCAGAACGAATTCGAGGGCAAATATACATATGGTTTTCGTATTTCAGGCCTTCATCAACCCTCTTTTTTCACAACCTGATGCTCTCCTCAGTTGTTAGTGTCTCTCTCCAAGCTCACATACACTGATTCATGCAGGTTCTTTGGATATTGCTTTTTACTACTTAACATGAATCACTCTTTACTTTGTGAAGCTTAATCAAGCATATGCTTTCTAATCCATATTCTTCTTGACTACATACCTTATTTTCATCAGAAACTTTTGTGCTAGAATTCTGATAGTTCCGAATAGTGCCTCTGGAACCTACTGACCTGAAGTGAATATTTGAAGTTTTATATCTTCACATCAAACTCATGCCACTCTTCTACGGTGTCTGTTTAGCGGAGTTGTCTTTTCAAAATATACAGGAAGTCTCACGTCCCGTCCCAAAATTACAATACTGTCGTCCTTGCTGCTTTCTTTAAACAGGATACTTGACTGCTTTAGCTGCACAAACAGCTAGTATATGACTTGGACCATTGACGGATAGTCTCTTGTTTGTTACTTTTTCATAAGTTGTATTTTAACAGAGATCTTTCACATTCACAATTGATCCCTGATCCCCTTTATCTGCTGAGAGTAACCAGATTCGCTGAACAGTTGCACCAATATGCAGTAAATGTGCCTCGCTGTCGAACTTCTCAGTTCCAGAGGTCCTTTATTCCTCACACCGTTGGACTGTGGAACAGCCTCCCAGAGGATGTTGTGCAATTGGAACTTCAGAAGTTCGGGTGAAGATGCAATGCATTACTACCCTAATACTATTCTCCTTGCATTTTAATACATTTTTATCTATTCATTAATTTCTTAGTTGATTTTTCGTAAATAGCAGATCTCTTTCTGTATTTCCTTTTACCTCCTCTTACATCTTCCTAGTGAACACCATACTCTTTGGAAGCTTGAATTTCAAGTCAATGGCCTCTGTGGGTTTGCTCCATATGAATAGGTTTCATCTTCTGAACTATAATAATAATAATAATAATAATAATAATAATAATAATAATAATAATAATAATAATAATAATAATAATAATAATAATAATAATAATAATAATATACATATATATACATATATATATATATATATATATATATATATATATATATATATATATATATATATATATATATATATATATATATATATATATATATATATATATATATATATATATATATATATATATATATATATATATATATATTTGTACTATTATGCTTATGTTTATTCATTTATTTATGAAGGGACTTAGAATCATATATTCATATACATAATCCTGTATCAGCATAATAAGTAATTAAGAATAAATACGAAACTTGGTTAAAAAAAATCCAGAGCTGAGAATGATAAAAAAGAAGGAGAGAAAGAAAGAAAGAAGAGTAGGAGGAGCATGTCGTCATCCAATACAAAAAAGGAAAAAGAGATTCCCCAAAATTTTTGCAGTCAATTGACAAGAGGGATTCGATTCTTTTTATTTGACCCCGTCCCACCCTTATGCCACCTTCCTCTTACTGCTTTTTGTTTCCAATGTTCCCTTCCCCGTGGAGGCAGTGTGCTTCCTTTCTCTTCCCACTCGTCGATCAATAGGAATGCTTAGCAATTAGAATGATTAACCCCAGGAGCAGCAGCCTCTCCGTTATTTCTATTCAAAATAATAGCGTTCAGAGTTTTTTTTCTTTCACTCTCCGGTGAAGTCTCTCTCTCTCTCTCTCTCTCTCTCTCTCTCTCTCTCTCTCTCTCTCTCTCTCTCTCTCTTATCCTCTTCGTACTGCTAGTGATTCAAGTCCGCGTCCCTAGTGGTGGTCCTGTCTAGGGAATATCCCCCCAAACCTTCGTTCAGGCGTTTTCATGGAATTCGATAGTAAGATTGCGTCAGTTGAATTAATATTTGCTTTTGTTCACGGTTATAAAAACATTAATTTCACGTATCGACTTAGCGGGATATTGACATGCATTACCAACAGATGATTTGTAAAAGTGCCAAGTGTATTGTATGCAGAGCACCTCCTGGGCTATACAAAGGAAAATGAAATGACGGGGGAAGAAGACGAAATCAAGCGAGTAATTTTCCCCCTAGCTTACCCAATCTTTGTCCCGCGCCAATAGAAAGACGCGACCTGCCTCTGCCGTGACACTGGGGACTTTCCCTGTCTTCAAATCAAACAATCTGCTTCGTTTGGGGTATAATGGAAATCGCAAAGGGACAAACACAGCGCCGAAATCGATAAGATGGCGATTGTCTCCGTCGCTCAGTCTCTCGCTGGCAAATTGAAATGCGAAAATGAAAACTCACTCACAAGGCCACAGGAGGTCGCCTGCCTATAATGACCATTACCAGGAAGAAGGCGTATTACAGGCACATCCCCCTCGTGATTACGTGCTTGCAAACTGTGCCAAAAAGATGATGACATTTCTTGTTGTCTCTGCTTTTCAGCGCTGAAGTAAAAAGGTCTGCTTTCTTGCTTGCACCCCACCACTTCTGCCTCGGCAAAGAAAGGTGATTTTGCTTGTTTTTTGTTTGTTTGCTTGCTTGTTTGTTTGTTTGTTTGTTTATGTTTTCCGTCTCCCAGCAATACATTCAAGCAAAGACGCGCCTGAAACAAACAATGTTTTATCCAAAAATATTACCTCTGTGTTTTGTTTTCGTTTTGTAAGAGTCCGGAGATGCAAAGACTCAGGGCCAAGACAATACTTAGCCTTTCTTGCCTCCGCCGATCTCGAAAGACCCTCCACTATTTTGTACCTTTCTGGCCATTGTTTCTCTGCTCATTCAGAGAAAAGCCTTTGACATGGAATTCGACGCATTTCAAATGTTTCTGGTTGATTTCAGCATCGTTGCGTTTTCATTTTGCTAAGATTTGTCTCTTCTCGAAGAACACTGAGGAAAGGACAAATGACTAAAAGAAAAGGATTTTGTAAGCAACTTTTTTCTTTTGGAATATTTTTTCATTTATTTCAAAAAGAGATTGAACGTAAGACAATGGCGGCGAGGAGGTTCTGGTAAGGGATTCACAGACAAAGACCGGCGGGATTTCTGAGTGAAATGACCTGGCGACGATGTGTATTGAGTGAGAAAGAGACAAACAGACAGACAGTCACAGAGACAGACAGACAGACAGACAGACAGACAGACAGAAAGACAGACAGACCGACAGACAAAGAGAGCGAGGGAGGGTAAGAATCCACGTGTACTATACTTCGTAAACCCAAGTGTCATCATAATGTTCTTGCGCTACATGTACAGTACTAAAGGGAAAGGAAAAGAAAATGTGCGCTCATTTTAGTCACCTATAAACACCCATTTTTATGATGTTGTTCTGCGAGCTTTTACTGGCGCGTTTATGTTTCCACGCATGCCTCTCTTTTTCACTTTTTAAACTATCAAAGTCAGGATAGAAGCTGCTCTTGGAAACTATTATTATCAATCATTATTATTGGTGTACCTTCCTAATTCTATTACAGATCCTAAAAAGAAAGATTTTTACTTCATTTCATAACACCCGTACTACTGACAAAAAAACTATACAGTTGACGCTGGCTCTTCTTTGCTACTTTCATTTGCATTTCCATCTTTAGACCATAAACTCTAATGCTCGAGGCAAATGAAGAAAGCACATTTGTCTGCTAAAACCATAATGTTGTTGTCAAGCTGTAATAAAGTACAACTTGCTCCTGAGTCAAACGCCTCCACACTAAGCAGAATTCCACTGCCAAAGAAAGAGGAGTTCCAGGTGTTGCAAGCTTTGAGGGATGTGTTGAACTTCCTGTACGTCTCCTTGGTTCATTCATATCGCCCTAGTCTGCTTGAAATCTCGTATCATTACAAAGGTGACTCTTGAAATACTCAAGGACTTCATGGGAAAGGCATAATATGTTTCTTAACTGAATGGCTGATTGCATTTGTTATAGTGTTTGCTTGGATCCAGTTCCCAAATTTTTGGCCCACCTACAAAACTAAAATTTACGAAGAAACTGAATCGCAATTACCTTTTAATGTAACCAGTGGTTCTGCAGTAAAGATGTTAATTTCTCAGTGTAATGTTAGTCCTCATGGTTCACTTGTTGTTAAGGGAAGCTTGCCTGAAAGCCATCGAGTTATTTATCTTTAATTCTCTTGCTCAAAATCACAGATGCTATTTTTTATAGGCCTAATAACTCTGATTTTCGAACAATTTTCATATGCGATTTCATCGCTTTCATTTTAAACTTCTTTTTGTCAAGAGTATTCCTCTGGTTCTGATGACATGACTGTGTTGGAATGCCTTCTGATAAATCTAAATGGTTTGTAATCCCATCTTATTTTGAAATCGCTCAGAGCTTTTTCTTTCAAAAAATCTCATTATTTAGATTATGTACATAGCGCTGTGCTTAATATTGGCAAATTTATGCAGACTATTTCTGGTCTATTCATATTTTTCTTTTGTAATGACAAATTTCTCTTCTTTGCGTTATAATGCTTGAAGAGCCATATTACAGTTTTCCAGTCCCGCTTTTTATTGGATTAGAAACAGAGAGCAATTAAAGGAAGCTTTGCTTTTGAGCAGGAAGACGATATGTCTGGATTATTCAAAGCAAGCATTAATAAGTTTTTCTGATTTTCAGACTGGATTTTTACTCTCGGCTTGCACTCCTTGCCAAAAACCTCTTTATTCTCATTACTCAACTGTTTAATGTGCTTTGCCGTGTTTTTAGGAATCGTTATCAACATGAAGGGACTGTGTCATAAAGAGCATGTGTATTTGTCTATAAATAATTAAAATGTCCTGAGATTATGAAAAACAGGAAAACGCTTTTGAAAGTAAGGTGCTCTCCAAAGACTTATTTCAAATAGATTTTTTCAAATAAATTGAATCTCCACCTAAACTTGAGGGACTAGGTTTCGGTCTAAAGCCGACTTCCCTAAACAAAATATGAAACCCCGCCTGTAAGGGTTTGCAGACAGGGATCGCAGTATATGGTTATTACAGCCGTCGGTTGCCTTCCAGCTTTATTAGATAATAACATTTTATTCAATCGATTTTCAAGGAATTTCTTGGTAAGATTAGATGATACCTAGTGGCAAGTCCTCAAGCCTGTAGCAATATAGACTCCAAGGAGATTGGTGTTCGACCCTTCCCCGACGCCTGAAAGTTCACTGAGAGAGTTCATGAGTTTTTCACAATCTGGATCGTCATCAATCACTCAACATAAAATTATCAAGTATTACCGTTCAAGCACGGATATTTTATTCATAAAGATGATTTTTAAACATTTTACTACCTGTCTATATACGGTTGTTTCCATTTGTACATACGTCCCCGGAATGACAGCTATATCTTAGTTTCTTTTCTCACAAACTTCCTTAGAGCATTGAACTGACTGCAAGCGGATAATTACTCATTTGTTCAAGAAGACGTGAGTGCATGACTTCTTCATCTGAGGACCCATAAGGACGGAAGAACGATTGATGGTCTTGAATCTTTGTGGTTTTATGACGGCTAACATGGAACTTCGTAATTTAAAACAAATGTTGGTTGAAGCGCTTCATACATTTCTGCCTTCGTCATAAGCTTTAGAATCATATCCTACCATGAGAATCTGCTTCTGTCTAAGAGATATTAACGTGAGGCAGGTGGCTTGATTTGTCATTACTTTAAGTAAAACACCGTCTCTTACTCAGCATTTTTCTGTTTACTCTTTTATATATCAAACATATATATTAGCTGTCAACGCTTATAAATGTGCTTTAGATCTTCAGTGAGATACCCTAAGGTGTTAATTTTGTCTTACAATAGTAGCCCAGCTGGTTAAGATTCCTTTATGAAAATTTTCGAAAAAGATTTTTTTTTTTTTTTGTTAGAGCTCTTTGTTTTTGAGTAGCTTGCTGTGGTTTAGAGCCAATAAAGATGCAAACAGATCAAAACCGACCTCATTCATGACAATCAGAATAACGTCTTTGGCGTTTTCTGAGCACTCTGCAAGTCACCCGATTCGTACGAGTGAGTAAAAAATTCGGGAACTACAAACTGATTAAGGGCTTAGCGAAGTTAGTTCGTTATAAGTTCCAACTAATTTTACCCAGTAGCTGGAGGAGTGTGATGAGATCAACGGTAATTCAACAATGGCCTAGGATAGCTAATAATATCAGTAGGATCCGTCCTACCTCACAATTACCTAAAAATACATAAACTGAACCACTTATCCCTCAAAGCTATTTGTTTCGTGTTATTTCACTGATGGCCCGCTACAACTATCATGTTTTCAGTACTTGTGGTTTAAATTGATCATCTTCACCTTAAGACATATAATCGTCCGTGTGCGGAATCATTTTTGTTGCAGTTGTTGAATTTACTGATAGTTTTAGTGACCTGATTTAATATAAGTAACTGAAAAGGTTTATTGAGAATAAAGATGACAATGATTTCCCTTTGCCTTTTTACTATGGTTATTTCAGTAGCCTTAACTGGCATATAATTTCATGAATGTGTTATTTAGTCAGTGTATTCAGACTTGAGATATCAATTTTATTTAAATTTAAATAAGTTTTCTCTTATTGTTCTTTGCATTCAAGAAACAACTGAAGCTTGCAGACCAGTTAGAATGAAACTTGAAATAGCTTCTCTCTCTCTCTCTCTCTCTCTCTCTCTCTCTCTCTCTCTCTCTCTCTCTCTCTCTCTCTCTCTCTCTCTCTCTCTCGTTGTTTTATTTCCTCTTCAAAACTTCCCGTGAAATAATTTCATCATCTGGATTCCATACTACCAACTGGAAGGTTTTTCGAAATATTGATCAAACAGTGTTATTGTTTTATGGAAGTATATTTCCTTTGTTTGTTTACTTATCTCGTTTGGCATACACTTGGTATTTTCTTCACCCTGCTTATTCATTCTCTTGGTGGAAGTTTCCCCTTTTAATTTGATGGCCTCGTACATTCGTTCTAAATCGTCGCTGTTAAGTATTAACTTGTCAGTACGTTTTCATTATTTGTTCGGCTGCCTAAAAGTTTGCCGCTGTACAGTCAGAAAGTCATAGAATGTTTCAAATAAAAATTTCATGGCATGTCTTTCAAACAAAAGAAATTGTATATTTAAAACACTTTAGCACAGTATAATTACCCATAGTATAATTTCAACTTCTTATTACAGTGTACAATCACGGTACTAATTTCTGATAGTGCTCTCCGAAATTCTTCGTTCGCCTTTAAAAAATTATTCCTCTGAAATACACAAAGAAGATATAGATGAAACCGTACGAAACAATTCGCAACGAACACTGCATTAAATTGAACCACTGAAGAGTCAAAAGAGGAATAAAATTATTTTGGTTTTAAAACATTTATAATATATGTTTATTTCGTTATCTATACAATTTAAAGTAAAAATAAGTATTGATTCATAACCTCAAATATTTTCATGTGCAAGCTAAAAGGAAAGGCAGATAAAAAATCATGTGAAACGTAGTTTTTGCTCATGACGTCACCCGTGGTCGTGAATATCAGTCATAGATAAGATGGATCATTAGCGAAGCCACTGCCTTTATCGCTTTATCAACAGTCGGTATAATGCAATGTTCCCGGAGTCCTGATAAAACGGGAAAGAGAAACGGTAAACAAATAATTTCCACGTTCGTGAACGGTTTAGATGCACTACTGTTCAACAAGACCGCAAGATCATTGAGGCTGCTCGCAGAGATCCCATGACAAATGCCGTTACAATTAATAGAGAATGTCTGCTCTCAATTAATGCTGGAGCAATCCGCAGCAGATTTCACGAAGCCAATAACATCATCTTATTCCTGCACAACAGAAACCACTGCTGACGGAGAAGCGCTGTCCAAGCAAGCTGGGATTCGCTGTACAGTACTATTATTCAGTGAAAGAGGAATTGTGGAAGGAGAAAGTCATCTGTGTGACGGGAAAACCTTCTCTTCTAAGGAACGTGGTAGTCTTCATTGCTGGCGACATACCAATACAAGGCAGTACTGACTTCATTATTTCACTTTGCAAGTCCTTAGCTATCATCATTTCATCATTCCAGACTTTTTGAGGCCTGTTTTACACAGATACATTTTTACTGGGCGCAAGAGCACTCAGTAAAGAGCATACCACCGCCAGAGCAATCCACATTTGCAAATATGTTTTTGTAAATCGTAACCTTTTAGTTGTCAGGACTCCAAGCAGATTTTCCAAGTCCAGATAAAACAATGTCGTCTAAGGTAAAAATATATTGTTAGGTTTCATTTTTGACAAGATTTAGTTAAGTGAAAACGAGATGTTTTTCATGGCAACAAATCGCCACTTCTTCATCACTGTCTGACAAAATTAATCATCTGCTAGCTACGCTCATCTTGAATCCGTTAACTAGCCTTAAGAATGCTGAAAGCATAATCGCTGTAGTGAAACTCTAGTGGAAACAGCCCTTGTGCCAGAGGCCATTTTGACTAAACGTGATTCGTTTGTGACGCCTGCAGTTTCATTATATTTGATTATATAATAAAAACAATTCCCTTTCATTTTCAAACATTATATGGGTTCTATATCACAGACTTTTCCAAAATTTTATAATGCCTTAATTATTGAGAAGGTGCAGCAAGGGAAGATTTTGCATCCCTATAACATGAGATGAGTATATGTAAACCCTTCTGTTTCAGTGCTTACTCTATGAACGCATCTTCTGCTCCCTTGCTTCATAAATTGACATTACTTTGCTAACGATAAGGCAAAATTCGTGCTCTTGAAAACTGCATCTCACTTTAAAGATCTGCATTAGATTTCTGTACAGATGAATACTTGCACGTTAAACATAAAAGGTGCTCGAATCTGTATTCCTTAATTCTAAAATTCTACTTTTTTCTCCCCCACGCTTTTGATCTCTGCCAGATTTTCCACCATTTCCCAGAGAGGGGACTACGTCAACTCCATTAATGAAATGGTCACTTTTTTATTCCTTAAATATGCGATTGCAGATTCGTTTACTGCTTGGCTGTCTTATTTAGGATAGAAAAGTAGCGTAACCATATATATAAAGAGATCTTAAACGTTTTAATACTTTCCTTATAATATTTTCTAAAGTTTCAGTGCTTATCAACAACTAATCATACCACAGGAGAGCTATGAAACTATATCAAACCCGTCAATAAAAGCATGAATCTTATTCTTGTTCCTCAGCAAGCGTGATAGCAGATAACATCCGTTCGTTAGACATTTAAATGTAGCCTCTAAAGTTTTCGATTTTGATAAAATAAGCAATTACAATGACAATAACTTAAGCTACACATAACAGTAACTATATATTAAACACCTCATTACATATAGAAGTGTTTTAAAAACCATTTTACTTCTTATCGACGAAGCAGTTTTAATGCTGGTTGTAACTATTATTAAGTGATACTGATGAGGAATATATACTTTTATAGTTTTTAATAATGTTATTCACTAGGATTGACGAGTAGTTGGGAGAGTTTGCTTTTGCATGCATAGTGGGTTAATGTGGTTTTTCTTAGCAACATTCACTCCAGGGTGTGACTCCCCTGCCTACACATGTTAGGGTAGAAGAGACTCTTTAGTCTTGGTAGGCAGCCCTTCTAAGAGAAGGCTACTCTGAATACAAACCTTGTTCTCCAACCCTGGACTGTGACATAGCCATTATACCGTGGCCTTCCATTCTCTTGGGTTTAACTTTCCTTGCCTGAGGGTACAATCAGGCAGTGTGTAGGACAGGCTGAAAAGAAAGCAAAAGTTTCTGGGTGGAGTATCAGGATAGAGCCTTCATCTTTACCTAATATTTTCCCTCTGTGCGTTTTGTAATTGCTAAATCCATCCTGACCGTCCTCCCCCAGTTCTTGTGGCAAACCTGGTGGGTTTTTTATTTCCCTTACAAAGTGCACCGGCTCCACCTTGTTGACCATTTGCTTCCAGTGCTTTTTTCAATGACAAATGGTCACGTTTAAATATACTTTCAACAGAATTTTTGTAAATTATGTAAATATTGTTGTTGCTGATGTTATCGTTGTTTATTGTTCTGTTGATTTTTACAACGTTACTGATGTTAAGTGTCTCTTAATTAGTTTTGCAACTGATTTTTATGTTGTTAATATTAATTCTTTCGGGAGACATTAAGCTGAACCCTGTGCCTGTTACTCATTACAGTAAGAAAAATTGCAAAGTACCTTACTAAAATATTTGAGGCTTAAGGTCAAATTTTCTTGATCTCCAGAGTTGTGCATGTAACTGCGATTTGATGTTTTTATCTGAGACTCTTGTAAGCGGCAACAAGTCAAAAGTTAAATTTTTAATCCCAGGGTTTGATGGCCCTGACTTTATCTTCGTAACATCTTGCATGCTCAAGGTATGGATGTATACAATAAGTTAGACGACCTATTTGTGGTCAGAAAAAATTTGGAGTATAGTTGCTATGAAATTCTTTATCTTAAAATTTTAATTTCTACAGTGCTTACGTATTTGCTCTTAGCCATAATCCAGATATCGACGATTCTGTATATGACTGTCTCTTGGAAAAGATTAGTATGGCTCAGTCACAGGATTCAAAGGCTTCATTCCTTACTTGTGGAGACTGCAATGCAAAGCACAGCGAGTGGCTAAATTCAAATTCCACAGATCAACATGGCCGGTCTGCTCTTGAGTTCTGTGTATCTTCCGATTTTGTCCAGCTAATTGAGGAACATACGCTCATTTCTGGAAATAGATTAGACCTCATATTTCCAGATTTTCCAGCTATTTCAAATGCAAAGTTTGTGAATATATAGGCACTTCTGATCATTGTGCCCTTGAGATGGACATATCTGTCAGTCAGTATATTCCTGATGCCACCATTGGAAAAACGTTCTGGCTGAAATCTAGAGACAACTGGGGTCGCATTATTGAAGTTTGCCAGGCACTTAATATTTCAGGTACTATATTAGATCCTGATCCCAAGAAGAAGTTAAATGAAATGCTGACGGCTATTTTATTAAGGTATGTCCCGAGAAAGGTTATCAAATTCAGGACAAATGACCAGCCATGTTTTCAGATAATGTTGATGACCTTACCATGAAAAACAGACCAAATTAAAACACAAAATCGTTCTCATGAAAATTACACCATTTTTGTTGAGTCTCGCATTGCTGCGAAAAAAACCATACGGCGGAGAGAAATCACAATAATTCCTTGAAGAGGAAACTTGAAGGAATTACCCAGCCTCATGTGTGGTGAACCAAATTGGCTTCATCTATCTTGGGGTTTTCCATTCCACCACTACTAACACATGATGGTAGATTGGTTACTGGCCCTAGGGAAAAGGCTGAACTGCTTCATCAAGCTTTTGAAGCTAAGCAATCAGCTGAGGATGTCCCTCTCCCTGATATTTGTCATCATGAACCTATTCTTACTAAATTTGCATTACGCTCTAGGGATGTTAAGAAAATTCTGTACAATCTTGATAGCTGGGGTTAAGAAGAACCTGGTGGTTTCTTCCCTTTGCTTTTCAACAAAGTTTCTAGATTAGTAGATTCTATAGAATTTTATGACAACGTAGTATCTTTGCAGATAAGCAAAAGTTTAGTAATACAGTGCCTGTTCCAGAGAGTGTCATATCTGCGGACTGCAGCAACAACAGGCCAATTTCTATCTTCCCTTTGCTTTCCAAAGTTGTTGAAAAACTTATTTTTAAGCCACCATATAATTATGTGGAATCCAAAGGATTGTTAACTGATAGTCAATATGCTTATAGGAAGCAGTTAGGTACCTGCGATCCTCTTCTGGACTTGACGTGCCATTTGCAAGAGAACCTTGATAAGGTTTTGAGTGCAGAGTAATTCAAATAGATCTTAGTGCTGCTTTTGATTTAGTAAATCGCAAGGCACTTATTTATAAACTTCAGAATCTTGGAGTGGGTGGATATGTTTTAGGATTGCTTCAAGATTTCCTTACAGGTAGGCAGCAGCGAGTTGCTGAACCATGACCTATTGTGTCTGGAGTTCCACAGGGTAGTCTCCTTAGTCCACTGTTATTTTTAGTGTATACGAGTGATATGGTTGTTGTCCTGGAAAACAAGGCTGTTCAATATGCCGATGATACAACACTTGTGGGTGTAGTAAAGCCTCCACTTATGAGAAATGAAGCTACCCTCAGCCTCAATCAGGACATGGACCGTATCAGTGAATGGTGAAGTCAGTGGGGTATGAGGCTGAACTCCAATAAAACGAAAGCACTGTTGATTAGCAGAACTCGTTACGATTTTCCACCCCATCCTCCCAACTATTCTAGGTGTAACTTTGGCTTACATCTTACTTTTGAGAAACATCTAATGAAAATGTCAGCAAATGCCGCAGGAAAGATAAGCATTGTTCGTAAGGCCTCATATATTCATAACAGTGATAAAATCAGTGCAACCTCTTTTAGGGCATTTGTGCTTCCTATACTAGAATACTGTTCTCCGGCGTGGATGTCTGCTTCTGCCAGAGATTTATCTCTTTTAGATAGAGTGGCTCGTGGTGGTAGGTTTATGTTTCCTAATAGTAGTAGTTATGACTTGGACCATCGACGGATGGTCACTTGTTTGTCACTTTTTCATAAGTTGTATTTTAAAAGAGATCTTTCACATTCACAATTGATCCCTGATGCCCTTTATCTGCTGAGAGCAACCAGATTCGTTGAACAGTTGCACCAGTATGCAGTAAATGTGCCTCGCTGTTGAACTCCTCAATTCCAGAGCTGTTTTATGCCTCCCACCGTTGGACTGTGGAACAGCCTCCCAGAGGATGTCATGCAATTGAAACTTTAGATGTTCAAGCGAAGATGCAATGCATTACTACCCTAATAATATTCGCCTTGTATTTTAGTACATTTTTATTAATTTATTAATTTAGTTTTTCTTTTTTAAGGAGTGAGACTTCTTCTTTCTGTGTTTCCATTTACCTCCTCTCACTTCTCCCTAATGAACACCATATTTTTTGGAAGATCAAATTTCAAGTCAGTGGCCCCTGTGGGCATGTTCCATATGAATAGGTTTCATCTTCTGAATAATAATAATAATAATAATAATAATAATAATAATAATAATAATAATAATAATAATAATAATAACATGATGTACTGAATCTGAATAGTAAGAAATCCCTGTTATACATAATTACTGATATTTAAAGATAGACAACTCATAACACAGGGTTAATATTAGAGTGCCATCCACAATCAACATCTTTCAATTGGTATTCCTGAAGAAATGCTCCATATTTTGGAAGTGTTTTTGTACATTGCTTTTCCAATGAAGAAAAAGTGCCAAAATGAATCAAAGTTTTAGCAAAAATTATGCGTGACAGTATTTTTTCTACATTTAATTTTTGATAGGATAACAACTAATGTGAACAGTTATATAGATTTTTTAAAGCTGTAAATTCATATGATTTTGTTATGTTATGCATGCTGCCTATTTATTTACTTGTCACGATTAAAGACATAAAGAACATTGTTTGACAATAAAGAATCTTCAGAGGGACAGGGCTGTGTTTGTTGTTGCTTGGATGACGCTGTCAAACTTAATAATGTAATGTTACAATTATATCCTTATGTAGAGTTCGTTATATGGTCGAGTTTTAGATGTAACAAGTGAATACGTTTAAAGTCCTTAACTGGTGCTTGTCGGTGGTCACTGGGCTCGTTAAGTGTTTCTCAGGCAACAGGGTTCTTGAGAAGTCTTCGACACTTAAGCTGAGTGGTCGGTGTCATTGTTCGTCCAACGCTGCTGATCTTGGGCGTTCCTATGGGCACTGTCTAAGTATATAAGGTCTGACGACTCGCAGGCTGCCTGACTTGCAGTAGGGGTTATGATGTCACGCGAAAGAATGAGAGAGAGAGAGAGAGAGAGAGAGAGAGAGAGAGAGAGAGAGAGAAGGGGATAGAAAGAAAGTTGTAACAAATTTGTTCTTGATAAAAGATTTGTAACAGTCATTTCTTAAAATAACACCTGGAGTTTTTCTTTTTTTTTTTTTTTGGCCCCACAACAAGATTTGTAACAGTAATTTCTTAAAATAACATCTGGAAAATGTTTATTTGACCCGGGGGCATGCCCACCGAGAGACTGACATGCATATAAGACCCGCAGATTGTACTGACTGACTTAGTTGTAAATCAGAATTTCAAGCAGACGTTTCAGTATACATTACGACTCCAGACGTATCCTAAGACATATTTTCAAGTCTATATCTTGTTGTGGTACAGGACTACGACGCAATAATCATGCCAAGTAAGTGTGTGGTTTATGGGTGTTTTAACAGGAGAACAGAGGTTTCAGGAGTTCGATCTTTCAGAATTCTAAAAGACGACCGTTTAAGGAAAAAATGGATAACTTTATGACGTCGTGCTGATAAAGTTAATCCCAACAATGCAGTCATTTGTTCAAACCACTTTACTCCAGACGATTTCATCGACGACAGGAAATCTCGCTTGCTTGGAACTGAAAGTCCTAGAAACAAAAGACTTCTGAAAAAACAGGCAGTTCCTTCATTAAACCTCTACAGCAAAGGCAAGTAATTATTATTTTTTTTTATTTGAAATGTTACAATGAATAAAGGTGCATACGTATGTGTATTATCTATATATATATATATATATATATATATATATATATATATATATATATATATATATATATATATATATATATATACATACATATATATATATATATATATATATATATATATATATATATATATATATATATATATATATATATATATATATACATATATATATATATATATATATATATATATATATATATATATATATATACTTTGCTTTCATGTTAACAGATTGCGGTTTAGCTTTAGAATCAACGGATCGTTTCGGTAGAGCAGAAAAACTTGGCTTCAAGAGAACCGTGCAAGATCTGAGAGATGAGGCTGCGGCAACAACAGACAGTTCAAATGCTAATAATGATAACATTGCAGCAACTAGTTTAGACACCACAGGACAGTTCCTCATTGGACGGGTGGGTATTGTTCTCGGCTAGCCCTCTGGTGGCCCTGCGTTCGATTCTACGACCGGCCAATGAAGAATTAGGGGAATTTATTTCTGGTGATATAAATTAATTTCTCGCTATAATGTGGTTCGGATTCCACAATAAGCTGTAGGTCCCGTTGCTAGGTAACCAGTTGGTTCTTAGCCACGTAAGATAAGTCAAATCCTTCGGGCCAGCCCTAGGAGAGTTGTTAATCAGCTCAGTGGTCTGGTTAAACTAAGGTATACTTTTTTTTTAGAAACCACAGGAGGTATTAGGGGCAGCATCGTAGAGGAAAGTAACGCGTTTTCACATGAATTATGTAATACGGAAATTTCCAAATTGCAGGAAAATGTAATTTATATTAGAGGCAGAAGTCAATTGTTTACAAGCCCAAGTTAAACATCTTAAAAAAAACAATGACGTTAAAGTTAGAGTTATGGCAGGAGATATTTTAAAACCTCTTTTAAGTGCAACACAATTAGATGCTATATTGAACAAAAAGAAATCTAAGCATTGGACAGACGACGATATATCTTCTGCTTTTACGTCAACAAGTATCAGTCCCGAGTGCTATAATTATTTAAAGGATATCAAAGGATTTCCACTGCCCTTAATAACTACTCTTAATAAAAACGAGCTTGAAGCTTCCCTTGTGAGCCAGGTATATTGACATCAGTTTTGTCATTAATGAAAAGCAAAGCTGAAACTTTTTACTGCAGAAGAGAGGCTAGCCGTAATATCTTTTGGTGAAATGAGCATCACAAAACACTGGAGTAACGATAAAGGAACAGATAGATTATATAAACCTCATGGAAAAGTTCAGGTTATCATGCTCAGGGGTCTGATTGGCAAATGGAGACAACCCATCTTTTATGATTTTGACAAATCGTACGTCCATGAGATTATAATAAGAATTATTGTGGAAGTAGAGAATGCAGGCTATCAAGTAATTGCAAATGTTCATGATCTAGGGCCGAACAATCTCAAGTTATGAAATTCTTTTGGGATAGACCCAATGAAATCAAAGCAAGTTTCAATAAAAAAAAAATCCATGCCATGATAGGGAAATATTCTTGTTTGCCGATGCCCTACATATGACAAAACTGATGAGAAATCATTTTATAACTAAGGAGTTTGGTTTCACAGATGGAACACTGATTTCGGATTCTTGTATAAGGGAAATGTTAAGTAAGACTCGCACGGAATATGGTCTAGATCACGAGATTAGCGAAATTCACATAAACTTAGAAAAAACTGAACTTCATCGGGTAAAATGTGCTGTGCAGCTAATGTCAAATACCTGTGCTAAGTCTATTGAATATTTAGGGGAGAGGGGCCTATTGGGAAGCAGTAAGTGGAAGGTTACTGCAGAATTCCTCTCTGTGGTAAGTGACTGGTTTGATCTCATGAATTCATCATACATGATTGGAGATGTAAAATCAAGGAATGTTTATGGAACTTGCTTAGATAACCAGAAAACTCTTCTATGTAAAGTTATCAATATAATGACAAAAAAAAGAGAGTATGAAACGCAAAATCAAGCACACATTACAATTCTAAAAGGGCTTGATCTTATCGTGTCACTCACAGTGGGTCTATATGAGATGTTGATCAGAAGTTACCATGTAGAATTTATATTACCACGAAAATTGAAAATTGAAAATTGAAACAGGACAGATGAGTGGACCGCATGATCACCTGGGTGCTGTTAACTATAAATATAGAATTAGAAAGCTGCATCTCGGTAAGAACGCTGCATTAATCAGCGATAAAACAAACGTAAATAGAAAGCATGAAAATATCGATTGCTTCTCAGCTGAGTTGGTGTCGATGTATGCACCAAGCAAAGCCAAATCCTATAACTGCGTTAGAAATTTACATAACCAGCAACATATTAAAAGATATAGACTAGGATCTAGAATTTGAGAACGACAATACAGAAAATACTCCAGAGGATATGGGCAGTTTGTCAGCAGATCCAAATAATTCGAAATCAATACCTGATGTAATTGAAGAAGAATCTTTGCGGTATATAGGTGGCTACATTGTTAAAAAAAAAAAAATTCAGCGCGGGATCCTCACTGAGGTCAAAAAGAGTCTGACACTCAAAGTGATCAAAGTTTCTGGATCAATAGAATTAACGAGAGTCAACAATTATGCCGTCTGAAAATATTTTCTCACAATTAATCTTGATGAGAGACGTGTTCAAAGCCATTCATGGAGGAAGTCTTAGGCAGGGGAAACTTTGTATAAAAATGCTTGCTTGTGAAATGAAATCAACAGGTGTTGATGTTTCCAGTGAAGTCATTTCATTTTTGCAAAGCTTTGTGCATTTTTAGGTGAGATACCTAAACAAGAAAATTGAGATGGATAAAAAAAAAGAGTAATTCGTGCGATAAAACTAAAAAAAAAAAAATTAGGAGATTAAGAAATCATTTTTTTTTCTTAACCTGTTTTATGAAATATGTTTCCGTTGAATAAATATTTGGTGTTGTTTTTAAGGAATTTGATGCTTAACTACCATTTTTACGAAGGAAAATGTAATATAAGAGGAAACTGGCATCGACATGGGAAATATGACAGCACTGGTTGGACGCTTGACGTCATGCGCAAACCCCTCTTATTTTGGTAAACAAGCCCGCGGACCTAATATGCCTAGACCGTGCCCATGGTAAGTGAACTTGGGAAAATTGGATTACCTTACCTGTGCGGTATTCGCTTTTTATGAGTCTCGACATGAGACTCCACGACACTAGGAATTACGACTGATTATGGAAGTTGCGTATTTTGTTCCAGTAAATGTTTTTTATATCTACACTATCTGTTATCTGGTAATGGTAATACTTTCATCACATGTGGATATTGTGTGATGTATTTATTAAATCAAATTACATGTGAACGGTGTATTTGGTGTACTTACTGAATTATCATCAGTGTTCACGATACAAATACGGTGTTTAGGACCACTGTAATACGATTAGGTTTTGTAAACGTAACTTAGGTTTTGTAACTGTAACTTGCATATTGAAATTCAACAAATAATTAAATGAAATGTACAAATTGTAAGTGACTACTTTTGGCGTAGTACACTGCACTCCGAGCTTCTGGGTACGAGTGGTCCGGGATTCGTGTGTGGACGTGGCACTATTCTTGCAACCTACAATGGATTACAACTCCTCCTGTGGATGTGGCCTGGCCTGGCGGATTCCGGATTCAGCTCCTCTACCATGTTTTGTTCAGATGTGGTGTGAACAGCATTATTATCATCTGCACACCCTCATTTGTGTTAGATTGTACCTAACAGTTTACTCTTAAATAAATTGTTAAAGATTTTACTTCTGCTATCACTTGCAAACATGGGTCATCCTTTTTAAGAAGAATGTTAGTTGATTAAAGAAACCAACACAATTTACTGCAATTGTGACTCCTTCTGCCAGCAAGGAGCCTGCTCCTGGTGAAGCCCGGAATTCTTGCCTTCTGAAACTTTGCAACTGACTAGACAGCATCCGACACTCAGACTTGGAATGAATGCACCTGTTATTTTCAGGACAGCAGTTCTTGGGCTGGCTGAACGCCATCAAAAGTTTAGTCATTTTTTTTGTCTTGTAATTGTCTGGTTTGAAGCAAATAGTGTTATCGTTAACTTTAAATTTATTTTAAAGTAGATTTTGGTTTTCGTGTTCTAATAAAGTTTTACAT
>NC_089750.1:36215052-36227552 GCF_040412425.1 Macrobrachium rosenbergii | reverse complement strand
GAGATGTCAGACTCACAGGCCTATAATTACTTGCCTCTAGTCTTGATCCACTTTAGAAAATAGGGGTAATATATGCTAATTTATGCTCATCATAAATCTTGCCTGTATCTACACTTTGTCTTAATAATATTGCGAGCGGCTTTGTGATTGAATGAACCACTTTCTTTAACAAAATGGCATGGACGCCGACTGGTCAAGCTGCTGATCCATTTTTAATTTCATTAATAGCCTGCACAATATCGGCTTCATTAATATCTATGTCCGATAAATATTCACTATTTTCATATCATTATCTTCATTATCAATTCTAGGTGTAAATTCACTCTTATATCTTTCTGCTAATATGTTGCATATTTCCTTTTTTCATTTGTTAATCGCCCTTCAATTCTTAGAGGGCCTATTTCTACCCTTCTTTTATTCATCTTTTTCGCATATGAGGAAAAAATTTTGGGGTTTTGCTTGATATTTTGTAGGGTCTTTTCTTCTAGATCCCGTTTTTCATTTTCTTTTGATTGTATAATCTTTTGTTCTGCATTTTCTATCTTACTTTTTAGTTCCATCACTTTCCATGCATTTTTTTCTTTTGCAAGAGCTTTTTTCCACTTTCTGATTTTCTGGAACAGGATCCTTCTGTCTCTTGATATGCATGACTGATGTTTACTTTTCTTCTTCGGTATATATTTATCCACTATTTTCTCTAATATTTTATATAATATTTCCATATTTACCTGTATATTATCACTTGCGAATATGTTTTCCCTGTCTTTGTTTAATTCTTCATTTATTTCTGACCATTTTATATCCTTACTATAGAAATTTTTCGTGTCTTGCTTATCTCTATTTTCACTTGCTTTGGCATGGACTGTTAATTTAATGACATTATGGTCTGAAATACTCGTATTATATACTATTATATCTTTAACATAATTCACCTCGTTCACAAATACTAGGTCTAAAATATTATCCTTTCTTGCTGGCAGGTGATTTATTCGCTGGATGTTATGTTCTAGTAGCATATCTTATAGTTTTTCAAATTGACTCTTATCTTCTGCGCTACCATTACTCTCATTTTTATATGTATAAATACAACCACAACCTCCTATTCGTTCTTTCCAATCTACGAAAGGAAAGTTAAAGTCTCCGGATAGGAGTATATTCCATTCTTTGTGATTTCTACATATATCATCTAATTTGTCTGTTATTATGTCAAACTCTTTAGTATTAGGGCGTCTGTATATTACGATGTTTACTAATTTTTCAAATTCAAATTCTACCGCTATTAATTCACATTCTGTGTTACTATATTTCTCACAGATTTTTTCTTGATTTACGTCTCTCCCATATATCGCAGTTCCCCTTGATTCCTATTTTTTCTATCTGATCTATAAGTTTGGAAAGCTTTTGTCTGATCATCATTACCAGTCTCTTGGGAGTACCAGGTTTCACTTATATTCATTATATCTATTTTTTTAGTTTGGGTTAGTTCTTCTAAGAACTCTATTTTTCTTTTTGAGTTACTCGAAACTAAGCCCTGCGCAATCATCACTATGATGGTTTGCGTGTTATCCCCATTATCTAATATGGGTAATAATAAGGATTTTCCCATGTCTGCACCATCCCTTTGCATCGTAGATACATTGCTTCCTTGCACTGTACATGGGTGCTGATGCCTCATATCGTGATGCTGACATTTCATAACGTGGTGTTGGCTTGCTTTTTTCCTTCGTCTCATACTCTTTATCCCTTTCTTTATTTGTTTCACTTTACTTTGATTTTTTATATGTATTTAATTTTGATTTTCGTTCTTCAAGGCTACAGGATGCATATATCTACACTTTTTGTTGAATCAGCACCCTTTTCCTTGTCTCAAGTTTCTGCATATTTTTGGATGCAGATCGCTGCATTCAACCTCATAGCCGTCTAGATATGCTCATAGTTGTGACACATCTTGGGATGTTTGTAGTGACACCTTTCACCGAATCTGCAATTCCCTCTTTTCAAAAGAGTGCAGACTATGTCTTTCTTTTCTTTTCTTTTTCTTGCTCTTTCCCATCAGTATTTATATCTGGGTACAACATCTTTGGGATTTTATTTTGGGTTGTCATGTCATAGTTTATTTCTTCGTATGTATGCTTTTGTATTGCCTCATATGTAGAGTCTATGAGTTTCTCTGCATCCATAATCTTATCCTGTTCTTTGTTTTCATTATTGTTTTCTATCTCTTCAATCTTATTTTCTTCTTCTATTTCGTATTCCTCTTCTTCCTCTATTTCATTGTCTTCATCCTCTACTATTTGTACATTAAGTCTTGACTTAATAACATTGTCTATCCATATTAGACATGTTGAGCAAAATACTTTTTTGTCCTTTTTTTATTTTGCTGTACTTTTGCGCATGTAGGGTGAGCTGGTACGTGGCATGCACAGCATTTCCTTATCAGGTTTTGTGGATTTACAATGCTATACCAGTACATTACATAGAGACATGCTTTTAGGCATTCGTTTTCCTATTGCATCAATCAGTATATTCACCATATTCACCTTGTTCATTTTCTTTGTTGGAATGTGTTGATTGATGTAAATTTTCTTTATAAGTCTCTTGATCACTTGGACTTTCTTTGGTATTCCTTCAATTATTTTCATTATGTTTTCTGCTGACTTGTTGCAGCTTGAAGGATCATACCCTTTCACTATGTCTGTGTATGTTTTTGCATCTTTTTGGTTAGAGTTGTTATTGATCTCAACGATAAGAAACCCCAGCTCCCTGCTGGCCAAGTCATCATGTTGGTAGTCTGCAAGGCAGGCAAGATTTCTCCATCTTTTGCCGCTGTTGTTCTAGACACTTTCATGATGCTCAATTTTTAATATTTCACCTGAAAAAACACAATGTCGACGCTTTATCGTGCTATTCTGACTTTAATCTAATCACCGACAGTTCATGAACACTTCTAGCTATATAGATCACTCGCTAGTCGTATGTTATATGCGCGAAATCGGGTTGATTATTCAGACCAGGAACGAATGCGTCTTCGAACCAAGAACGGGCATTTCGAGAGAGAGAGAGAAAGTAAGAGCGAGGGGAATTTACAGAGGGAGTGTGTGTGTGTGTGTGTGTGTGTGTGTGTGAGAGAGAGAGAGAGAGAAGAGAGAGAGAGAGAGAGAGAGAGAGAGTTAAGAGAGAGAAATTTATGAGGGAGAGAGTGTTTGTGTGTGTGTGTGTGTGAGAGAGAGAGAGAGAGAGAGAGAGAGAGAGAGAGAGAGAGAGAGAGGAAGTCTGTGTGTGTGTGTGAGAGAGAGAGATTAGAGAGAGTTTTGTGAGAGAGAGAGAGAGAGAGAGAGAGAGAGAAAGAAAGAGTGAGAGAGAGGGGAATTTACAGAGAGAGAGAGAGAGAGAGAAATTTACAGAGGGAGAGTGTGTGTGTGTGTGTGAGAGAGAGAGAGAGAGAGAGAAAGAGAGAGGGGAATTTCCAGAGGGAGTCTGTGTGTGTATGAGAGAGAGAGAGAGAGAGAGAGAGAGAGAAAGAGAGAGAGAGGGAATTTACAGAGTTTGAGAGAGAGAGAGGGGGGGAAATTTACTGGAGAGGGAGAGTGTGTGTGTGAGAGAGAGAGAGAGAGAGAGGGGGGGAAGTAAGAGAGAGGAATTTACAGAGGAGTCTGTGTGTGTGAGAGAGAGAGAGAGAGAAATTTAGAGTGAGAGAGAGAGAGAGAGAGAGAGAGAGAGAAAGAAAGAGAGTAAGAGAGAGGGTAATTTACAGAGAGAGAGAGAGAGAGAGAGAGAGAGAGAAAGAGAAATTTACAGAGGGAGAGTGTGTGTCTTTCTAAGATTTTGAGAGAGAGAGAGAGAGAGAGAGAGAGAGAGTCTAGAGAGAGAAAGTAAGAGAGAGAGATAATTTACAGAGGAGTCTGTGAGAGAGAGAGAGAAAGAGAGAAAGTAAGAGAGAGGAATTTACAGAGGGAGTGAGTATGAGAGAGAGAGAGAGAGAGAGAGAGACCTTACAGACCTTACAGACCTTACAATTCGTTCGGGTTGCCCCAGGTCCCTCAGTGTGAGGCACCTTTGATGTCTACCAGAGAGTTGCTAACGCATCTTCCGGTATATTTTGCATCTTCCAGTCTTGGATGGTCTGGGATGCATCTTAGATATTTGTCGAGCTTATTCTTAAACACATCTACGCTCACTCCTGTTATGTTCCTCAGATGAGCTGGTAGCGCATTGAATAGACGCTGCATTATCGATGCTGGTGCGTGGTGGATTAATGTCCTGTGTGCTTTCCTTAATTTTCCTGGTATAGTTTTTGGCACTATTAATCTACCTCTGCTTGCTCTTTTTGATAATTTTAGTTCCATGATGTTTTCGGTAATTCCTTCTATCTGTTTCCATGCTTGAATTACCATGTAGCGTTCTCTTCTCCTTTCAAGACTATATAAATTTAAGAATTGTAGTCTTTCCCAGTAGTCAAGGTCCTTAACTTCTTCTATTCTAGCTGTAAATGACCTTTGTACACTCTCTATTTGTGCAATATCCTTTTGGTAGTGTGGGTACCATATTATATTGCAATATTCAAGTGGACTACGTGCATGTACGTTTTATAAAGCATAATCATGTGTTCAGCTTTTCTAGTTTTGAAGTGCCGGAACAACATTCCCATTTTTGCTTTGCATTTTGCCAATAGAATTGCTATTTGATCATTGCATAACATATTCCTATTCAACATCACACCAAGGTCTTTAACTGCTTCCTTGTTTGTGATTGTCTCATTATTAGGTCCTTTATATGCATATAGCATTCCTACTTTATCACCATAGTTCATTGATTCAAATTTATCAGAGTTAAATACCATCCTATTTATCTCTGCCCATTTTATATATTTTGTTTAGGTCTCTTTGTAGCGAGTTCTATCTTCATCACAAGCAATTTCTCTACTTATTCTTGTGTCATCTGCGAAACTTCTTACTACTGAGTCCTTAACATTACTGTCTATGTCTGCAATCATAATCACAAACAGCAATGCAGCTAACACCGTACCCTGTGGTACACCGGATATTACCGTAGCTTCATCCGATTTCTCATCGTTTGCAATCACTATCTGTTTTCTATTTTGCAAAAATTCTTTTATCCATCTTCCTACTTTGTCAACAATGTTATGTTTTCTAATTTTTTTCGCTAATATATTATGATCTACCTTGTCAAAAGCTTTTGCAAAGTCTAGGTAAACCACATCTGTATCTTTTTCATTTATCATATTTTTATATATGCTTTCATGGTGGACTAACAGTTGGGTTTGTGTACTTTTCCGGTACAAAACCATGTTGTCCTATATTGAACAATCTATTTTTCATTAAATGTTTCATTATATTTTTTTCATTACCCTTTCATATACTTTCATAATATGAGATGTCAGACTCACAGGCCTATAATTACTTGCCTCTAGTCTTGAACCACTTTTGAAAGTAGGAGTAATATATGCTAATTTATGCTCATCATAAATCTTGCCTGTATCTATACTTTGTCTTAATAATATTGCTAAATTTTTACTTTTTGATGATTGAATGAACCACTTTCTTTAACAATATGGCAGGTACTCCATCTGGTCCTGCTGCTGATCCATTTTTAATTTCATTAATAGCCTGCACAATATCGGCTTCTGTAATATCTATATCTGATAAGTATTCAGTATTTTCATCTCTTATTTCTGTATCATTATCTTCATTGTCAATTCTAGGTGTAAATTCACTCTTATATCTTTCTGCTAATATGTTACATATTTCCTTTATTTTCATTCGCTAATTGCCCTTCAATTCTTAAAGGGCCTATTTCTACTCTTATTTTATTCATCTTTTTTGCATATGAATAAAAAATTTTTGGGTTTTGCTTGATATTTTGTAGTGTCATTTCTTCTAGGTTCCATTTTTCATTTTCTTTTGATTGTATAATCTTTTGTTCTGCATTTTCTATCTTACTTTTTAGTTCCATCACTTTCCATGCATTCTTTTCTTTTGCAAGAGCTTTTTTCCACTTTCTAATTTTCTGGAACAAGATCCTTCTGTCTCTTGGAATTCGTGACTGATGCTTACTTTTTTTCTTCGGTATATATTTTCCACTATTTCCTCTAATATTTTATATAATATATCGGTATTTACCTGTATATCATCACTTACAAATATGTTTTCCCATTCTTTGTTTAATTCTTCATTTATTTTTGACCAATTTATATTCTTACTATAGAAATTGTATTTTCCATATCCTTCCCATTTTTTCGTCTCTTGCTTTTCTTTGTTTTCATATGTTCTGGAACGGACTGTTAATTCTATGACATTATGGTCCGAAATACTCGTGTTATATACTATTATTTCTTTAACATAGTTCACCTCATTCACAAATACTAGGTCTAAAATATTATCCTTTCTTGTTGGTAGGTGATTTATTTGCTGAATGTTATGTTCTAGTAGCATATCTAATAGCTTTCAAATTGCCTCTTATCTTCTGCACTACTATTGTTCTCTTTTTATATGTATAAATACAACCACAGTCTCCTATTCGTTCTTTCCATTCTACAAAAGGAAAGTTAAAGTCTCCGGTTAGGAGTATAGTCCAGTCCTTGTGATTTCTACATATTTCATCCAGTTTTTCAATTATTATGTCAAACTCTTTAGTATTAGGGGTCTATATATTACAATGTTCACTAATTTTTCAAATTCAAATTCTACCGCTATTAATTCACATTCTGTGTTACTATATTTCTCACAGATTTTTCCTTGATTGGCATCTCTCCCATATATCAAGGTTCCCCCTTGATTTCTATTTTTCTATCTGATCTATAAGTTTGGAAACCCTTTATCTGGTCATCATTACAGTCTCTTGGGAATACCAGGTTTCACTTATATTCAATATTTCTATTTTTTCATTTTTGGGTTAGTTCTTCTAAGAACTCTATCTTTCTTTTTGAGTTACTCGAAACTAAACCCTGGATTCATCACTATGATTGTTTGCGTATTATCTCCATTATCTAATATGGGTAATAATGAGGATTTTCCCATGTCTCTTTCCTGTTCTGATATGTTGATCTTTTTCATTTCCAGAAATTCGTACATTAAAAAATCCAACTTTTCCATTATATTTGTTCTTCCAGCTTCATATTTATTCACTTTGTGCATAAACCTGCACTTATCTCCATATCTGCACCATCCCCTTGCATCATAGATACATTGCTTGTTCCTTGTGCTATATCTAGGTGCTGATGGCTCATATCGTGGTGCTGACATTTCATAATGTGTTGTTGGCTTGCTTTTTGCCTTCATCACATGATCTTTTGTTCTTTTCTTTTATTTGTTTCATTTTTTCCTTGGTTTTTTTTGGGTATGTATTTTATTTTTTTGATTTTGATTTTGGTCTTTCATGGCTACAGGATGCATGTACCTACATTTCTTATTAAACCTACATCCATTTCCTTCTTTCCAGTTTCTCTACATATTTTTGGATGTAGATCTCTGCATTCCTCTTCATAGCCATCTAGATATGCACATTTACCATAGATCTCATAATTGTGACATATCTTGGGATGTTTGTAATAACATCTTTCACCAAACCTGCAATTCCTCTTTTCAAAAGGGTGCATACTGTAGTCTTTCTTTTCTTTTCTTTTTCTTGTTCATTCCCTTCAGTATGGAGATCCGGGTAAACCTCTTTGGGATTTTATTTTTTGATTTATCAGGTCATAATTTATTTTTTTCATATGTATGTTGCTGTATTGCCTCATATGTAGAATCTATGAGTTTCTCTGCATCCATACTATTATCCTGTTCTTTGTTTTCATTAATCTTTTCTCTCTCTTCAGTCTTATTTTCTTCTCTATTTTCCTCTTCTTCCTCTTCTTCATCTTCTTCATCTTCTTCATCCTCCACAATCTGTACATTAAGTCTTGATTTAATGACCTTGTCTATCCATACTAGACATGTTGAGCAAAATATTTTTGTGTCCTTATTTCTATTTTGCTCAACTTCAGCACATGACGGGTGTGTTTATGCACGTGGGGAAGCATAGCATTTCCTAATCAGGTTTTGTGGATTTACAATGCTATACCACACTCTACATAGTTTACATGCTTTAGGCATCCGTTTGCCTATTGCATCAATCAATATATTCACTAATTCCACCTTTACTTATTTTCTTTGATGGAATGTGTTGATTTTTGTAGATTTTCTTTATAAGTCTTTTGATAACTTGAACTTTCATTGGTATCTCTTCTATTATTTTCATTATATTTTCTACAGATTTGCTCCAGCTTGAAGGATCGTATCCTTTCAATATGTCTGTGAATGATTTCACATCTTTTTGGTCAATGCTGCAATTAATCTCCATGATCAGCAAACCAAGTAAGTAAGGGAGAGGGGAATTTACAGAGGGAGTCTGTGTGAGAGAGAGAGAGAGAGAGAGAGAAAGAGAGTAAGACAGAGAGAGAGAGAGAGAGAGAGAGAGAGAGAGAGAGAGAGAGAGAGAGAGAGAGAGAGAAAGTAAGAGAGAGGGGAATTTACAGAGGGAGTCTCTGTGCGTGTGAGAGAAAGAGAGAAAGTAAGAGAGAGGGGAATTTACAGAGGGAGTGAGTATGAGAGAGAGAGAGAGAGAGAGAGAGAGAGAGAGAGAGAGAGAGAGAGAGAGAGAAAGTAACAGAGAGGGGAATTTACAGCGGGAGTGTGTGTGTGTGTGTGTGTGTGAGAGAGAGAGAGAGAGAGAGAGAGAGAGAGAGAGAGAGAGAGAGAGAGAGAGAGAGAGAGGTGGGAAAGAGGGTTTATTTCCTTTAATGTATTTCGCCTATTACAACATGCCTTTGTAAGTAATACTTTCTCCCGGCGCTTAACATATAAACATGGGAATAAAATTTTGTCAGGGAATGACGGGGACGAAGGAAAGAGAGAGAAATAGAGTGAACAATCTGGTCGTTCTCAGTTATTTTCCTCTCCTGAAGGTTCAAAGGCCTGTCTTTATCACTTACAAGCAGAAAACGCCTGCTGGATTGAACGGCTCATTTTTAAATGGTGTGATATAATCGTTGAATAGGACACAGATTACGTCATACTGTTTTCCTGGTAAGCGCAACAAATTTTGAATTCCAATCTCCAAATCAAGTGAAAGAATAAGAAAACTGGCAGTCCTTAAATATTTTCCATAGCAGCAAAAAACAATTAAAGATGTTTCAGTAGAATTTTTATTTATTCTAACATACAAGGCAAGATGTGTAAAGAAACTTCCCTGGACTATTAAGTATCAAATAAATTTCAAGATTCAAACCTATCCTTAGTATACTAATAGAGCAATATTGATTACACAGTAAAAATAAATAATAGATATAATGTGATTTATTTATTTGAATTACTAAACAAAGGATAATAAAAGCTTTTGATAGTATATCAGTTGGAGACCGAATAGTAAAAACAAAACATGAATGTGCAAAAAGTTGCATAGATTAACCATAATTTTCCAATTGCATTAGGTAATACTACAACCAATACTGCTCTGTTTTCTCCACAGTCTTGCTAAGTTGGGATCTCTGAGTCTGGAACTGGGCTGCAGCCTGCTTCCAGAGTATGTGACCCCAACTACCTTGTTTTCTTAGGATTCCATCACGCTCCTAATTATCCTTGTAGTGGACAGTTGGACAATTTTCTGGAGTAGAGTAGACCCAACTCAATGTTTGTCCATCCAAAATTTCGGGGTTTCTTCTGAGGACCCACCGGTAAGATCACACCTAGTGCTTCCAGGATTATAGTTACTACTACTTCAGCTCGTCATAGTCCCAGCATTTGCACCTTCAAGTCATTGTATTCAATACTGATTCATCCAATACCACAATGGTCGCGCGGCATATAAATATAAGAAGCGCTCACAGGAAAAGGTGAAAGAAAAGATTGTAGACCCCGAGCTTTCGTCTTTACTGTGATCAAGCCTTGAAATAAAGACGAAAGCTCAGGGTTTACGATCTTTCTTTTCACTTTTTCCTGCGAGCGCTTCTTATAATAGCCTACTTCTAATTATTTTTATATACGTAAATGTAAAACATGCGTGAGTAGAGTTTTCTTTATATCATCATGATTTCTAAAAAGGCATTAACGGTTCCTTTGACATGGTTCTAATAGTTATGGACCCTGAGTACTTGACTAAAATTTCTTAATGAGCCTATTGGTAATATCTCAGAAACAGAACCTCACTTATGATTTTACAGCTGCCAGGCGGCTTAGAAATGGGTGACTGGTGTCTGCATACCGATATGGCGGTTAGATCGAGTACTGATACGGTTAATATTCATAAATAAGTAGCTTCAGATAATTGGATTTACCCTCTTCTTTAACTGTAAAGATTAGCATTATGTGATCTGCATTTGTTGCTTCACAATGTTTGGACCCATGTTCCCATCTGAGCTTCGCTTTGGATGAGTCTCGCGTTTCTTAAACCTCAGAAAATCTCTTTCAAGGATCTTGACTCGGATTTCACGTAAATCAGTTTGCACAGCAGACTGGGATTCGACTATTGCAATAACAGTTATTCTAATTTAACGTTCATATAAGACATATCAGAAATGTTTATTGAAAGTAATACAGTCTGTGTCAGTGGTATCTTCGTCTAGTGTATTTTCTTCTTTAGTGCAAACACAGAGAGAGAGACAGACAGACAGACAGGCTGACAGAATGCCTTGTCTTCGAAGAGCCTCTGCCATTGGGCCCCACGACCCATTGACGTCGCACTCTCAAGTTGCCGTAACTTAGCGGCACAACTGAAGTAAGTTCGACAAAGTTAGGCCTCGCCACTTATTGCAATCGTCGCTTATTTGTGAGTCGTCTATTTTGAATTAGGATCTTAATTTATGTCTATTGAAATATCTTCAAACTTTCTCTCCTTATGAACGGAGGGAGAGCTGCCCCCGAAAATATTTGTGAAGTCGAAAGAAATTTATAATGCAGAATACGTTATTTAGGAGTCAATATATTTCTGCCATTGTGAGATTCTTTAAAGCTTTTCGGACAGGAATTCTTTTCCTGGGGCACCTCTTTACCAAATTCGCTCTTATCACCATCCAAGGAATCTCTCGCGAGAGAAGGATCAATCACTGGCGTTTTATTGTATGCATTATGTAACCATCCATACAGAAGTTTTGATAACCTTACTCTTTTAGAAATAACTTACCACAGTTCTAAAGGCTTTCTTAAGTGTCAAAAAAATGTAGTTATAAGCCTTATCGTTTTTTCATGTGTATTTCTCGGTCAAGGAGTAACAAGAGATACAGACTGCATGATTACGTATGGACTCTTTACACTTTAGCTTCACTCTGCTTGTTTTTTATATTCTTTCAGTTGTATATTACTAGTCATCTCTGTGTGTTATGCCGGTTGTATATTACTCTTAATAAACTAAAGTAAAATATTCGATAAGATAAAAACACTGCGTTGCTCACAATTTCAATTGGCTACACCTATTTCACTGTCTTACTACTGTTCATGATTTGCTTATATACTTCAGGAGTAAGCCTAACAGAAACTGACGTGACTAGGAAGCTTCCTCAGAACTGATGCCGTCATGTGAAAGAAGAAAAACTAAAAGAAATTAATAAAATTAACTTTTTTTTAAAATGGGAAATGTAAACATTAAAAAACACAGTCTTGATATGTTATAGCAATGAATCCTGACATGGCAGTATTGCAACTTTACTCGAGTTCATTAGAATGAATATTCTTGAAACTACCATTGTCTCTCTTCGTTCAACAATTTAGCAGCAAATAAAACCGAAGGTCGTCGGTACCAGGCAAAGTGACAGCTCTGAGTCTCAACAAAATGAAAATCATCCCTCAACAGGACAATACAAATCATGCGAGTCAACGTTATTTTCTAGATAATGGCAAGAGTCACCAGTGGCATCCAGAGAAATATTTTCTAGGCATATTGTTCTCATGTACTTTTAATTACACTAGCTGTGTTATATCCGACAGTAGCTCTGTTAGTTTAGGGCTCAGGATTTTAACATGGAAGTAATATAGTATGCCACATGCAAAATCTATTTACGTTTTGCCTTTACCACTACAATTACTTTTTTCAATTTGCTGTTCTTGTTTCAAATAGTGGGTTTTGTAAACCATGATTATTCTGCCCTAACATGTCCGATACCTAAATATCCAAACTTCTTTTCTTCTCCCGCGGGCAGGATATTGGATTATCGCACATCCAAAATGCCAATAGGCAGCGCTGCCTTTATGTCCAGTGTCAAAATTTTTAACATTTCAACTGATCCAAAAAGCTACTTTATATTCAGAAGCCTCTCAGAAGATGGGCCCCTGCTTTTGCTGTCCAAAACCGCCGCTTCCTTCAGGGCCAAAATGGTCCTTATTTCCACGAACTGTAAGGTATATTTTTGTCAGGGTCAAGGCTGCAAGTCACGTTTCAGGCGATTCCGAAACGTCGGTATAGGTGTCATAGATTCGGAAGCGAGCGCTCCCCTTGAAGGTTTTCGGTTAAAA
>NC_089750.1:36192552-36210052 GCF_040412425.1 Macrobrachium rosenbergii | reverse complement strand
GGTTACAATGTCAAGGTTTTGCTGTTTTTAGAGTCTATAGTATATTGCCTCGTACAAGTGTTTAATCCGTAATGGCCTGAATTTTTTTATCATTCAATACGTTACCGTATTTGAAAGATACTATTTACGGGTACTGGATGGGATATCCACTGTATGGAATATAAGGAGGCTTTGACAGTCGATCTGTTAAGCTGTATATCAAAGTGAAAATGGTCAGTTACAACATGAAGCTAATTCTGAATAAAATCAGTCCAATGGAAGAATGAGTATAGGACTTCTGTTGTCTATAAACAAATAAATAGTCTATGGAAAATGTGGTTTTGACAAGACATTAATGTCCCCGAACCAAATATATGTCTTAGAAATGCTAGGCGTACCACAAAATTTCAAGTAAAGAAGTGTGTGCAATTATTTCCAGTCGATATATATATATATATATATATATATATATATATATATATATATATATATATATATATATATATATATATATATATATATAGATATATATATATACACATATATACATATATACATATATATATATACATATATACATATATATATATATATATATATATATATATATATATATATATATATATATATATATATATATATATATATATAATCATGAAGCTACAAATGTCGCTTAATATCACATTCACGCTACCTCGGGAGTATCCCGATAGGGAATTATCACCGAAGGGGAATTTATAAGTGATATATGGATCGGTACTGCCGGGTCGCGATCCCACGACACAGAACATATCCAGCAACTCCAGTCGATGTTCTACCTCTGCAGGAGAGGTAGAACGTCGACTGGAGTTGGTGGATATGTCCCGGCGAATTGCTTACGACAAATGCAGATTCGTCCATATATATATATATATATATATATATATATATATATATATATATATATATATATATATATATATATATATATATATATGTATGTATGTATGTATGTATGTATGTATGTATGTATGTATAACCCTTTGGATTATAATCATCAGTTTTCCGTTATTGCATGATGGACGAATCCGCATTTGTCGTAAGCAATTCGCCAGTAATGTAGGGTTAAAAGTCAAAGATCTCTAACCGTGTAAAGTTGAATCTCTTCACTGCTGAACCGCTACATAAAATTTTTAGACTCTCCGAATGCTACAGTAATTCTCCCGTTATTGATCTGAAGTAGAATTGAGTAAACGGCGATTACCCTTGCGACCTCAAAAGCATCTTTCTGTTTTAAGTCAACAATATCTGAGCGCCTGAGATGTTCAGTCCATTTATAAAATTTCAAATCCCTTACAAAAACCTTTCTCTTGATAGAGATATATTTCTTTTGCAATATGCAAAATAGTGAACTTGGGGTAATTTCAGCTGCATCAGAGAGATTCAAACAACTGCGAGATTGACTAACACTGGTGACTCGTTTCATGCTTCAGCTGACTAAATGTGAAGGGCTGAGCCCTGACATATTTAAATGAACAGAAATAAGGATTTTTACATTCTTTCAGCTCCTAATAATATGCTGTAACTATTGCAAATGCCGCAAAAGTTACACTGAAACCTTTGATTCTAACAGTAGAAAATTCAAGTCTCAACGTTGCTTCAATGTCAGCGGAGGGCGCTACAAATATTTGAACACCTTTTTTACAACAATTATGTTCCTCGGCGGTATCTGAAATGATGACAGGGCTGGAAAGTTAGGTAGTTAGGTATCTGCGTGTATGTGCGTTGTTACGTGGTGATACTTTTCTCTTTTTGTCTTTATATGTAACAAGAATTAGCAACAGACATGGCTTTCAAGTATAGTTGGTATGGAGCCAGTCTCATCTGTAGCCCAAGTTAAAAAAGAAATTTTAGTAGCCAAGATTACCAGAAATGCATGAGTAAAACTGGACAAGAGCAGACATTGTTTATCAAAATCAGTAAAAGATGCAAGGTGGCAGAGAACATTACATAGATAAAGAATAATCATATAATATATGTACGTGTGTACACGGATACCTGCATTGTTGTATGCCCTCTGATCTCTACAGAGCTGATGCATTATTGTCCGGGATTTTTGTGCTTAGGCAAGATTTCCAAGAAGCAGTTGTCGCCAGTTTCCCAACGATAAATATTTAGATGATCGTAGGTAACCTGAGCTCCCTCAGAGTCTGCTCACCCAGAACTTGCGCAAGCGACTCCCTTTGCAAAGCGTCGGCAGCATCTACATTGTCCCCCTGAGCAGTAATGAAAGTCGTTGGCACTTTTTATGCCCACCAGGATTAATCTTTCCGATGCTCACGACAGATTAGAAAGGACGACAAAAGGTCGGGTTGCGAGACACCAGCCTCTGGTTATAATCTTCAACGACGAACTTCAGTCGATGTTCACTTTTTCCCTTGTGTTTTGCAATGTTCTCTTGGCTACCACAAGACTGTTTGAGTAAAAGTCCCGACTTTCATTTTATTTTCATTTTAATGGCGACGAAAATTCTAAAATAAGGTAGTGATAAATGAGAAGAGTTGACAGATAACCCTTACTAAATGTTACCATACTGGACGCAAACGATACTTGGGAAGATGAAAGTGACGCACATGTAACTGGAAAAGGTCGTGTTCCATTTCACAAACTGGTACAATTTCCAGTTATCATATTCACAAATTTCTGGAATCACTATGAAAATTTCGGGAAATATTGCAATATATTTAGCTTTCATTCTATACTGAATATCTTCGATAAGGACAGAATTATTATTATTGTACACACACACACACACACACACACACACACATACATATATATATATATATATATATATATATATATATATATATATATATATATATATATATATATATATATATATATATATATGTATATGTGTGTGTGTGTGTGTGTGTGTGTGTGTCTGTGTGTGTATTAGGTGTGTGTGTGGGTTTACCATAAAGAAATCTCATGAAATAGATGCAATTAAGAATACATGGAAGACTTTTAAGATATCTTGGTATTAGTTTAGATAAAGCATTAAGAGCGTTATAATTAGACTTCTTATAATATTGACAAGAGAAACATATATGTAAACTCTGCTGGTGAATATCCTATACAACATTTCCAAGAGATTTCCCCCATAGTGAAGAACTTTACAGTTCATGTGGCATTAAAAAACTACAACACATTGTGTATATAAAATCCTATGTAAGTCATGTGACGTTTGACAGAGTAATTTCCGTAAATTTTCGAAAAAATGGTAATTTTATCAATTGCTCAGATGCTGCTGAGCTGGTTAATTGTAATGATATGCTGTAAAGGAATATAATTGAATCCCACTTTGCAAAAGGAAGTGTTTGTAAGAATATCATTATCAGCCTAGGAATGTATAAACTTTATCGACTTATTTCAAAAGAACTATGCAAATTGTATAAATTCTTAGGAAGGTAGTTGGTCTGGTCTTGTTATCAAAGGGGTGACACCTTCGCGGAAGTCCGGCCTCGGCCACAAATGAGGTTAAGCTCCTATTCCAGTCCAGCGTTGGCATTTTTTCAACCGTCTCTATGTCCGCTTGTACTAGCAGACTGTCATATACAATATAAATTTCTGCAAATATGTATCACTCCTATTGAAGATGTTTTAACTGAAGGTAAAACCGGTCTGTATTTATACCTAGAACTGCATTTTCTTCATGGTAAATCTGTATATATTCATTACGTGTTCCAGTGATAAATAAACTTTAAAACTCTTAGCCTATCAATTCTTCAGTTTTCTGTCTTATTTCCAATCAAAATCTGACAACGTAACCTGTTCAGAATACAAGGTATGTTATGCCCATGTAAAAAAAATATATACATATAGATATACATATATATAATATAGTATATTATGTATATATATATATATATATATATATATATATATATATATATATATATATATATATATATATATATATATATATATATATATATATATATAGTATGTATATGTATATATATATATATATATATATATATATATATATATATATATATATATATATATATATATATATATATATGTGTGTGTGTGTGTGTGTGTGTGTGTGTGTGTAGAGAGAGAGAGAGAGAGAGAGAGAGAGAGAGAGAGAGAGAGATTATCACAGGACATAGCACTATTTAGTATTATAAACAGGTTACATGGTCAGATTTCGATTGGAAACAAGAAAGGATTGATGGGGTAAAAGTTTTGATAGTTTATTTCAAAAAGAGAGTGTAAGGACTGGACTAAGTTGTCATTATGGAAGTGTTATGTATGAAGTTTGACTGTAAAAGAAAAAGCTGCATGTTGTGCCTTTGGACCTAGAGGTACCTTATAGAACTGACAGATGCGATGCTGGTGTTGAGGATTTTTGGTGTTGAAAGTGATTTGCGGGGACTGATCAAATTTCTTTATGGTAAAAGCAAAACGCACGTTAGACTGTATACGTAACGATGACTGGATTGGTGTGAGAGTGGGTCTGATACTCATTTAATTTCGCTATTGCTATAGTGAAGCAAAAAGTCACAGAAAAGACATTAGATGTAAGTGCAAAGTTGTGAAACAAGAAAATGGATCATAAACAATGTCTATAAGGAAAGAGTTTTCATGATATAAAATGGAGACAGTAGGGCAAAGCGCCGAAAACTAGTGATTTTGAAAGTGTTTAAAACAGAAGAAAGTTAAAAATGAAGACACGTAAAAGGTGAGTAAGCAGTTGGAGTGGTCAGTATTAATATGGAAAGAAGCGTTTGAGTCACATAGGTATTTAAGAGTAAATACAGCAGATAATGGTAAACTCAGAGATGAGTAGCAAGTTGTAAGTACAAAATCTGAAGGAGGCAGAAATGTCCGAGGACGTCAAAATCGGGCTGCATGAAAGGATTTTTGAGCCAACTCGCTAATACGAAAGTGAGGTGCGGATGCTGTAAAAAGAGTGAGGCAGCTGAGAGGAATTCTCTTTGTAAATATGGAGTGAGAAGAATTGGAATGGCAAGAAATGAGGAAATATGAACCAGAGGGATTTGACAGTCAGCCATATGGAGGACGAGAACGTTCATCAAATGTATGTTACCAGCAGTAGCAAATGGCCTTAGAGACCTGCTCGACGCAGACCACATTGCTTTTCTATTAATTCTATCGAAAGCTTCCCTGGGTTCATGTATCCCACATACAGCTTTTCCGTTGACTATCAAACCTTTCATACAACCGTTTTCGTTATGAACTCCTCATCAGCACAGCAAGATGTTGTGCCAATCAAGTTCTATAAACCTACACCACTGTTCCTTACACCATTCCTTAAACATTATATTGTAATTTCTCACAAGATCAATCAAAATCTTACAATACAACTTCTTGGAGCAAAGTTATGCTCCCATAATACTCAGTCATCTCGATGGCAATTCCCTTGTTTGTAATTGATTCCAAACACTTCTTTCCTCATCAGATGGAATAGAATGGACAGTTTTACAAATTCATCAGTCTGCATTCCCATTTTCTTATTACATATCACGAAAGTGTGCAAATTTTATTTGGTACATCAGTTTTCTCTCTTGGAGCATACTCTAATTTTCGTTGAAACATTTTGAGGCATGTTGAAAGTCAATTCGGCTTAGCTACGTCTTTACGGATTAAATATAGAATTGGATTATATTTGCCACTTCTAAAACTATTCACTATAACAGCATGACGTTAATGATTTCACCCTCAAGCGATATACTTCAATGCAAAAATGTATATTTGAGATACGTAAAGAAATCAGAAGCCTGTAGAAGATAGAAAAGCCTTTTCAAAAAGTACCCGGACGAAGGGCTGAATGCAGGCTGATATTTCAAAGAATTATTAGCCCTTTGGCAAGTACCATAAATTTCTTGTTACACATTTTACTTCATTTCAACCCTTCTGGAAACCTAACACCTGTAGCCCTCGTAAATTAGGCAAAAGAGTTCTGATAGTTCAATAAGTAACTGTCTTCTTCCCGACTTGTTGCCCAAGAGTCTGTTACCGAGTCTTTTCTAAACCCCTTACGCCTGCCTGTCCAGTGTTTCGATATTGTCGTGGAATTCTTGAATAATCGTTAAATGCAAGTTTCAGACCGAATGCAATCAAGGTCACCTCCTTTGCATATGGCCTCTTACAAACGGCACATAGCCCTCCCAAGTCAGTTCCTTTTATTTTAAATTTCTTCAAAAGTAGCATGACTGGCAGAAGCAGCAAACAGCTGGTAAGGTAACAAAGCAACAGACATCTCCAGACGTGGCCATCTTGACAAATTCCCGCTGACTTGTTCTAGCATGAGGGCCTCGATCTACAATTTTTACAGGTCCTGGTATCTCCACAAGCCATTGTCTCCAGTTCTCTCCGGTGGGTATTGCGTCCGTCATCTGCTGTAAAAGAAGACGAAGCTCAGTGTGAGCCTTAACACGATTCCTAATTTTACCTGTAAACAAAATCACTAGTATCAAATTTCCTAACAAAGTTATCTATCTATCTATCTATCTATCTATCTATCTATCTATCTATCTATCTATCTATCTATCTATCTATCTATCTATCTATATATATATATATATATATATATATATATATATATATATATATATATATATATATATATATTTTTTTTTTTTTTTTTTTTTTTTTTTTTTTTTTTGTGATAAAGCCTCTCATACCTCTGCCTAGAAAATGATATTTTAATTATAATGGACACTCAGATGCCAACTAAAATTTAGTCTGGCTTTGATTTCTATTTGATTACAATTGGTTACCTTTGAGGATGGATTGACGCGAGAAGTGAAAATTAAGGGGATAAGAAAATGAGTCATGAATGGAATGCAGAATGGTTGAAGTTTGCAGATGATGCAGCATTGGTTAGGGATAATGAAGAAATTCAGAAGAAAAGAGTGAAAGGGTTTTATGGTTGTTGGAAAAAGGAAAACATTGACAGTAACTGTGAGCAACAGCAAGCTTCTGAGTGGAAATTAAAACCCGGTGGATGGAGCAATGAATGTTAATGGGAACGTAAAAGATGGAAATAATTGATCTTTATAAACACTTTGGAGTAAAAATAGCAAACAACGGAAGGATGACAGAAAAGGTGAGCCGCAGAACCTGAGAGTTCAGGAAGGTAGCACAACGTGTGCAAAAATTGGAAGGTACTGGAAGTATGCTGTAATATGGAAGCGAAATTCGAATGTATGGGAGGACTGTTGAGCTAAAGCTCTCCTTAATGGAAGTGAAGCGTGCATGTTGAATGCGAATGAAAAAAAAATGTGGAAGTTGTCGGGATGAACAGTTTGTGATACATGTGCCTAACGAGCAACTCAAAGGGTGAGAAAAGTTGAAATTAATAGAGTAAATGATATAAAGACTACGGTAGGTGAAATGACGGGTCAGTGTTTTGATATGGTGTGGCCATTTGAAAATAATGAGTTGTTGTGGGGTGGGGTGTGGAGAGGGAGACCTAAAAATTATTGGAAATGAAAGATCTTAATATTCCGGAAGTGCAGGAGCGTGTACAGTGGTTTGACGCGCTGCTGATGAGCTTTCTTTTTAATTATTATTTATTTTTAAGTTTTCTTGAAGCTTCATGCACAGGGGTTCATCCACGATTCAGACGTTAAAGCATAAAATTTATAGCGACTATTGTTTTTTCTTATCCCTGTAGGAGCAATAACAAGTTCGAGGGTGAAAAACATCCACATGATACGAACTGCAGTATCATGTATAATATATATATATATATATATATATATATATATATATATATATATATATATATATATATATATATATATATATATATATATATATATATATATATATATTTAATGATAAATAATATTGCCAAGACCAGGAAGAACATTCTTTATTGTACAAGCTTTCGAGATATAAAACCTCATCATCAGGCTGAAAAAACCGACAAGGATGAGAATCAATAAAATTACAATAAAATGAATTGTCATAATAAATCTTCAGCAAAAATACTAACGAAATATATAAAATGAACAAGTAAATACAAACTAAAAGGGTGAGACGTAAAATAACGAAAAATTAAAAACACAAACATAAAAATATGAAAATAAAACTAAAGTGAAATGTAAACAAACTACCACTCACAAAGTAAAATATTTAACGACCTAATTGAGTACCTACTATGAAATTACACGATAGCTGGTTGAATACCAGACGAGTTGTTGTTCAATTCCGGCTTCATCTTTTTAATAGTCAGCGACTCTGAAATTAAAAGGTCCAGTCTATTTGAACAAAAAGACAGTACCCGAAAATCCAGGTCAGTGAAAGGATGGTCCTGTGCTAAACTGTGTTCTCTAATGGCAGAAAAGGGTGGTTTGGAAAGGGGAAACCTAGTTCTAATAGAAAGACCTCTGTGTTCCAAAATTCTGTGTCTAAGCCAGCGGGAACTAGATCCCACGTATCGCAGACCACACTGCGAACAAGTAAACGACACAGGAATTAAGGTCCACAGGCAGAGTAGGCTTCTCTCTCAAAAGTGATCTTATTGTAAAAGGATTACAGAAAACAAACCGGAAACTGATTTGAGGGAAAAAATGCTTAAGTATTTCTTGTAACTTTTTTCGGACCATATAGCTACTATGACCAAGGTAAGGCAATTTAATGTACTTTACATCTTTACTACTAGTACTGTACACCGGTCTGGGACAAAACTTTTCATTTAAAAAATTTTTCAGAACTTTGTAAAATACAAAAATGGGATATGAGTTTTCAGAAAAATAATTCTGGAGGAAAACCATATCTTGATGAAATAAATTAAAATCACAACAAACATTGTAGGCTCTATTAATCAAAGTGCGTATTGAGTTCATCTTATACAACTTTGGGGAAAAACTGAGGTAATACGTGGGATCTAGTTCCCGCTGGCTTAGACACAGAATTTTGGAACACAGAGGTCTTTCTATTAGAACTAGGTTTCCCCTTTCCAAACCACCCTTTTCTGCCATTAGAGAACACAGTTTAGCACAGGACCATCCTTTCACTGACCTGGATTTTCGGGTACTGTCTTTTTGTTCAAATAGACTGGACCTTTTAATTTCAGAGTCGCTGACTATTAAAAGTTGAAGCCGGAATTGAACAACAACTCGTCTGGTATTCAAATAGCTATCGTGTAATTTCATAGTAGGTACTCAATTAGGTCGTTAAATATTTTACTTTGTGAGTGGTAGTTTGTTTACATTTCACTTTAGTTTTATTTTCATATTTTTATGTTTGTGTTTTTAATTTTTCGTTATTTTACGTCTCACCCTTTTAGTTTGTATTTACTTGTTCATTTTATATATTTCGTTAGTATTTTTGCTGAAGATTTATTATGACAATTCATTTTATTGTAATTTTATTGATTCTCATCCTTGTCGGTTTTTTTCAGCCTGATGATGAGGTTTTATATCTCGAAAGCTTGTACAATAAAGAATGTTCTTCCTGGTCTTAGCAATATTATTTATCATTAAGCTAATATTTCAAGTAGCCAGCCCAATTACCGAGACTATATATATATATATATATATATATATATATATATATATATATATATATATATATATATATATATATATATATATATATATGTATATATATGTATATATGTATATGATTACATATATATGTATGTATATATACATAAATACATACATATATATACAATATATATATATATATATATATATATATATATATATATATATATATATATATATATATTAATAAACATCAACTAGTCTGTAAATATAAATATAATATGAACGTTTTAACATTTTTCAGAGCTACAAATAGCCCTATGTGTGACTTAGAGTGTAATTTTACTAGTTATTCTTGCTTTGTAAGCATTTGACCTTCGAAAACATGTTTCTTTTATTAGTTTCCTCTATAATTCCCCCGGCATTCACCTCCCACTGCCCATTACGGAAATTATAATGAAGCGATGTGTGATCGAATTTCAATAATGTCATTAAAATTTATCACCGTAATTAATTAATGCTTTTAAGTTGTTTGAAATTCGAGTGGAACTCTTTGCCTGACAATGGCAACCCAAGAAATTAATAATCGGTGCTGCGAAATCACTATCAAAGAGAACATCGTGAAACCAAATGACATTTTAATAACTGTTTTTCCAGAAGGGAGAAATGAGGAACTTTTGTTACGCACTTCTTCGTATTTTCCATCTCCCGAAATATATTTGGGTGTATCATCAATCGCTTGCACGCTTCTCCTCTGCAAAAATATTAACGAAAAAGGCCAACTTATCTGCGAAAGATTTTTTTCTCTTTCAGATGTAAATGCTTCGCGTCTCTTTCTTCACAGAATTATTTTTGAAGGGAGTCCTTGCCCTCCAATGCTAACACTGTCCCCGCGTGATTTTTCTTTGTTACGAATGTGCTTGTGTACGGCTATTTTCGTATTTATGTTTACTAATAGAGCTGTGTGTATGTTTAGGCTACTATGTGAAAAATCTCATAAAATTTGGTACTTTTTTACTACCAAAACTCGTCTGTTGACCAACACCGGTACTGGCCTGAGTTTGGTTGGAACTCATCAGGCATCTAGTCAAGTGTTGTGATGGTCATCCAGTAGTGATCCTGACCTGCTAATGAAGCTGTGAATTCGATGCTTGTTTAATTTCATCAGCAGCTCAAGAAAGAAAAGGCATCTTGAGCGAGCAAAGACTCGTAAACAATTGATCCCTTTTACGGGTCCTTTTCAAAGGGGGACCCTTCGAAGAGGCCCTTGTGCGCCTCCTTCTCTTTCCCTTGAAGAGCGGACAATGAAAAATCAGATATTCGTAATTCTCTTAATTTTTCCAGTATACAATTAGCAACAGGAGTGTCAATGGTTCAATTAACCGTAAGACGAAAGGGTCATGTGTGACGGGCACTGGGAGATGGCATATAAGCCTCAGTGGCGTCGCTCAATAGGAGTCAAAATCAAAAGTAGTCGTCGCGCCTCTCTGAGTTCATTAATTAACTGCCGACGACGAACAAGCGGTGAATGATCGTTAATTAGCAACCTTAAAATAACAATGTTTTCATTAATACTTTGTTAATTGCGATGCGGCCTCCTGTATTCCGGCCCGGCGCTATCTTTCTCTCTCGTCTCTCATACTGGCGTCCTGCTGATAATGAAAAGGAGAGAGAAAGAGGCTGGGGGAAAGGGAGAGATGGAAGGAGGAGGAGGAGGAGGAGGAGGAGGAGGAGGAGGAGGAGGAGAAAGAGGAGGAGTATATGAAGAATAGGAACAGGACGAAGCAGAGGAAACAGAAGATTAGAGGTGGGAGCAAGAGAACAGGGAGTAGCTGCTAAAATGAGAGATTGCGTGCAAAGCAAAGCAGTGACGAAGTAATGAATGAGGCAATGAAAATATAAAAAGGAGATAAAAGGAGAGCAGATACAAAAGAAAAGACGAGGAACATGTAGTTGGAAAAAGACCTCTGTTAGAGCCAAACCCTCGGAAACTGTAAGAACGAAAAAAAATGCACAATAACGTAGACCGACAGAAAGACGGGGGGCAGAGAGCAATCGCAACATTCACTGCAAACTGAGAATACACTTTCGTATGTGCTTGTGTTTGCACAGCATGTTACCGTTATTGCTGATCAACTTTGCCTGCATTATTATTACTATCCTTGTTACTCCTTATTGCTCTCGCTCTTCAACAAACATTTTTCATAAAAACTGCGTTCTTCAATTTTCCTATTAATTTCCTAAACATAGGATTTGTCCATAAGTCTCCTGGAAGTCCAACATAAACTTTTGTTTCATATCTGTAACTGCACTTTTATCCATGCGGCTGTTCCTTGAAGGACTGAAGAATTCCTTTCATCATGAATTTAAGTAAGTCATTTCTAGCTACATTGCCTCCAAACGCAATGACTGGACTGTTAATTATTACTGAATTCCATTTTCTGTTTACTGTGTTGGTCTTTTTTAATGTCCGGGTTTTTTTTTTTTTTTGCGTTATCTTTCCTTTTTTACTTAACCATCTTGATAATGGGTGAATCTTATTTTGGTACTGTTTGTAAGCACAATGTTCCTGGACATCAGATGATGTTCGTTACCGAAAATATTTTTGCTCCGGGTTGTCTTTGCTGTGAAACGTTGTGTTGGCAGCGAAGGTCTCTGCCACCACGCCACTTTTGAAATGCGTCTGGCAACAATGACCCGTCTTGAAATGGAAAATAAATTCACAGTCGCTCATTTATTATACAGTTCGGGGCGTTTTGCGAGAAAATCAATAATAACATTTTATGAAAACATGACTGTGTCCTATCCTTTTTTTTTTTTTTTTGTTCTATTGTGGTGAAGGAGAGGGGAAAGGCAAACGTATACAAAAACACACAATTCCAAAGTGGCGTTTTTTATGAAAAAAAGTTGGTTCTTAACAATAACATTTTCAGGAAACATTCTAATTAAACACGTCATACTTTTCAGTGTTAATCAATAACATTGGAGGCGTCACTTCTGACAGGTACACGTATACAATTGGAGGGGAAAATGGTTTATTCAATTTAATTTCTATACAGTCTGAGGAGCGCCTGCTGATAAGGTGTGACGGGGACCCTGAAAGCCAGCCCCTGGCGTGAATGGCGGCCGCTTGAGCAGATATCGCGAACGTAACCGAATGCCTAACAAATACTGACAATGGGGCATCAATTTCCAAATGCCAGTCCTCTCCCCCTCCCCACCCCCTCCTCCCCCACCCTTGCACCCTCCTACCCCAGCTCTCCCTCCCTTCTCCCCCCTCTCCCAAGTTTGATGAAACACGATGAAATTGAGTGAAAACCCGAGATCGGAAATGTCGCCAGGGCCCTTCTTCCCCGGACCTCCTCCTGTATGGAGGCTTCCCTTTGGAATTTTAAAATAAACATGAAGGGCGTAACCCACTGTTGGCAAAGGGTGTCCAAAATAGCTGTTAGGCGCCCCTGCATTATGTGCGTTAATGAGACCAAGCTTAGCTAAAGGGTTGGTATATTTTTTCATGACAACGAGAATGGGGTAGAGTGGCGAGAGGATTCCAAGGGGGAACGGCGGTGGGGGGGGAGGGTTTGTTGGCGAGTGGAAATGGAGGTGTGATGCAGAGGCGAAGTATCGCGAGGACGGCTCGCGAGAGAAAGAGGCAGATTTAATTGTGGATTAAATGAGTGAAATGAGATACATTTCCGCGACCCACTGCGAGGACACAGACTCGCTGTCAGATATGCCTTATCGCGATGGTCACTTGGGATGTCGACCGCTCTTGTCAACGCAGCCGCCGCTGCCGTCGCCGCCTGCGGGCCTTCTGCTGACTCTGTTTCAACGGCTGTCAAACACATCGAAGTCTCGGGCATTTGGGTGACTCGCCTGCCTCATGGCTGCAGGGATGCGTTAATGACGTTAAGTAAGTTCATGTCACTTGCACAGAGACGCAAGACGACCTCTTTACACCTCGGTAAGCCTGTCGTCCTCTCAAGGACTAAGCCCCGACGGATAGAAGGTCCAGGCCTTGGGTGAGGGATCACAGGATCAACCCATCATTAGGAAATGTCCTTTCCGCGGAAGAAAAAAACCAAAAGAACCGCAAATTTCATAGATACATCATTACGCTCTAGTACACACTTGAAATGAGAACGTGTAAAAATGCGGACGTGTGTGCATATACACGTGTGGCCCCTTCATGCAGCCTAAACTCATGTTTGACGGTGTGGAATTCAAACTCGAAGGATACCTATGGATATAAGGCTGGACAACTTTAGAGTATAACCTAAGATTAAGATGTAAGCTGTCTCTCCAGAGCGACTTCAAAAATACTGCTAAATCATTCAAAAATTATTGATCACTATCTCTAAATGTGAAATAAACTATAGTAAAATAGAAGGCATTCACTTTTACTTTTGTCTTATTTCTTAATCAATTCAAGGAAAATTTCAACCTTTGTCGAAAACTGCCACGGTATGCATTATATCAAAAGAATTTTAGAAGTAAAAAGTAATTCTTCAAGATATGAAGTCTACAGATTTCTCAAATGTTTTCACAATATCAAACCGAAGATTTTTAAAGCAATTTCTATGAGTTTTTTTTTTTAACACAGATTAAGATACAGCGAAAAGACAAAAAAAGAAAGAATCATTGAGTATAAGTACGGTTATTGAACGGGAAAATAATTCATGTCTGTCAGTCTGTAACTAACATATATATATATATATATATATATATATATATATATATATATATATATATATATATATATATATATATATATATATATATACATATATATATTATATATATACATATAAATATAAATATATAGACATATAATATAAATATATAGACTATAAACGTACTATGCCGTTCTTCTCAGAAATATAAGTTAAGATCCACAATGAAATGCATGTTACGGAACATAGTTTATTAAAAACACATATGCACCAAAGCTTACTGCTTTTCGTCCAACTGCTGTGGACTCAGTGATCAAGTCCACAGCAGATGGACGAAAGCTATAAGCTTTGTACATATTATATTTTTAATACACTATGTTTTGCAACAGGAATTTCATTTCTATTATGGATATCTATCTATATATCTATATATATATATATATATATATATATATATATATATATATATATATATATATATATATATATATATATATATATATATATATGAGATGCACACTGTAGACTACTTATTCTAAATCTTTATTTTTTTAACTATACTATGCTTTTTCCCTGCAGAGAGACCCCACCCCCTTACCATCGTCCCCCCACCCCTCACTGTAAGTAGAGGCATTCAGTCGTCTGTGTGGTTGGTCTTTAAGTAAACATGAAAAGGAAAGAAATTGAATGGTCTTATTTAAGTGTTTCATTGCGTTTACCATACTGGTAATTGCTCGATCTGGGTACTGAGATACCAAGACTTTAGTCATTTTCAAGGGAAATATACAAATGTCGATTTCATTTTGGACTGATCACAAGTAAAGTAACTGTGATATTCTGTTATCATGTGACCGTAACCGATAGATATCGGAAAGTCTGAAGTATGGTTGCTAATGATGCCCTTATAAAACGACCTATGAAGAATCCAGTGATGACCTACTTAGACATCAATAGGGTTGTGCATCTCTCGCTCTGCTGCCTCCTCCGCAAAGAGACACAACTCTATCATTTAACGTGATTGACAATAAGGTCGAAAATAGACTGCTCAAGGTGGAGGAAGGTGCGTTCCAAGGCGTTGTTCGTGAGACGTACAAGCAGACATTTGAGGGAAGAACTGACGTAGAAGTGATGCCACCGAAATAAAGCGGTGCCAACCAGGCTGCGTCGCTCCACGTCGACGGTGCTAGAATCGCCTGTCGCGCAGCCTCTCGCACTTTTCGGAAATGACGTTTTGATGGTAAGGTAATGGGGCTAAGATGCTCTTATGGGGACGATTCTTCTTCTTCTCTCTCTCTCTCTCTCTCTCTCTCTCTCTCTCTCTTAGACTTTGTGAATGGGAAGTAGAAAACGATTTTGTGCCATTGAAATATCGATTAACAAAGGCGTCTTTTACTTTTAATTAACATTTCAATAGTATAAATATTTAGGAAGGAATTCAGCGATGGATGTATTGCTTGTTGTCCTTGAGAGAGAGAGAGAGAGAGAGAGAGAGAGAGAGAGAGAGAGAGGGGGAGTCCTGAATAAGATTGCCTCACGTCGGAGATTCAATCTATGTGATTGAAGCGGTGCTTTTGATAACATGTTGAATATCGGAAGTCCTTCGATCATGCCACTAAAGTCTTCTTCCCACCTGTGTTTATGATTGTATGTGGGGAAGCAACGTGAAGTAGTCACTGAATACATGTAGGCAAAGCTGTGGTCAAAATAATGCAGTTACAAACAAAAGAGAAAAAGACTTCTATTTATAACCTTGAAGGCTAAGACTTTTCGGCGATTCAGGTGAAATTATCCTTTGTTTCCTGTACGAGTATACTTGTTCCACAATTTTTGTCCTATTCACAAAATATCCACCAGTACGAGGTGGCATGAAAGTAACTTATGATGCGTTATATTTCACAGTACTTGTTCGTTTTCTGTTTAGCTGCAGTAAAGACGTGGCGAGTATCAATGAAGATAAGAACAATAAAGATAGGAGATTATTTAGAAACTTCTGAAGTACACCCGTAGCTCCATATTGATCGCTGTTTTCCTTCGTGTTACAAAATCGCTAAGAAAAACGGAAAAAGTCTGCGGAGAAATCTACGCACGTTCGGAAGAACTTTCCTGTCAATTTCGCATTAATAATAATAATAATACGATTAGACACAGTCCAATCTCTTGACACAGTTCAGAGATCAAATTAAGAAAATGTGGATAAAGAAATTTGGAAACAAGCCGTTCAGTTTTTTTAATAAGCTAGAGCAGTTTTGTTGTAAATAGACTGATAGTAATTTGTTTCCTTTATGTAGGGGAAAATGACACCTTGAAGCTCTCGATCTGCCATCATGAGCAATAACGACACAGCGTTAATCAGAGTTTAGAGTTCTTTTAGAGAGACGCATCACATGCAGTGCCTGGATTTTGTCGTGTTAAGCACTACAAAACCACCTTTACCTGCTGTCCAATGGGGACCGAAACTGGTGGATATTGCAAATAAACGTCTCATTTTGTGTAGTGACAACCTTTTCAGTCTTTAGTATGAAGCTGTCATAACCTTATTACTATTTTATAGATTAGGAAAATTGTTTCGTCATCATAGAAAAATGTAGATAAAATGGTTTACACAACTAACAATTTGTGCTGTGCTAAAACAAAATTTAGCTTTCATTCGTAAGTAGTTTGGTGAAGGTGGCAGTCTTCAGCTACAAAAAGATTCTCGCTCTTGACCCCTTCCAGGATGTTTTGTTGGAAACATTTCCTCTTTGTGCTATGATCCTGACCATCGGTCAGTATTTAGGATGATGTAATACAAACAGGCAAACAGTGAGTAGAATCCACCTTAATTTTTTTTTCTTTTCGGCTCTTTACTCTGAAGGAGATCGCAGTACCCGGTACCCCCTGGGATGTGATGAAGTTAAGAGAGAGAGAAATGCATCTCCCTGATTTGTTTGTAGAAAAGAAACTTCTTGCTAGTAATGTTGTGTCTAGTTTGCAAATCATTACTAAGAGGCATAATATGTGTTATGAGTGATGCAAATACAAAATACTCATGAGCATGAAATTCCAACGTGCTCATAAAAACTTCATGAACCATAACCTGGCTCTTCATTCAGTACAAGCTAGTCTAAATGTGCTAAAAAGTTTACGCGAATTTATCGCATATTTTCGGTTGAATTCCCGAGTATTTGATGTGTGAAAATGAAGACAGATGGGTCCCTATTATTGTCTGATTAAAGAAATTCATAAAAGGAACCTTCACAAAAACAGAGCTGAATATGAGTAACGCTAGAAAAAGAGGAGGGGACTAAACAAACCAATTTCCAAATCAGCCGGAAGAACTTGTAAGACTGAGAC